>NC_079192.1:398121208-398449958 GCF_029499605.1 Hyla sarda | reverse complement strand
AGGAGTGAGAGCCAATGCGGTCAACAACTTTTGACATCTGATGTTTTTAATGACTGGAACGCTTGAAGACAGACAGTATGGAGAACTATGTTATGTATTCTATCACTGTCATTTACTTGCAGGTTGCATAGTCCATTAATTTTAATGATACAGTATAGGACATTCAATTATTGCCTTTACTGTTGATGTCAGCTGCAGGAGCTTACAGAGAGAAATATAAAATGTCAGTGTCAAATACATATTGACAGTGTTAACATTTTCCTCAAACAGGTCATAACAAGCTGTTTTTATGTCTGTAGAGACAACATTTAAAGGGGGTTATCTAGGAAAAAACTTATATATATCTATATCAACTGGCTCCAGAAAGTTAAAACAGATTTGTAAATTACTTCTATTAAAAAATCTTCATCCTTTCAGTACTTATGAGCTGCTGAAGTTGAGTTGTTCTGTCTAAGTGCTCTCTGATGACACGGGTGTCTCGGGACCCGCCCAGTTTCGAAGCAAATCCCCATAGCAAACCTCTTCTACTCTGTGCAGTTCCCGAGACAAGCAGAGATGTCAGCAGAGAGCACTGTTGCCAGATAGAAAAGAACAACTCAACTTCAGCAGCTGATAATTATTGAAAGGATTAAGATTTTTTTAATAGAAGTAATTTACAAATCTGTTTAACTTTCTGGAGCCAGTTGATTTTATATATATATATATATATATATATATATATATATATATATATATATATATATAAAATTATTTTTAATTTAATAATGTCATGTGATTACAGCAGCATAGGCACTCATACAGGCAGTATGAAAGTGTATATCAACAGAAGAGAAGGGGTGAATGGAAAGTGTAAAAGTGAGCAAAGAGCAACTATGCTGTATCTAAAACAAGACAGAGTGATAACATGCTGCAAGTCAATTATCACTCTTCTTAATCCACCCCAGTCAGTCAGGCTTCATGCCTGGGAGGTAACGAACATTAATATTCAGAGGCTTTTCCTGAATATTGCCTCACTGGTTTTCTAGGACACCTATAAATAGCTATAAAGGAGACTCATAGGACTCAATAGGCGCTAACAGAACACATGGTAAGGTGATGTCAAGGCGACACCACTTTCTGGGTTACCTGTCTACTTTGTGTCACCTTAAAGCGCACCCGTCAGATCCAACAAAAAACTTTTTTTTATATATCACTCAGTACCTAATCCTGACCATGTACATCTAATTGTTATGTGTCTAGCACCTTTTTTTTTTTATTACACTTTTAATTTAGCTCACTAGTCTGAACTCCTCTCAAAGGGAGGGGGCGTGGCCTCACTGTGCAGGTCTCCGCCCCCTCCCTCAGTATGCTGTCTGCTCACACCTCCCCTAGCATTAGCAAAACTACAACTCCCAGCTTGTCCTCACTGACAGAAGCGGGACACAAGGTGATAGTGGGAGGATTTTTCCCTGCGCTCACAGCTGTCAATCAAGGAAGTGTGTCCATGACATAGGTGATGACTCATGGACACAGCAGGACTAGTATGTGTCCAAGTAGGCAGGGGGGGGGGGGGGGGGCAGTTGTTTGACTGGCTTTTTCAGCATGAAATACTGAAAATTTTCCAATGAAAGCAATCGCAAAACCTATTGGTTATACATGCTTTACAACATATCAAAAGTTTTTGTATCTGACAGTGCCTACTTTAGTTTTTTTTTAGGAAAGGATCCTTTAGTTTCCCTTTAAACTGCATAAACTACTACCCATTACAGTAAAGACACCCCGTAGTTAGTAAACAGACAAGTCCCATGCAACGCAAGAGGGAATGATGGGGTTAAAAATTGGCGCTGATACAAAATACCAGCACATGACAGACACTCACCAAGTTAGTGGCTGCTTTGCCGCTGGACCTTAGGTCCAACACTTTATGAGTCTCCTCTTCTGGGTTGGGACGTTTGCCAGAAGACACCAGAGTTCACACTGTTCTTTGCTGCGGGTAGATAGGACATTACTATAACAGATGGGCACAAAGACCTAGCTCATCTACACAACTGTATGTATCATTATGTATGGGATGATATTTGTATAGTTTGCTACCGCTACATCACAGCTTCCACAACAGCAGCTTCTAAAAGAGTCCTGAAGCTATGTCCATTCCTCTTCCTATTCCCCAATACCCTATGACCATAAGGACCAAAGGGTTGTATTGGAAGTCTGGGGACATGGATGCTTATGTCATGCTATGCTCATCACTAGCAAGCCTTGATACACCTAGATACCTAGCATATCCACAGACAGAGAAGCAAATCTAGGTCTCGTTGACACTTTGCAACAGTGACCGTACAACAAGTAGCTGGTAAAATCCTGAAAACTACAAGATCACTGGCCGAAATCTATTGGAATAACTTTCTGGGACTGAAAAAAATTTAGCAGGCGGAGAAATCATGCAGAGAAAGAGGAGAAGCACCAACTGATGTGGACTTAAAGGGGTACTCCGGTGTTTTTTGTTTTTCTTTTTAAATCAACTGGTGCCAGAAAGTTAAACAGATTTGGAAATTACAGTGTGAATTCGGGTAGAAAACAGACATGGTCGCACATCTACAATCTTGCACAATGATCTGATTGCTTCTCAGCATAATATCAAAAACTAACAGGTTGTTAGTATATACGTTTTGATCAAAAAGTACAAAGCCCACTCGCCACGTCAAGGCCACCTATTTAGAGTGGGTCCCTAATGTCCCTAGCATAAAGTGGCGTAGCACTGGGCGGCGACCACCACCGCCGCGACACCAGTGCCCACGGGGGGGGGGGGGGGGAACGACCCACTGGCAGAGCGGCCCCAATGCCACTCAAACCAGTCAATGGGTCGCACCCCCCCCGCAGACAGCGCCACGGACACCGCACAGCACCACACCAGTGTGAACAAGGTGTAATCGCTCACTTACCATGCTCTCCCAGTCAGACCGGGAGGCTGCCAGGAAAGAAATGGCCCTTGTGTAGCTAACTACTACTTATATAGGTGGCCTTGACGCGGCGAGTGGGCTTGTACTTTTTGATCAAAAATGTATACTAACAACCTGTTAGTTTTTGATATTATGCTGAGAAGCAATCAGATCATTATACAAGATTGTAGATGTGCGACCATGTCTGTGTTTTTCTACCTGAATTCAGATTTTTAAATTACTTCTATTAAAAAATCTTAGTCCTTCCAGTACTTATTAGCTGCTGAATACTACAGAGGAAATTCTTTTCTTTTTGGAACACAGAGCTCTCTGCTGACATCATGACCACAGTGCTCTCTGCGGACATCTCTGTCCATTTTAAGAACTGTCCAGAGTAGGAGAAAATCCCCATAGCAAACATATGCTGCTTTGGACAGTTCCTAAAATGGACATAGATGTCAGCAGAGAGCACTGTGTTCCGAAAAGAAAAGAATTTCCTCTGTAGCATTCAGCAGCTAATAAGTACTGGAAGGATTAAAAATGTATTTTTTTTTTAAAGAAGTAATTTACAAATCTGTTTAACTTTCTGGCACCTGTTCATTTAACAACAAAAAATAAAAATAAAAAAGGTTTTCCACTGGAGTACCTACCCCTTTAACACCTAGTTGCCAGCACCTTAACATCTGTAACTATGGTAACAGACGATTGACAGATCCGCGCATTACCACTTTATCCCACTGCACAGGGTCAAGTTGTAGTAAAGGGAGCAAATGGGTCACAGCGATTCCATGAGTCAGTATGTCTGCTGCACAGAGGAGCTGGGTCGGGGAGACCGGGGGCATTTATCACAAAATGTGATTTAAAAAAAAAAAAAAAAAAAATTTTTTTTTTTTATTCTTCCAAAGCAGTGCCCTATTCTGTATTATGATCTCCGGTATGATGATGTGAGAAATTGGATGTAGGTGAGAAACATGTTTGCATCTGGATTATGTACAGGTCATTGTATTCTCTGTAGTCAGTTCTATGCTGCTTATAATGAGGGTGCCCCCAGCTGCTGCAAAACTCTTTGTTGGGGGCCGCCGGGCGCTGGAACTCTATACTGTACGCCAGTGGTCTCCATCCTGCAGACCTCCAGATGTTGCAAAACTACAACTCCCAGCATGCCCGGACAGCCAACGGCTGTCCGGGCATGCTGGGAGTTGTAGTTTTGCAACAGCTGGAGGGACCCTGGTTGGGAAACACTGGTATAACACTAGAATCCTTTATATATAGAGGTAAGTACCTTGTATTAAGTAGGACTGCTGGTTGTCTCCCTGGTTGTAATGCAGGATACTGCTCCCCTGCCAGTAACCTAGGAGAGAGGACATTCAATTAATTTCTAATTACACTTGTGCTCCATAAAAAGGAGCCGAATAAATGAGGAATTTCAATGGTTCTTCACAAAATGGTCACGTGATCGCCTGCTATCCAGAATACAATAGAACAAGTTCTACCCCATATGCCGGAGCATCTCCTCCTACGTATAACTGGAGCAGACCTTGTCCAGGCCCATACATGAAGTGGTGCTAGAGATGCAACAATATAGCCAAATAAAGTTCTAACCCTATATACTCCAAATTAGGTCACCGAATTCCCGCCCCACAGTCAGTCAGCATGAGAGTCTCATTTTTTTTAGCCTACATAGCATCCAATGACCTATATGTAGTGAATGGAGACAATGCCGGTGCTTCTACAGCAGTGTCTATCAAACAGTGTGTCTCCAGCTGTTGCAAAACTACAACTCAGCCAAAGGCCACTCTACAGGATCCCCTGATCACATGGGCTCTGGGAGGGCCATGTGGCATAGCAGAACTGCTTTAGCAAACTCCGCTCTGACAGTGACTAGTGTCCACTACATTGGGCACGTAGGCAGGGACGCTAGGTATGCTGGGTTCTGCCTCCATTACACATTAGCAATGCCAGTAAATAACCGATCTCTCATTTCAATCGGGTTCACCCACATTATAACCCTGAGAATTGGGTTTAGTGCAGGTAAACCTACTGTCAGTTCTGTGAGGTGATTGCTATTGATCTTGGCACTTAAGAGGTTAATGACAGACCAGTGAGATTGCCGTTCTCTGTCACTGACTAAGTGCATGGCTGCTGGGAGCAGCAGTCACTTACAGTCTATGAAGCGAGTGCAACTCCTGCGCTCGCTTCATAATCAGACTGCCGCTTAGGACGTAAATGTATGCCCTGGTGTGTTAAGTGCCAGTGCACCAGTACGTACATGTAGGTATGTTGTCCTGAAGTGGTTAAAGGAAAACTGTCACATGATCACTCCCGCACTAACCACAGGTACTGATGGATAGTGCGGGGGACGCTGATTCATATGATCCCTACCTTGCTCTGATCCGTCCGGCCGTTCGCCCGCCATCTTAGTTTTTCTATATATGCAAATGTGGCTGTAACTGGCACGGGCGGGGTTTTCAGGAGCCTAGTGGCACTGTGACATCAGTGCCGCCTGTCCGCAACGCCGCCCGCTTATCAATATTCATCCCCCCCCTCCCTCCGGCTATTCCCGCCGCTTCTAACTGGTCTTCACTGCGCATGTCAGGAAGTGGCACATGCACAGTGAAGACCAGTTAGGAGCGGGGGGGAAGAGGGAGAGCCGGGGGAGGGGTTATGAATATTCATAAGTGGGCGGCGATGCGGACGGGCGGTGCTGACATCACAGTGCCACTAGGCTCCTGAAAACCCCGCCCGTGCCAGTTACAATCACATTTGCATATATAGAAAAACTAAGATTGCGGGCGAACGGCTGGATGGATCCGGGTACGGTAGGGATCATATGAATCAGCGTCCCCCGCACTATCCGTCAGTACCTGTGGTTAGTGTGGGAGTGATCATGTGACAGTTTTCCTTTAAAGAGGGGGGGGGAAAAAAAAAAAAAAAATCAATGGAACTGAGTTGCAATACCACACACAACCTGAGGACAGGAGTGGTGCCGTTTTTGAAGAGAAAAAAAAAAAAAAAATACACAACTCTGCTTTTCTAATTCTGGATACCCCCTTTACAGGGGATCAATCATGAGAATATAGAGGCCTATGTAAGGGCAGCATAACAGGCCCAGTTTGGATTCCACTGTATTCATGGTCCCAGCTAGAGATGAGCGAACTTACAGCAAATTCGATTCCTCACGAACTTCTCGGCTCGGCAGTTGGACTTTTCCTGCGTCAATTAGTTCAGCCTTCAGGTGCTCCGGTGGGCTGGAAAAGGTGGATACATTCCTAGGAAAGAGTCTCCTAGAACTGTATCCACCTTTTCCAGCCCACCGGAGCACCTGAAGGCTGAACTAATGTATGCAGGATAAGTCATCAACTGCCGAGCCGAGAAGTTCGTGACTAATCGAATTTACTGTAAGTTCGCTCATCTCTAGTCCCAGCTCTTCCTCGCCTACTCATGCACGTTCATGTATCTACTTATATACAAGGCAGCCATCATTCATTTGCTTGTACCTACACATCTATCTACTGACTATAGCAATAGGAGATCCCCTCTTACCTTGAATGCCTCCATTCCCAGGATGACTCTCCCCTTGGTTATTATTGTTGCCCTCAGTTCCCATTTGAGACCCTGTGATAAAAGAAAGGGATATACTAAATAAATCATATAAACAACAGTACAGCCATTGTGCAGGTTAACACAGCACTATGCATTAGCTTCCCATAGTGTAGAGTCCAACTATCAATAACTATAGGAAAGTATTAGATTGTACCAAGAAAGATTCGTCTATATAAGGCTGCATTCACACCCCGTTTTTCCAATACAGTTCCCCTATACGATTTCAATTTGAAAACCGTATGGAACCATATTGAAAACCGTATGCCACATGATGCATCCGGTTGTGTACTTTTTGCAAGGTTTTTCCCGTTTTTTCCTGTACCCAAAATTGTAGCCTACCATGGTTATTTGTCTGGGTGAAAAACCGCATTGAAACCGCATACGGTTCCTTTACCTTGGGAGTCAATGGGAACCGTATGTGCGTACGGTACCATCCGGTTTGCACAATACAGTGATCCCTCAACTTACAATGGCCTCAACATACAATTGTTTCAACATACAATGATCTTTTCTGGACCATTGTAAGTTGAAACCAGACTCAACATACAATGTACACAGTCCAGATCTGTGATAGACGTGTCAATGGCTGGAAGAACCAACCAATCAGAATGGGCATTTTACTGGTAAAACCCCTTTATTACTGAAGCGTATGCACTGACTGATGTCTGGTAGCGCCCCCTACAGTACAGGGAGGTATTACATGTTCTGTACTCTTTACCTGTATTACTGAAGCGTATGCACTGACTGCTGTCTGGTAGCGTCTCCTACAGTACAGGGAGGTATTACATGTTCTGTACTCTTTACCTGTACCAGGGTTAGCTGCTCCTCTGGACGCCAGGTAAGGGCAACTCCATGTTACTTTTTTTTTAGGACACTGCGTGTACTGTACAGGACCCCGAAGAAGCTCCTGTCCTCTACATAGACCAGTGTTCCTAAGCATTGTGCCCCCAGCTGTTGCAAAACTACAACTCCCAGCATGCCCAAACAGCCTTTGGCTGTGTGGGCATGCTGGGAGTTGTAGTTTTGCAACAGCTGGGGGCTCCATGCTTGGGAAACACTGACATAGACAGTGATTACAGCTCCCAGCAGATCTTTATTACTTTTATATGTAAGGATTTGCTTTATCTATATTAATTATCTACTTATTTTTCTTTAATTCTCTCTTTTTCCTTTTTTTGGATGACATTTTGGTGCCTTTAGAACCAATTGCCAGGTTTCCAAAGAGTTCTGGTCTCAACATACAATGGTTTCAACATACAATGGTCGTCCTGAAACCAATTAATATTGTAACTTGAGGGACCACTGTATGGTCTTTGAGTTTGCACATGCGCAGTGCACACCGAATGGAATGAAAAAAGTTAAAAACGTATACTTAAAAGAAAAAAAAAAACTGATGCAACTGGACATCATTTTTCAGACCGTATACGGGTTAAAATTTGTACATTCGTTTTGATACAGATTAGTTCGGTTTTGAGGAATCAGTTTTTCATCAAAAACCTGATGTGTTTACGGTTCCATCCAGTTTTTGACTTTGCAGTTTTTTTTCTTGGAATTTCAATCAAACAAGTGAAACTTTATTCAAAATAGAGTGAAAAGTTAAAAACGTATAAGGTTTTTCTTAAAAGTCAGATGCAACCGACATTATTTTTCAAACCGTTTACGGGTTAAAAATTGTACACACATTTTGATACAGTTTAGTCCGGTTTTGAGGAATCCGTTTTTCATCAAAAACCTGATCCGGGAACTGTATTGCAAAAACGTGGTGTGAATGCAGCCCAACTGCGATTATACCTTTTGCCTAACTTAATGTTTTGTAACCAGTGTGCCTCCAGCTGTTGCAAAACTACAACTGAAAGCAGCCTTTGGCTGTACGGGCATGCCGGGAGTTGTAGTTTTGAATCACTTGGAGGCAACCTGGACGGGAAACTGACATTTGTAATACTGATATATTCTCTTAAGTGGAAGATGTCATTTGGGTGTATGAGACAAAGGACTTGGATGCAACAACAACCTCTACAACTATAATAGATGTGTCATTGCTTTTTTTTAATTTAAAAAAATTTTTTTTTTTTTTTTGAGAACATGGTCAAACAAGGTCAAAACATCTTAGTAAAAACTACAACTTCCAGCATGCCCGGACAGCCAAAGGCTGTCCGGGCATGCTGGAAGTTGTAGTTTTGCAACAGCTGGAGGCACACTGGTTGGGAAACACTGATAAAGTGATGGCATAGTTTAGCGATATACCACCACTTTATAAGAGGAGAATACCTCTTTCTTCACGTAGACATCAGAACCTGGACACTTACCTCCATTGTTGCTGCACCCAGGCATGCTGTCCCCTGGAGAATAACTCATGAGTCCACCATTCCCATTCGGATTTGAAGGCACTGATGCAAGAAGCCCTAGGAGGCAGGGAAATAGATAAAGTCATGAATTTTATATTCTATGTACTTAATATTTTAGTAATAACAAAAAAGCAGATGTACCCATAGGAGGAAAATAAATAAAAATAAAATAGATCAAAAACAGGTGAAACTACGGTAATAGGAACAAGCAGTCAGAACTCAACCTGAATCGGACTAGTGCATCCCTGATGAAGGAAACCTTTTGTTTCTGAAACATGCCGGAGTCATTTTGACCCTTGCAGGCTTCCCTAGGGCCGTCACAACCAAGAGCGTGGCTTTTTAACAACACTGCTTGGTCGAGACGTCACCGACCGGAGCCGTCTCCCACACAAAGGGTGCGGTCCTAACAGAGGTCTTAGAACTGCTGTGACTATGTTAGATCTGATCTGATGACACATGGATAGCAGGTACTTTTCCCAACACTTTCCACATTCAGTGGACATCATTTTTTAAACTGTATACGGGTTAAAATTTCTACACACAATTTCTACACACATTTTGATACAGTTTAGTTTTTCATCAAAAACCTGATAAGGGAACTGTATTGCAAACACGTGTGAATGCAGCCTTGCACACAGCAGTCAGACTTGCATCAAGAAAACATTACTAGTGCATCTTATGGACACGGCATCAAGTATCTATTCGTATGGGATTTCTTACAAGGTTATGTGAATAATGTATGTAGTATGAACTGCACTTATCTCTTACCAAGACCTCTGTATCGGGAAAGCTGCTGGTATATCTGCTTCATCCGTTCAATGTTCAGGCGGCTGGCCTCTGCGTGATTCACCATAGGTTTGGGGTAATTTACTCCGATAATACATTTTGCAACTTTCTGCACTGACTCCGGAGCGTTCCAGGGATCGTAGATGTACTTTGGTGGGAAACCTTTTAAAATTGGTAAATATCGCCTGAGAAAAAAAAAAAAAATAATAATAATATTTAAGTATTACTTCTTGGCATATCTTGCAGATTTATGGTTAAGAAAACAGGAGACAGCAATGGCTGACATACTGCTATATTAGTGTCTTTATATTCCACTGGGCCAGATAAAAACTATGTATTTAATTTTAGTTTCAGTAATATAAAGTACAGAATATAGAAGCATAAACATTTGAATTGATCGTATGTACTGCAGGGTGGGTGCTCCTTTGGAAGTTGCAATGAATGGAGGTTATAGTCCTTGTAGATGAACAGCAGTAAGTCCAGCAGTCTGTGTGTAGGGCAATGGTTCTCAACCAGGATGCCTCCAGCTGTTGCAAACCTACAACTCCCAACATGCCCAGACAGCAAAAGGCTGTCCAGCAATGCTGTGAGATGTAGTTTTACAACAGCTGGAGGCACTCTGGTTGGGCATCGCTGGTGTAAGGAGTGTATTAGGGAAATAATTATGGGGTATATTGGATTTCGACACAGCTAAAACTCAGTTTTCATGGTATTTAAGCCACAACCAGAGGCTTTTGGTGGCAGCGTATTAGCCTCATCCTATTTAAAACACCATGCTTGACCAAACAGAGGGTGTGTGTGTGGGGGGGTATTGGGATGAATGATTTTTGGATGACTAGTTCACATCAGACAGCTATCTGAGGCAGTGTTTCCCAACAAGTGTGCCTCCAGCTGTTGCAAAACTACAACTCAGCATTTGGCTGTCTGGACATGCTGGGATTTGTAATTTAGCAACAGCTAGAGGCAACCTAGTTGAAAAACACTGATCTAATGTATATGGCCACCTTTATTCAGGCCTTCAGCAAACAAGAACCCTTTCATTTGCCAATGAATCCCAACACCCTCTGCAAGCTCTGTCCCAGTCTACACAGCAAAGCTAACAAGTGAGCTGCAATAAATAGGAAATTTCGGCCTAAAGTGCGTGCTCTACTGACCACTGTGGAAACTAGAGTTTAAAGAGGCTAGCCATATAAATTATTTTTAGATTAGATTGTTTTAATAGAAGTAATGTATAAATCTTTTTCACTTTCTGGAGCCAATATATTTTATATTATATATATATATATATAATATAATATATATATTTATTTATTATATAATATAACATTTATTGGCTCCAGAAAGTTAAAACAGATTTATAAATTACTTCCCTTTAAAAAAAAATCTAATCTAAAAATAATTTACAAATCTGAGAATATTATATATATATATATATATATATATATATATATATATATATATATATATATATATGTTTTTTCTTGGAATATCCCTTTAATGTTTTTTTTTTTACTTTATTTTTTATTTTATCTTTAAGGGTAGGGTCACATGCCATATTTTGCTGCTGCGCATTTTCCTACCCACTGAAGTGAATAGGGAGCAAAAGCAGCTGAAAAATATGGCATGTGTGATCCCACCCTAATAATCCATTTGGTATATAACAACATTCTGGTAAAAATTCTATTTTACTTAATTTAGGTGATAAAAGAACATCATTTACCGGATGTAATCCCCATTGGGATCTGTTCTTCTTCCAAAGCCAACTGGGCAATAACAGTGGAAAAACTGCTGGAAAAAGGAGCTGCACGACAACCACATCCAGCTCCCGGCGTTTACGCTCCAGTCTGCGTCCAGTAATAGCTCCTCAAAGACCTAAATACGGAGAAGAAACCAACGTGAGTCATCGGTGACATGTGGCAACTCCCCAATATTTCAGACTGATTAACTGAACAAACATTGTAACTATTACATAACTAGCAGCTTCTTCAGGTTGGCCTATATAAAAAATACATACACAGCAGTCCAGTGTTTCCCAACCAGGGTGCCTCCAGCTGTTGCAAAACTACAGCTCCCAGCACACCCGGACAGCCGAAGGCTGTCCGGGTGTGCTGGGAGCTGTAGTTTTGCAACAGCTGGAGGCACCCTGGTTGGGAAACACTGCAGTAGTCCATAGTTGTCTCTCTCTGCCCAGATCTATTGTATTACATAAAGCATTAGTACCCGTCACCCATCAGCTATAACATTATTGTGCAAGTTCCCCCCTCAGAGCAACAAAAGAGTTCTGACCCATTGAGGCCTGGACTCCTTGAGACCTCCGAAGGAGTCCTGTGGTACCAGACACCAAGACCTTAGCAGACGATCCTGCAAGTTGTGGGGGGGGAGCACCATCCAAGGATCGGACTTGTTTTTTCACTACATATAACAGATGCTCGAACAGATTAAAGGGGTACTCCGGTGTAAAAAAAATTCTTAGTATATATTTTTTTTTTTATAAATCAACTGGTGCCAGAAAGTAGGGATCGACAGATATCGATTTTTGGGGCTGGGGGGGGCGGTCGCGGTGGTGGCGGTGCGGGGCATTATCGGCAAGGTAATTGCAGATACCGATAATGCCCAAAATCGTGATTATCGGCCGATAATATCGGCCATACCGATAATCGGTCGATCCCTACCAGAAAGTTAAACCGATTTGTAAATGACTTCTATTAAAAAAAACTTTACCCTTCCAGTACTTTTTAGCAGCTGTATGCTACAGAGGAAATTATTTTCTTTTTTAATTTCTTTTTTGGTCTTGTCCACAGTGCTCTCTTCTGGGAGTTGAAGCTTTGCAACATCTGGAGGGCCACAGTTTGAGACCACTGCCTTAGAACATCACTGTCTCCACCATCTTTGTAAATCTATGCTCACATCAATGAGCCTTGGACACTCACTATCCTGTCACCAGTAACCCCCCCCCCCCACCACAACACCTGCAATTTTGGATATGCCCGACATTGACATGTACCCATCACAATTTGTCAAAACTGCTTGACATTCTACACTTGCCCTCAAACCATTTCATGCATGGGTTACATCTAAAGATACGGCCGATCCCAATTCACTTGCACGAGATGCAATGCTAGATATAGTCAAGAGACAAGTTTGGTGCTGTAAATTCAGCAATGATTAGGATATAGTTATGTATGGAGTATCCTCGAGCCGCTGTAACCACCAGTACATGGCATGTAGGTCACCCTGTAGGTCTTACATTTCATCTAGTCCGGGAAATACGTAATTGCCGAGTTACTACAAATCCTGCAAAGCTAAAGTGACGACAAAGCCACGTATAGAAATGTGGGAGAAGCTGCTAATCCCTTCGAGAATATTGAATCCCATTAAATCTGATGCTTACTAATTTAAACATACCGGAAATAACACACGAGTAGCCTACGTACGTATTCATTATATGGTAAAGATACTGAAGAAAAAAAAATAACCGATAAAACAACCTTAATCCATTAAAAATAACCTAAAAATAAGATTGCCCACCCCCAGCTACACGTAGGATGTAAAGATCCCAGGACCAGTTCAATACTGCTCAGGAAAACGTAATCATGTTTTTCCTTTGTGCAGGCATGAGCCTTGGTTTTCTAGGTTACTCCCGGCCCGCTGTGTTGGATAAAGGACAGTTTTCGAGGTCACGATATACTTAAGGCAGACTCATCCTTATGAGTACGTAACTGGGTTAAATACAATATGACATGCAAACCCTCCATCCCCCTTCTCAACCATCAATATCCTCATCCCTCTCTCAACCATCGATCCCTTCCATCCCTCATTCAACCTTTGATCTCTTCATCCCCCTCTCGACCATCAATCCAATCTATCCCCCTCTCGACCATCGATCCAATCCATCCCCCTCTCGCCCATCGATCCAATTCATCCCCCTCTCGCCCATCGATCCAATTCATCCCCCTCTCGCCCATCGATCCAATCCATCCCCCTCTCGCCCATCGATCCAATCCATCCCCCTCTCGCCCATCGATCCAATCCATCCCCCTCTCGCCCATCGATCCAATCCATCCCCCTCTCGCCCATCGATCCAATCCATCCCCCTCTCGCCCATCGATCCAATCCATCCCCCTCTCGCCCATCGATCCAATCCATCCCCCTCTCGCCCATCGATCCAATCCATCCCCCTCTCGCCCATCGATCCAATCCATCCCCCTCTCGCCCATCGATCCAATCCATCCCCCTCTCGCCCATCGATCCAATCCATCCCCCTCTCACCCATCGATCCAATCCATCCCCCTCTCACCCATTGATCCAATCCACCATCTCTCACCCATCGATCACTCCGCTCTCACCCATCGATCCAATCCATCCCTCTCTCAGCCATCAATCCAATCCACCATCTCTCAGCCATCAATCCAATCCACCATCTCTCCGCCATCAATCCAATCCATCCCCCTCTCACCCATCGATCCGATCCATCCCCATCTCACCCATCGATCCGATCCATCCCCCTCTCGCCCATCGATCCAATCCACCCCCCTCTCGCCCATCGATCCAATCCATCCCCCTCTCGCCCATCGATCCAATCCATCCCCCTCTCACCCATTGATCCAATCCACCATCTCTCACCCATCGATCACTCTCTCCGCCATCAATCCAATCCATCCCCCTCTCAGCCATCGATCCGATCCATCCCCCTTTCGCCCATCGATCCAATCCATCCCCCTCTCACCCATTGATCCAATCCACCATCTCTCACCCATCGATCACTCTCTCCGCCATCAATCCAATCCATCCCCCTCTCACCCATCGATCCAATCCATCCCTCTCTCAGCCATCAATCCAATCCACCATCTCTCAGCCATCAATCCAATCCACCATCTCTCAGCCATCAATCCACCATCTCTCAGCCATCGATCCAATCCATCCCCCTCACAGCCATCGATCCAATCCACCCTCTCTCACCCAGTGATGCAATTTATCTCTCTCAGCTCACCGTAGGATAAGATCTCATGCTGCCCATACAACTCTAAGGTCAGGGGAGTAGGATAGAGGGAAAACGGCTGTAGAGGGCCAGATACAGATAAAGAGAAGACAGAGTCTACACAAGATTAGTGTATTAGAACTCGCCCCAGTGCTTGATTCACAACTTAGAAAATAACCTCATCCCTCTCTCAACCATCGATCCCTTCCATCCCTCATTCAACCTTTGATCTCTTCATCCCCCTCTCGACCATCAATCCAATCCATCCCCCTCTCGACCATCGATCCAATCCATCCCCCTCTCGCCCATCGATCCAATTCATCCCCCTCTCGCCCATCGATCCAATTCATCCCCCTCTCGCCCATCGATCCAATCCATCCCCCTCTCGCCCATCGATCCAATCCATCCCCCTCTCGCCCATCGATCCAATCCATCCCCCTCTCGCCCATCGATCCAATCCATCCCCCTCTCGCCCATCGATCCAATCCATCCCCCTCTCGCCCATCGATCCAATCCATCCCCCTCTCGCCCATCGATCCAATCCATCCCCCTCTCGCCCATCGATCCAATCCATCCCCCTCTCGCCCATCGATCCAATCCATCCCCCTCTCGCCCATCGATCCAATCCATCCCCCTCTCACCCATCGATCCAATCCATCCCCCTCTCACCCATTGATCCAATCCACCATCTCTCACCCATCGATCACTCCGCTCTCACCCATCGATCCAATCCATCCCTCTCTCAGCCATCAATCCAATCCACCATCTCTCAGCCATCAATCCAATCCACCATCTCTCCGCCATCAATCCAATCCATCCCCCTCTCACCCATCGATCCGATCCATCCCCATCTCACCCATCGATCCGATCCATCCCCCTCTCGCCCATCGATCCAATCCACCCCCCTCTCGCCCATCGATCCAATCCATCCCCCTCTCGCCCATCGATCCAATCCATCCCCCTCTCACCCATTGATCCAATCCACCATCTCTCACCCATCGATCACTCTCTCCGCCATCAATCCAATCCATCCCCCTCTCAGCCATCGATCCGATCCATCCCCCTTTCGCCCATCGATCCAATCCATCCCCCTCTCACCCATTGATCCAATCCACCATCTCTCACCCATCGATCACTCTCTCCGCCATCAATCCAATCCATCCCCCTCTCACCCATCGATCCAATCCATCCCTCTCTCAGCCATCAATCCAATCCACCATCTCTCAGCCATCAATCCAATCCACCATCTCTCAGCCATCAATCCACCATCTCTCAGCCATCGATCCAATCCATCCCCCTCACAGCCATCGATCCAATCCACCCTCTCTCACCCAGTGATGCAATTTATCTCTCTCAGCTCACCGTAGGATAAGATCTCATGCTGCCCATACAACTCTAAGGTCAGGGGAGTAGGATAGAGGGAAAACGGCTGTAGAGGGCCAGATACAGATAAAGAGAAGACAGAGTCTACACAAGATTAGTGTATTAGAACTCGCCCCAGTGCTTGATTCACAACTTAGAAAGCTCAATATAGCTCTATAATGTCCCTCACACTGCTGACACTTCTCAGAGTGTACTATGGAGATATAGGGGAGCAGGATGCCCTTCTCTGTGTGCAGCGTATGGGAGATATTAGAGAGGCTAAAATTACTCACTGAGGGGCAACTGAAATTAAGAGATGGAGACTACAGAGAGGAAAACTGGAAAAATGTCATATACAAGTTACCTAGTGGCCAGAAATAGTGCGGCTCCTCATGTGCGCGCACGCACGCACACACGCGCACACACACACACGAGCAGATTATCCTTAAATGATGAGTACGGTTTAAGTATTTGCCGTTTGAGCAATTCCCCCTTATTTCCTATTAACCTTAAAAGAATCAATACAATATATAAAACCTAAAAGTAACAACCCTCGGCATCTGCTTACCTTCATTCCTTCCTCCCAGCTTATCCACAGATCTCCTCTAGTGAGAAAGCAAGCCACAGCGTGCCGTGCCAGATGATGGATCCAACCTTCCTGTCGTAGCTGAGTCATGATAGCATCTATCCACGGAAAGCCTGTCCGCCCCTCAGCCCATTTGGCTAGCGCCTCTGGGTTCCGGTCCCAGGGAATCTGAACACATATGGGATTCCCTTCCATTTTGTCAAAGCGAGGGTTGTTTGTGGCTGCGGTGTAGAAAAACTCTCTCCACAGGAGCTGTCCGTATAGAGATAGGGGAGGTGAGCTGTTCTTCTTTACCTAAACGTGAAATAAAGGAGGGGAGAGCAAATGTGAAGAAAAGATAAAGAACAACAAAACACTTCAGCATAGTTTGTACTATATCCAGTAGAGCTATACCATATATCCCAATCGTACTGCGATTTTTGAAATGTCAATATGGCCTCGTGGGACTGGGCCTCCACTGAAATTCAAATGCTAAGTCAGTGTGTCCCAACCAGGGTGCCTCCAGCTGTAGCAAAACTACAACTCATAAAAGGCCAAGACCAAAGGCTGTCCAGGCACCCAGGGAGTTGTAGCTTTGCAACAGCTGGAGGCACCATGGTTGGGAAACACTGTCCTAAGTATTAATAATAGGGGCATATGACAAGTGGGGGGAGGGGGGATGTGACATTGGGGTGAATGTGAATTGGGGGATAGATGCTAAATGGGGGTGTATACATGAAATGGGGGGATAGATGTAAAATGGGGGGACAGACATGATGTGAAAGTAAGAATGTGAAATGGGGGGGGGGGGTTGTACATGAAACTGGGGGATTTCACTATTTGTTTATTATATCGCAAATCACAATATTTACCTCTAATAGCAATTGCATTTTCCCCAAATCGTGCAGCCCTAATATCCAGAAAGATTAGCAATGTGGTGGCCATGGACAGCAGGAAGTGCAGCCACATCAATGGTCACCTTTGAATTAACTTCCTGGTAAGTTGTGAGGATCGATCAGAGGGACAACCAATATGGCTGCACTTCCTGGTGTCATTTTAGCTAAAACAGCTACTGAATTATAAACATTTATTTGATTCTACCAACCTTTTTGTACAAGTCTGTCAATTTAAAGTAGAAGAGACGACAGGAGAGACATCCGAACCGCAGGTAAGGGCTTAGCCCTGTAGTGCTTGCCAGAAGGGAATTGGCGTTCATTCGTGGTCTTTCAAAGTTTGCCACCCATGCCTAAAAGGAAAATAAAAATTAAATAAATAAGTGGTAATTCCAAACATAGCTGCTAAACAAGGATGGTGGCTTGTTTAGTGCTAACCCTGTTTTCTAATCCTGGATAACCCCGCTTTACCAGTTTAATAGAAGAAAGAAGGAAATATAGAAGACACAGACAAAGCAGACATAGGTGTCTAGGCAGCGAAACGGACACTACAGAACTGCAGTAAAAATAGAACATGTCCCACTTTCCCTATTTAAGCTGTAGATTCAGCCTCGCTGAGCTGCCTGCGTGGAGAGATCAATAATCTAGTAATAAGGAAGTGCCTGTGTTTAGTTATAGGACATTAAAAGGGTTATCCAGAAATCGAAAACACAGAGCGAATGCTTCTAAAAACAGCCCCACATCTGCCCTCAGGTTGTGTGTGATGTTACAGCTTTGTTTCAATGGAACTGAGCTGCAATACCAGAGACGTGAATTTTCATTTGGTCTCAATAAAAAAAAAAAAAATTAAAAAAATTTAATATATACAGAGATCTGTGTCCCAGTAGATGAACCATGCCCCTTCTCTTCACTATCATGTATCTAATTGTAAGACATGTGGCTGCAGCAGGAGCCTCCCCCCTCAGCCCTGCCTGCAGTAGGACCACATTGCCTTTAGATAGGGCACAACCCCCTCAGCTAAAAATGGAACTTATTAGCGGGGGGATTAAGGAACAATGCAAGATAAACATTGGGGGAAAGATTATCATTTATTTTTAGGTTAAGTGTTCCTTTAAAGGAGTAGTCCAGTGGTGAACCCAGTGGTGAACAACTTATCCCCTTTCCTAAGTATAGGGGATAAGTTTGAGATCGCGGGGGGTCCGACCGCTGGGACCCCCTGCGATCTACTGTATGGAGCCCCGACAGCCCGCGGGAAGGGGGCATGTCGACCTCCACACGAAGCGGCGGCCGACACGCCCCCTCAATACAACTCTGGCAGAGCCGAAGCGCTGCCTTCGGCAATCTCCGGCTCTGCCATAGCGATGTATTGAGGGGGCGTGTCGGCCGCCGCTTCGTGCGGAGGTCGACACCAGCTATCTGGCCGGAGAGCCTGGCCCTCGTACAGAGAGATCGCAGGGGGCCCCAGCGGTCGGACCCCCTGCGATCTCAAACTTATTCCCTATCCTTAGGATAGGGGATAAGTTTTTCACCACTGGACTACCCCTTTATGATGGAAAAACCTAAGAACGGACATGAAGGATAGAGAAAGGTTACAATCTGGCATCCTGTTCACATCCAATAAGGCTGAATTCACATCCCCACGGTACATCAGAGGTATACTATGTACCATGATGTTCTGGCAGTGGGTGCATGGACTCAAAGGGGCTGAATGTAGTCAAAGAGGGACTATGTTTTGTCCATTTCCCACACGAATACGTTCATTATGCCAGACTCAACAGCACAGCAGACCACGTTTTTAAATTCTGCAAAATTGTGCAGGAAATGGATTGTCACTAGAGCAGTGTTTCCCAATTAGGGTGCCTCCAGCTGTTGCAAAACTACAACTCCCAGCATGCCCAGACAGCCGAAGGCTGTCTGGGCATGCTGAGAGTTGTAGTTTTGCAACAGCTGGCGGCACCCTGGTTGGATAACACTGCACTAGAGAACTTTGTTCCACCCATTAAATCAATAGGGCCTTTACCTGTATGCTGTATTAAATTTTGACAGGTTGCTGAAAAAGGCCTCTGACAATACTGGAAAAATTAGTTAGGAATCAGTTCTTAAAAGGGGTACTCCGGTGAAAACCTTTTTTCTTTTAAATCAACTGGTGCCAGAAATTTAAACAGATTTGTAAATTACTTCTATTAAAAAAATCTTAATCCTTCCTGTACTTATTAGCTGCTGAATACTACAGAGGAAATTCTTTTCTTTTTGGAATGCTCTCTGATGACATTACGAGCACAGTTCTCTTTGCTGACGTTACAATAATAATAATAATAAGTCTTTATTTATTGTTGTCCTTAGTGGGATTTGAACCCAAGGCCCCAGCACTGCAAGGCAGCAGTGCTAACAACTGAGCCATCATGCTCCCCTTAGCATACATCTGCTATGCACGGTTGCTAAAATGGACAGAGATGTCAGCAGAGAGCACTGTGCTCGTGATGTCATCAGTGTTCCAAAAAGAAAGGAATTTCCTCTGTAGCATTCAGCAGCTAATAAGTACTGGAAGGATTAAGATTTTTTCATAGAAGTAATTTACAAATATGTTTAACTTTCTGGCACTAGTTGATTTAAAAGAAAAAAGGTTTTCACTGGAGAACCCCTTTAACCAAGCGCAATTTAATGTCTATTTACCTTCCTTTCCAAGTGCCTTTCCAAGCGAGTGAGTGCTTCAGTCTCCCCTCCAGGCCACACAGCAGATGGTAATCCCTCAGTGTCAAACCCTAAACAGATGACCACAACACAGGACTTTAGTTTCTCTTCCTGGGCTACTTACTTAACACATAACATGAAAACGCAGTGCATTATATACACACATATTTTTTTTTTTTTTTTATATATGTAAGAACACAAGAACGGTCCATAAGCTGATTTTGAGTCTTGATAATTGTCAATACTTTAACTCCTTGGAGCTAGCAGTCGAGGCAATTCCATTTCCGGCAAAGGGACACGCGCCGACAAAATCTGACTCCTGGCATGAAAGGATTAGAATTTAGAGCACATTTGTTTTAGATGGTTGTGTTGTTATAATTTATATTATATTATTGTCTAAAAACGAGAAGAAGAAAAAAAAATGCAATACCAATAAGAACTAATGGAAACTAGTGTGAAAAACAGGACAGACAAAGCACACACTAAAACACCAATTTTAACTCTATTCAGGACTTTTCCCATTTCTTTCCAACCCTCCCCCCCCCCCTCACCTCAACTACAATGATATTTGCTCTGAAATTTGAGTGTTTATACTAATACAATTTTCCCGTTGTCACCCATTTTCTATTTGACCAAAACAGTATAAAGTATGTTTACACGCAGTAAAACATTTTAGCAGAAAATCCATTACATGAACGTTAATGTACTGTATTTTCCGGCGTATAAGGCGACTTTTTAACCCAGGAATATGTTCTCAAAAGTCGGGGGTCATCTTATAGTGCGGGTGCTGCAATTGGCCGGGACACCTGGGGAATGGATTATCCAAGATTACATTTCCCCCGTCACATTTGGGACATCCCTGTGTCCCGGTTACCTTTCTGCGGCCCCGCGTTAACTTAAAAAAAATGCAGGGGCCGCCGGGAGGTAGCGCACGCAGGGGATGTCACTGACGTCCAGTGCGTTCGCCCATAGAAACAGAGCAGAGCGGAGCAGCTAGGAGGAGGACGCGCGCATGGTAAGTGACCAGCAGCACGTCATCTTCGGTGCTCTGACCACCGCTCCTCCGGTCCCAGGACCTACTGCTATGGCCTACTGAAAACCTAATGTGGGGAGGTGGAATATGCTGACAACGTGTGTGTGTGTGTGTGTGTGGGGGGGGGGGGACTAGGTTGACAACCTAGGGTGTGTGCGTGGACTAGGACTATGCCGACAACCTAGTGTGTGGGGTGAAACCATGTTGCCTACCTAGTGTGGGGGGAACTGTGTTGCCTACCTAGTGTGGGGGGGGGGGAACTATGTTGCCTACCTAGTGGGGGGGGGGGGGAAACTATGTTGGCTACCTAGTGGGGGGGGGGGCTATGCTGGCTACCTAGTGTGGTGGGGGGGAACTATGCTCTAAACTTAAAGGGGTACTCAACTGCCCCAGCGTTCGGAAGCAGGGAGAGCTGACCAATCGAACTAGGCTTTGTATACAACAACCAGCCAATCACTGGTAAGGTACCGTACATCGCGGTAGAGGGGTAGTCTTATACAGCGAGTATATCCCAAACTCTATATTTTAACTTTAAAAGATGGGGGTGATCTTATACGCCCAGTCCTCTTAAACGCCGGGAAATACGGTAGTTGATTCTGCAAACCCCTTTGATATAATGGGACTGTGACAGAAATTTTTGCAACAAATCTGCTTCGTGTAAACGTACCCTTAGAAAAGCTATGGACAACAAAGCCAGTTATTTTTTTACACATCTAAATTTACCCCATTCCCCCCCATCTAAATTTACCACTGATACTGAAGACAGCCATACAGATGTAGCAGAGCTAGTTAAGGAATTTCATCATTTAACTCTTTCAGATTGTGTGTCTGAACAGGCATGTGGGTCCCACTCAGCTACACCTGTATCTTTTCTATTAGCAATAGGTAAGGGCGAACACTAAGGCCATTGATGCCTGTCCAATGCACGCTCTACATAATCCCCACAAGTCCTGAATAGTGTTAAGATGAGATTATATATTCACATTTTAGCTCAAAGTAGGAGTCCAGGAGATCTGGTTTTCTTTGTTTGGTAGAGAACATAACACGTTATATAACAAACAAAAGCTGTAGACGTCTTTACTGCTCTATGGGCTTAGCCCATAGGTCCACTCTGCTGCACAACACTGTGTAGACATACAGACTATGCCCCTGCCTGTGGCATGTTAAGAAACATTTACGACCCCACCTGTGCCGCCTCCTTAATGGGTTTTCGCACTGTGAACCTTCTGGCACCGATTCCAGCTGGTGTCGGGAGCAGTTGGCATCACCAGATCGCTAAAGTGAGCGGGAAGTGATGCCACTGCCCTCTATTTCCGTTAGTGACGTCTTGCAGCCAAGTAAAGTTAGTAGTAGCCTAAGGGCACCAGGGTACCCTGTCTAATAGAGATCCTGACAAAAAAAAGCTTAGTAAGAGTGAAATTAAAGAAAAATAAAATAAAATAAAATGTGCAAAAGTTCTCAAAACGCTGGAGGAAAAAAAGTAAATGAAGATAGGTGTTAAAAGTTTTTATTTTTAATTTTTTTTAATGCAGCAATTGTAAACTCCAGGTAGCGTGCTTGTGCTTCGAGTGGGGAGATTAAAACTAAAAAGAGGTGAAATTATCTGCCATGTCCTTTACGATGGAGCCAATAAAACGCCTCCACAAAATCGGTAAAATTTTTATTTAATTTTTTTGATCACTCCAAATAAGCAGGATTTTTTTTGTAACAAATTTGCATATATAATACTAATTATTACTACGTTTTTTTAATATATTTTTTTTTTGCTTAATACGGGAGTGAGATTTTTCTTTCGGACATGCATCCCATTTGCTGGTAAATGTGGCACCAAAGAGTTAAACAGTTTTTTTTTTTGTTTTTTTTCTCAAAATTATTAAATTTCAAAAAAGAGACAGTTGCAAGACTTCCTTAGTAAACAGGTTTCCAATTCACATTCCCGGGGCGTAACAATTCTGTATGAGTGCGGTTCTAAACCCCTGAACTTGGTATGGATTAAATGGTTAAGAGCCAGGTACTACGCCATGCCAATGTTACTGGGACCATAGCGAAAAAGCTACAATACATGCAGAGAGTAGCGTACACCGCTAAGCTTTATTGCTCTGCTTCAGGTTTATTTAATGCTACAAACAAAAAAAAAAATAAATTCTACACGTGGGATTTACAGAAATTAAATGTGCCACTGAACTATATAAATGTATAGATATAAAAAATTTAAATACTAAAAATATTTTTTTATAAAGTGTCTTTTTGGCCAATAAAGATGTGAAGTGGGCGACATTTTTGCAGTACTTCATATTGTTCAGAAAAGAAAACCAATACATGAAACAGAACAGTCATGCTTTACATTAAAGGGGTACTCCGCTGCTCAGTGTTTGGAACAAACTGTTCCGAACGCTGGAATCGGGAGCGTGTGACGTCATAGTCCCGCCACCTCATGACATCACGTCCCATCCCTCAATGCAAGTCTATGGGAGGGGGCGTGACAGCTGTCACGCCCCCTCCCATAGACTTGCATTGAGGGGGCGGGGTGTGATGGCATTAGGGGGCTAGGACATGACGAGCTCCAGCGTTCAAAACAGTTTGTCCCAAACGCTGAGCAGCGGAGTACCCCTTTAACCTTCAATTGATTAAAAAAAGGCTTCTAGATATAAAGACTAGAGATGAGCGAACTTACAGTAAATTCGATTCGTCACGAACTTCTCGGCTCGGCAGTTGATGACTTTTCCTGCATAAATTAGTTCAGCTTTCAGGTGCTCCGGTGGGCTGGAAAAGGTGGAAACAGTCCTAGGAGACTCTTTCCTTGGACTGTATCCACCTTTTCCAGCCCACCGGAGTACCTGAAGGCTGAACTAATTTACGCAGGATAAGTCATCAACTGCCGAGCCGAGAAGTTCGTGATGAATCGAATTTACTGTAAGTTCGCTCATCTCTAATAAAGACCATAAATTTTGCTGGAACCGCTTACCCGCCACCAGCAAATCTGGACCATAGGAGCCCATACACATTTTTGGTGGTCGGTTAATCTAATGTTTATGGCGCTGCCCAATTCTATCTAGAGGGGGGGGAAAAAGGTGTCTGGCAGCGGCTTATTTCTTCTCCCCATTGAGAACACATGTACGCATGCCTAAGATAAGCGTGCATGAGCACAGGAGAGTCAGAAGGAATTACGGTCTGTTTGTTTTCACAATACCAGACACATTCCGGGGATAGACGTGGTGCCAAGTCAATGGGACTAAACCGGCACCAGAGCATCTTGGTCCCCAGTGATTGACCGCTGCCATTCTGAACAGGCACATACATCATTGGCTGCCAATCATTGGGGAGAGAGGCAGGGAAGGGTTCCAGTCATCATATCAGTTCAGCTTTTACATGTTCCACCATGTGTCTGGCCATTATGTCTATTCAATGGACAGTCAACTGATAAAGATACATAGGCTAATAAAAATAAGAAAATCCTTTCAGGAGTCAGTAACTAAAGTGAAAAGTAAAATCTAAAATAAATAACCCCAAAGAGCTTCTCGTTCACCTTAAAGGGTTACTTAGGTGGAAAACTTATCAACTGGTCCAGAAAGTTAAACAGATTAGTAAATTACTTCTATTAAAAAAATCTTAATTCCAGTACTTATTAGTTGCAGAATACTACAGAGGAAATTCTTTTTCTTTTTTGGAACCCCGAGCTCTCTGCTGACATCACGAGCACAGTGCTCTCTGCTGACATCTCTGTCCATTTTAAGAACTGTCCAGAGTAGGAGAAAATCCCCATAGCAAACATATGCTGCTCTGAACAGTTCCTAAAATGGACAGAGATATCAGCAGAGAGCACTATGGTCATGATGTCAGCAGAGAGCTCTGTGTTCCAAAAAGAAAAATAATTTCCTCTGTAGTATTCAGTAGCTAATAAGTACTGGAAGGATTAAGATTTTTTTAATAGAAGTCATTTACAAATCTGTTTAACTTTCTAGCACCAGTTGATTTAAAAAAAAATAAAAAATAAAAAAAAGTTTTCCACCAGAGTACCTCATTCATTTACTATTTGTTCGCTTGTTTTATTTATGTACATTTACTGAAAAACTCTAATAAAAACCTTTTAAACAGAAAAATAAATAATTAAAGAAAAACCAGCACGAGTCTAATTCCTGTTTTAGGCTGGGTTCCCATTACGTTTTCCCCCATACGGGAGCGCATACGGCAGGGGAGAGCTAAAACCTCGCGCTCACGTATGCCTTTCTACGCGCTCCCGTATGTAATTAGTTTCAATGAGCCGGCCGCAGTGAAACGTTCTGTCCGGTCGCTTATTTTTGCCCCGTATGCACTTTTACAACCGGACCTAAAAACAGTGGTCGACCACAGTTTTAGGTGCGGGGGAAAAAGCGCATACAGCGCAAAAATGAGCCGACCGGACCGAACATTTCACTGCGGCCGGCTCATTGAAACGAATTACATATGGGAGCGCATAGAAAGGCATGCGGGAGCGCGAGGTTTTAGCTCCCCCCTGCCGTATGCGCTCCCGTATGGGGGGAAAACGTAATGGGAGCCCAGTCTTACCCGTGTCCTATATAAGGCTCTATTCACACTTGTGTCAGTTCTTTTCCATTTTTTGTTGGGAGACGGATTATATTGGGACAGGAGGTGGTTTGAACGAAGACAAATCCACTGTGGAAGCCATGACACCAGTGTGAAAACAGCCTATAAAAGTATATTTTAGGGGAGTGAATACTTTCATAACCACAGATGCTTAAGGGGGAACTCCACTGGCCAGGCTTCCGAAGTAAACATTCCGAATGCTGTTTTCGTGCTGACATCACACCCCCTCAATGCAAGTCTATGGGAGGGGGCGTGACGTCAGTCACGCCCCCTCCCATAGACTTGCATTGAGGGGGTGTGATGTCATGAGGGGCGTGGCCGACATCTGCAGCATGAAAACGGCGTTCGGAACATTTACTTCTGAACACTGGCCAGTGGAGTTCCCCTTTAAACTTGCAGTTCTGCACAATAGTGTTATAGGCTTCAGGCAAGGTCTACATAAAGCTTCTTGACTATAATAAACCGCGAGCCTAGCTATCTAGACGTTTAACGTGTCGCCAATAAGTATACGATCATATACCTAATTCTTCCAGAGAAGGGACCCCGTATTTCTCATCGTGGTCGTCGGACACAGGAGTTGTGCACTTCTCCATGACCTCGGCCGTGATGGTCTCTACCGGGATTTCCAGCGGTTCCATTTTGCTGATCAACGTCTGGAATCTTTTGTAGGTTAAAGGTGGCTGCCCACCGTTCAGCTCGATAATCCTAGTAAATCGAATCAGACAGACAAGAAGAAAATGTTAGACCGGACTCCCAAAACTTTTAGAGAAAGCAATTCCTACCAATCAAATTGCAAGAAAAATGACGGCTCTCTCCAAGGGTCATTGGATCCTGCCGACAACGACTTTCTCTTTAAATTGGTATTCCAGGAAAAAACTTTTTTTTTTTATATATCAACTGGCTCCAGAAAGTTAAACAGATTTGTAAATTACTTCTAAAAAAATCTTAATCCTTCCAATAATTATCAGCTGCTGAAGTTGAGTTGTTGTTTTCTGTCTGGCAACAGTGCTCTCTGCTGACATCTCTGCTTGTCTCGGGAACTGCACAGAGTAGAAGAGGTTTGCTATGGGGATTTGCTTCTAAACTGGGCGGTTCCCGAGACATGTGTCATCAGAGAGCACTTAGATAGAAAAGAACAACTCAACTTCAGCAGCTCATAAGTACTGAAAGGATTAAGATTTTTTAATAGAAGTCATTTACAAATCTGTTTAACTTTCTGGAACCAGTTGATATATATATAAAAAAGTTTTTTCCTGGATAACCCCTTCAAGGACTATGATCATTGATCAGGCCCGATTGTGCCTGCTGTTTCTATGTAACCAGAAACAGGCCTTCTGATACATGAAGCAACCTTCAAAAATATGTAAGAATCTACCTCCATCAGGGGGCACTAGAGTCATTTATTTCCCTTCTGGAGGAGGGCTACTTTGCATGCGTTCTCCAGAGAGTATTGGATCGTATATGCCAATTTGGCACATGTACTGCCCCCTCAAAGCAACTTCAAAAGGCATCTCTGCCAGCCAACCAACACCCTGAGCTACATGGACAAGAACCCTTAAACAGCTGTCTGTAAATGGGTAATCTTCCATTTAGAGGACATTCTGGTTTGGCTAATAGCGCTTTGCTACTCACTACACCCCCCCCCCCCTCAAGGCTATGACCTCACAGAAAGGGACAGGCTGGGGAGTGAATATTGATGAGGCAAGGGAGCAGGGGGAGCCGGCTTCCCGCCTTCAATGTGCGCTGGAGCGCAATATGAACAACATCAAAGGCACAGAGCTCTGCACACAGTGCAAAAAGGAGCATGTGACTATTTTAAAGCTCTTCACCTGCACTATAACACAGTATACTGGGTTAAGTGCGCGTGAACAGCTGTCAGATTCTCTTTAAAGGGGTACTTCAGATTAGTAAAGGACTTCTACATAAAAATCCTCATCCTTCCAGTACTTATCAGTTGCTGTATTCTCCACAGTTCTTTTCTGTCTGACCACACTGCTGACACCTCTGTCCATGTCAGGAACTGCCCAGAGCAGGAGAGGTTTGCAATGGGGATTTGTTCCTACCCTGGACAATTCCTGACATGGACAGAGGTGTCAGTAAACAGCACTGCGGTTAGACAGAAAATGATTACTTCCTGTGGAGCATACAGCAGCTGATAAATCCTAGAAGGATTAAGATTTTTAAGTAGAAGTAATTTACAAATCTGCATGACTTTTTAGCACCAGTTGATTAAAAAAAAAAATTAAATAAAGTGTTTTCCACTGGAGAACCTATTTACGATGTTTCCCACTGACCAACAGGTGGCATTAGAGAGCCAGCTCTTTTCTTTTTAGAAAAACTACTTTGCATAAGTCTATAAGATTCCCATCTCCCCAAGGAGAAGTTTCACTTCCTAAGACCCACATCATTTCCTACCATAACCCCTCATCTGTTCTCCAAAATCACTTACTTGTCCAGATCATACAGCGTGTGTGAAATGCGTACAATGACCTCCACGCCTGCCTCGCTCGCCAGCTTCTTGATGGCGGCATCTCGTTCTTTTCCGAATGGCTCAGAATCGTACTCAATAGACAGTTTACTAATCTTCCATTCCTGAAAGGGTGTAGAGCAGAAAACAAATTGAATTACTATGAAGACAGAAAAACAACACAACTAATACACGGTAATAAAAACATAACATCTGAGCGGAAGACGTGGATGAATAATGAGGACGATGATGGGGGAACGTACTTTGAAGAGCCGAGGAAACACGTCGGCAGGCTGTCCACGGATGACAAACAAGCGGGAGTTAAGTTTGCGAAGATTGGCATCAAGGTCTTCTAGACACTGCAGGAGGAATCTGATGAAAACCGACAAAAAGGGAAAATTAATTAAAAAAATGAAAATAAAAATAAATAAAAAATAAAAAAAAAAAGAGAAAATGAATTCCAACTTGCTGCTTTCTACGGGACATATATATGTTTGTGGACAAGTGTGTGGACAAATGAAATTAGTAGAGTGAAGGATTGGGTGCGCAGGGTAACTCTGCCAGAATCTCATACACATTGGATGGTCAGCAACTTTAAAGGGGTGCTCCGGTGGAAATCTTTTTTTTATTTTATTTTTTTTAAATCAACTGGTGCCAAAAAGTTACAGATTTGTAAATGCCTTCTATTAAAAAATCTTAATCCTTCCAGTACTTATCAGCTGCTGTATACCACAGAGGAAATTCTTTTCTTTTTGAATTTATTTTCTGTCTGTGCACAGTGCTCTCTGCAGACACCTCTGTCCATTTTAGGAACTGTCCAGAGCAGCATATGTTTTCTATGGGTATTTTCTCCTACTCTGGACAGTTCCTGACATGGACAGAGGTGTCAGCAGAGAGCACTGTGGTCAGACAAAAGAATTCCAGAAAGAAACACCACTACCTCTGTAGTATCAGCAGCTGATAAGTACTGGAAGGATTAAGATTTTTATATAGAAGTAATTTACAAATCTGTTTAAATTTCTGGCAGCATTTGAAAAAAAAAAATATTTCCACCGGAGTACCCCTTTAAATGTATCCCCCCCCTGGGGCCCACATAGGATGCATGTGCTGCAAGGCTTCTGCGGGAATCCCTAAATGACAGGACGCTAAACACGGGGCTGAGGACGTGTAAGAGCCATAAAAAGGTCACAGGCAGAACAATCCAAAAAAAAAAAAAACACACACCATACAACACATATATCCCTACAGAACACAACCAAATATATAGAAATAATATTACACCCAATATCGAGTTCGAACAAACCAAAACAAAGGAAACTTATTGTAGGTTTCCGAAGTTTTTATCCCCCCCCCCCCCCCCCATTTGGTACTGAATATGTATTACAAAAGTTTTACCAGCCTCATCTTAATTAACAAATACAATGCCCGGGCACCGCGCCTCACAATTACACCATGTAGTTACGTAACCGCGGCTTCTCTGACACATACAAAACAGGTAACAGATAAAAGCGCTAAAAATAGGAAGTCTTGATGCAAGGACGTCACATTTGCAGCCTTTGTGGCTCGCCACACTGCATTTAAAGTGGTACTTCGCTAAATATTTTATTTATTTTTAAATCAACTGGTGCCAGAAAGTTGAACAGATTTGTCAATGACTTCTATTTAAAAATCTTAATCCTTTCAGTACTTAGCAGCTGTATACTCCAGAGGAAGTTCTTTTCTTTTGAATTTTCTTAGTCTGACCACCGTGCTCTCTGCTGACACCTGGGATTTGCTCCTACTCCGGACAGTTTCTAAAAAGGAAGCACTGTGGTCAGACAAAGGAAATTCAAAAAGAAAAGAACTTCCTGTGGAGCAAACAGCATCTGATAAGTACTGGAAGGATTAAGATTTTCAAATAGAAGTAATTTACTAATCTAGAATAAACGAAGAACACGTATGTGCACTCGCCGCTAGGCAGAGACAGTCTGGTCTGGAAGTCTGGTAACAGGGTGCCGGGTCACGGCATAGGCACTGGTGTATGGCACTCGGAGCCTCCGAGCGCCATACACCAGCGCCTATGCAGTGACCCGGCACCCCGTTACCGGACTTCCAGAGCCGACTGTCTCTGCCTAGCGGCGAGTGCACATACGTGTTCTTCGTTTATTCTGTACTTGATGCTTGTGTATGTGCACCCCGCAGGAGACACTAAGACAGGTCGTCGAGGATCGTTTTGCAAGTCGAAGGAGGTGATATTGCTTCCCGAGTGCTCTCCCCGTTTTCTTGCTTCACTTTGTTAATTTACAAATCTGTTCAAACTTTATGGCACCAGTTGATTAAAAAATAAAATAAATAAATAAAAAGATGTTTTCCAGTGGAGTACCCCTTTAATGTTCCTGATGGGAGGATTTTCTGAAAGCCGGGCATGCTGGGAGTTGTTCTTTTGCAACAGCTGGAGGCACCTCGGTGAGCGTAAGAATGGAGGCCCTGTCTCCCCCCCCCCCCCATATTAGCAGTGTGGCAACTGGACTACGTGCCACTTCATACAACTCTATGGGCCTGATGGATATAGCCAAGTGCACCACTAATAGCAATGAAGCGGCAGCGCACATGTCCCACCCCCAAATGATCTGTGGGAATCTCGACAGCTGGACCCCCATCTGATCATTACCTTTACCGAGTGTTGTTGGTGGGAAAACCTCTCTTTCAGGAGTCCAACCTGCGGCCATCCAGCTGTTGGAAAACTACAACTCCCAGCATGCCTGGATTGTGGCTGTCTGAGCACGCTGGGTGTTGCAGTTTTGCAACAGCTGGAGGGTCAAAGGTTGGGCACCCTGGCCATAAACCTTAAAATAAACATTGTGTGGGTGCCCCAACTCAATGGACTAGACCAGTGTTTCCCAACCAGTGTGCCCCCAGCTGTGGCAAAACTACAATTCCCAGCATGCCCAGACAGCCTTTGGCTGTCTGGGCATGCTGGGAGTTGTAGTTTTGCCACAGCTGGAGGCACCCTGGTTGGGAAACACTGGACTAGACCATACCAGTCGCGTCCTTTCAGAGGTATCTGGCAGTGGCCAATGTCCCTCTTCCCCCTTAAGAACACAAGCACACTCGGCTTAGCTGAGCATGTATGTGGGCGTAAGAGGAATCAGCCAACAGGCATCCGAGGTATACAAACCTCTATGGGACGTCCACGTCACCACATGTGACCACTCGCCCCAGGTTTGGCTTGTGAAGTCAGTGTCACCTGAAGGACTATACTTAGCCTGCGCAGGCGGCGGGGAGGATTATATATATTTAGAGAGCAGTATAGAGGCTAAGTCTAGGACAGAGAAAGACTCCACAGAAGATTAAGAATAGACGGGATTGTCAGATTTAGACGTTATGTACAGTTCCCCGGTGACCTAGAACAAGGTGCACATGACTAGGGCCCGACAATAATCTCCTAACTAGAGGGGACAGAAGGATAAGTAACTGAGAACAAGAAGATACAGAAGGAATTCTAGATTTACGACCACTATGAAGTAGGACACAAACGTGTATTTGTCTATTATGGTCATTTCCAGGTACAATAACTCATCAGAGAAATGTTTTTATTGTAACATATGAAAAAGTCCCAGTGTGATACCAAGTTCTTCCTATCACAAGGTGGGCTGCCTACATACCCTGTTAAGGATGGGTTAATGTGCGGCCTTAATTGGTGAGTGACTTAAGAAAATTCACACCATGCAAGGTTGGTATGAGTTCCCTCCTCGGTACTCCAGGGAGCTCTGATTTATTGCAGGAAGTAAATTTGGTTTTTACATTTGGAAAAAGGAGGGTTAGTTATGACATCACAATTAACATGTTACATTTTGATTGGTTATTTGATAATTGTGTCCGCATATATTAGCATATCTAGTGTCCATTAATTTCTTGGCAGAAGTTCTCTGTTCGTCAGATGTTTAGTCTTTCTACTCCCACATGGAGTCATTTCAAGGGCTATATTCAGAGTCATGAGCAGATAGCAATCTGATATATATGGGTTAAAGGGTAGGTAACATTTTTCCAGCAGCAATGGCATTTAAGTATTAGTATATTGATCAGTCATTAGAAACATAAGGGTCATCCCTATCAACCCCCCCCCCCCCCCCGCCCCCCCCCCCCCCACAGCCCAGTTCTCAGCTCAATCTCCGTAAGGAGGCGTAAAGTCAATAGACATTCCCCTGTAACTCTAGATGGATCAAAATTGAAATGGACTGAACTGGCTGATCATCTAATGTGCATGGTGGCCCCAACTATGGTAGATGTTGGAAAGAGAAGGATCAGGCAGCTGAACTCCTTCTTGCCTGATATTTTTGCTCTCAGGGGAGATAAGCCGCTGCCCCTCTTCTGTGTTAGCCGACATTTGACCTGTGCTCCTGTGATCAGTGGGGGTCCCAGCAGTTGGACCCCCACCAACTAGCTAGTTAGTTATCTCCTATGTGACACCTACCTTAAAGGGTACTCCGGTGCTTTTGGTTCAGAACTTTTAGAGCCAGGGGCCGTGATTGTGACATCACGGCCACACCTCCTCATGATGTCACGTCATACCCCCTCCATTCATGTCTATGGGAGGGGGCGTGTTGGCCGACACGCCCCCTCCCATAGATATGAATGGAGGGGGCGTGATGTGACGAGGGGGCGTGTCCGTGAAGTCACAATCATGGCCTATGCTGCAGGAACCCAGCGTTTGTTTAGAACACTGGGTGCTGCAGAAGATCACGGGGGGCCTAAGCAGCGGGACCCCTGCGATCAGACATCTTACCTTTTATCCTTTGGATAGGGGATAACATGTCTAGCAGCGGAGTACCCCTTTAAGGGAAAATTACATGGCACAAACTGCAATGGGTAATTATCCAGCAGTAGACCAGTGTTTACTAACCAGCGTGCCTTCAGCTGTCAGGGCATGCTGGGAGTTGTAGTTTTGCAACAGCTGGAGGCACACTAGTTGGGAAACACTGCTGTAGACTAAAAATTTGCTCTGAAGGTCAATTATGCACAAAAAAAACTTCTACAGCATGTGGATGATATTTGTCACAATCAAATCTACTCTGCTGTACTGTTCCGCTGCACATTCTCTGCCACAAGTGAATATACCCGCCCTGCACCCGCATGGGACTATTTTCCAACCCAGCAGTCAGGAAACGGTCCTAAGAGGGTCATAGTGAGGTGCCAGCCCCTGCTGCTCATTGCTCGATAAAACCTTCAGTACTCACAGCGAAAAAAACCCTCTTTGGATACTTCGAGCGCTTGGACACAATTACAGAACGATTATGTGAATAAAAAAAAAAAGACTTGGCAATTACGTCGCTGGGTTCAGATAATTACTGGAGAGTTACGAAATTAAGGAACAAATGACAAAATAAATGAAAAAAAAAGGAAAAGAAAAAAAGCACATGCTGTAAAGTCAAGTACCCCCGATGTGCCAGTGCGTAGTTACGTGTCTTTTGGCAGTCATACAAGTGACAGATTGAAAAAAAAAAAAAAAAAAAAAGAGGGGAATGCCCACACTGTGCCAGTACAGTCAGTAATTGGGTTATACAGCCAGGCTCAGCACGTCACGGGGGAGTCACAAGTAAAACAGCTTCCGTCCTATACCCTGACGCACACACACCTCCTCATGTGCCCACTGCTTGCTTGTGGGTGCCCATTTTGGTGCCATTTTCCATACAGATGTATACAATTTTAGATATCGCTTTTAAGCTGTCAGTCAACCAGCTTCCTGAAAGACTTAAAATAACGATGATTACTGCAAAATTGGACTCGTTGCAAAAAGAATAAAAAATGTAATTGAGGACGGGACATGAGGACGGGACATGAGGACGGGACATGAGGACGGGACATGAGGACGGGACATGAGGACGGGACATGAGGACGGGACATGAGGACGGGACATGAGGACGGGACATGAGGACGGGACATGAGGACGGGACATGAGGACGGGACATGAGGACGGGACATGAGGACGGGACATGAGGACGGGACATGAGGACGGGACATGAGGACGGGACATGAGGACGGGACATGAGGACGGGACATGAGGACGGGACATGAGGACGGGACATGAGGACGGGACATGAGGACGGGACATGAGGACGGGACATGAGGACGGGACATGAGGACGGGACATGAGGACGGGACATGAGGACGGGACATGAGGACGGGACATGAGGACGGGACATGAGGACGGGACATGAGGACAAGTCACCAGATGTGTCGAACAGCAAAAAAAAAAAAAAAAAAAAAAAAAGAAAAAAAAAAAAAGAAAAGAAAAGGATTCACGCCACGTTTTTTTTTTTTGCAATTCGGCAGCTGGACCTTAGCCGCATCCTATTGATCTGAATGACCCGGATGGAATCAGATAGTAACTCCGATCGGCTCATTTTTGAACCGTATAAGTTTGCCACAGTTTGCCAACAAAACTGGATACAGCTCAGTATATTTGGTGGATGCTTAGACTGCATGTAGTAAGATTCAGTCAGAAGAAGTAAATCTGCCCCAATCTTGTATTGTAGGTTACTGTAATAAAGGGAGAAGAGGGCACTTTTCTCACTGACAAAGCGTTTCCAGTGAGTGCCTCCAGCTGTTGCAAAACAACAACTACCAGCATACTATTTTATTTATTTATTTATTTCCCCCTACCACCATTTAACTTCCTCAGGGGCCTTTTTGATTGCTTACATAAATCACTATAATGCATCTATATTATTGGCGCTCTGCTGGTATCAATTGCTGAGCCACAGCAGACACGGACTCTAGCTGTGGCCTCGGGCTGCCATGAAAACAGTTCTGCATCTACCGCACGTTCGTGCGACCGGACCCCCAGGTAGGCGCGCCAAATATGTTTAAAGGGGTACTCCGGTGAAAACCTTTTTTCTTTTTAAATCAACTGGTGCCAGAAAGTTAAACATATTTGTAAATTGCTTCTATTAAAAAAATCTTAATCCTTCCTGTACTTATTAGCTACTGAATACTACAGAGGAAATACTTTTCTTTTTGGAACATTGATGACATCACGAGCACAGTGCTCTCTGCTGACGTTATTATAATAGTAACGCTTTATTTATTGTTGTCCTTAGAGGGATTTGAACCCAAGTCCCCAGCACTGCAAGGCAACAGTGCTAACCACTGAGCCACCATGCTGCCCTTAGCAGACATCTGCTATGCATGGTTGCTAAAATGGACAGAGATGTCAGCAGCGAGCACTGTGCTCGTGATGTCATCAGTGTTCCAAAAAGAAAGGAATTTCCTCTGTAGTATTCAGCATCTAATAAGTACTGGAAGGATTAAAAAATTTTTAATAGAAGTAATTTATAAATATGTTTAACTTTCTGCCACCAGTTGATTTAAAAGAAAAAAGGTTTTCACCGGAGTACTGCAGTGCTGCCTGAGAAGAATCTGCTGTCCCTGGCTCCGCCCACCTGCCGATGATTGACAGGCTTCTCCTTCCGCTCCGTGCATTTGGCAATGGCAGCATAACATAGGTCAGTGTGTTTCCCAACCAGGGTGCCTCCAGCTATTGCAAAACTACAACTCTCAGCATGCCCGGACAGCCAAAGGCTGTCCGGGCATGCTGGGAGTTGTAGTTTTGCAACAGCTGGAGGCACCCCGGTTGGGAAACAGTGACAAAGGTGAAAGGTTTCCACCATAGAAGATAAACAACATCCAACAAATAGTGTAGTGTAACGCACTGTGCCCCACTTGTCCGCAGGGGGCTGCGAGGAAACCCACACATTGTGTATAGAGATAATATACAAGGTTATTTCCAGTAACCTTTATAGCACAAAAATAACTTCGATCTAGATTTAGAGAGTGGGAAAAAAAAATAATCCACGACCATTTGTTTCTTTTTCCAAACTATGTCGACGTTGTACAACAATTTCCAGAAAGTAGGTCACTGCTCATAGCAACCAGCAGGGGGAGTCGGGCGCTCTCGTACACTGACCTACTTAGCAGCTTACAGAGGACGCTGTGTAACACGCTCTTAATTACTTCCCCCTTCTTTATTGTGTGTATGCTGAAGACAAATAAGTGGGGGGAAAAAAATAAAGTGGACAAGATGTTCCTGGAGGTCGTAGGAAAAGTTCCCACCCAAAAAAAAAGCTTATTTCGGCCTGACTAGCTGGACGGACTGTACGCACTGGCTAAGTGGGGCACTGTTTGCATAACTGTCTAAGCAAGTCAGACGATTTAGCACCGGCTGATCCAACAACAAGACAATCTATGCGGAGAACTGCACAAATAGTGAGAAGTTTAAAGAGGTACTCTGGTGGAAAAAAACTTTTTTTCCAATGCTGGGAGTCGTCGTTTGGAACATCTGGAGGTCTGCAGTTTGGAGACCACTGTTCTAGAGGAATGATAATTTGTATACTTGTTTCCCATAGAGCAGTGGTGTCCAAACTGTGGCCCTCCTGATGTTTCAAAACTACAACCCCCAGCATGCTGGGATTTGGAGTTTTGCAACATCAGGAGGGGCGCAGTTTGGACACCACTGCCAATGTCTGCATGACTTGTCTGTATCTCCTCAATGACGACAAGTAGCCACAGGCAGTCCAGACATGCTGGGTTTTGTAGTTTTTCAATAGCTGGAGGCTGTCTGTTCGAGAAACGCGGCTATATTCTAGCATTAAAGGGTTACTCCGGTGGCAATTTTTTTTTTTTTAAATGAACTGGTGCCAGAAAGTTAAACAGATTTGTAAATTACTTCTATTAAAAAAAAATCTTTATCTTTCCAGTACTTTTTAGCAGCTGTATGCTACAGAGGAAATTCTTTACTTTTTGAATTTCTTTTTTGTCTTGTCCACAGTGCTCTCTGCTGACACCTGATGTCCGTATCAGGAACTGTCCAGAGTAGGAGAAAATCCCCATCGCAAACCTATGCTGCTCTGGACAGTTCCTGACACGGACAGAGGTGTCAGCAGAGAGCACTGTGGACAAGACAAAAAAGAAATTCAAAAGAGCAAACAATTTCCTCTGTAGCATACAGCTGCTAAAAAGTACTAAAAGGATTAAGATTTTTTAATAGAAGTAATTTACAAATCTGTTTAACTTTCTGGCACCAGTTCATTTAAAAAAAAAAAAAAAAAAAAAAAAATTAGTTTTCCACCAAAGTACCCCTTTAAGTATATGTTTTCTATGTCCCATATACACAGATGGGTACCTAACTGATGCACAACATAAATCCTAGTGACTGTCACGCGCCCCTTTCTGCAGATCTCTCCAGCGCTGCACATCAAGCAGAAGCATTGCAGGGTCTCTGAGGCCCTCTGGTGGCCATCTCGCTTCTTGTTTTCCCCGAAAGCTGCTCTTTTCCATACAGATCACACAGGGAAGAATCTTATGAACCGATTCCCTTTTTACTGACAATATATATTACATTACAAGATGAGCTTTATTTGCACGGATGTAATATTGGCACAGAACTTTCATAGTTTTTAGAAGATAGTCTTAAAGGGGTACTCCGGTGAAAATGTGTTTTTTTTTTTTTTTTATCAACTGGTGCCAGAAAGTTAAACAGATTTGTAAATTACTTCTATTAAAAAATCTTAATCCTTCCAGTACCTTTTAGCAGCTGTATTCTACAGAGGAAATTCTTTTCTTTTTGAATTTTTTTTTTTGTCTTGTCCACAGTGCTCTCTGCTGACACCTCTGTCCATGTCAGGAACTGTCCAGAGCAGCATAGGTTTGCTATGGGGATTTTCTCCTGCTCTGGACAGTTCCTGATACAGGCTTCAGGTGTCAGCAGAGAGCACTGTGGACAAGACCAAAAATAAATTCAAAAAGAAAATAATTTCCTCTGTAGCATACAACTTCCAAAAAATTACTTGAAGGATAAAGATTTTTTTAATAGAAGTAATTTACAAAACTTTCTGGCCACCAGTTCATTTAAAAAAAAATAAATAAAAAAAAAAATAAAAAAATAAAAAAAAAATTTGCCACTGGAGCACCCCTTTAAGGTATAAAAGCAAACTTCCCCTTCCTGGTGGTTTCCAAACTTCTAAAAATCACCTAACTTGTCAGCCCAAGTGCTAAGGAGGCAGAGCTATGCGGTTAAAGTGCCATCACCTGGCACGCCAACTCACAGGCCCCCTCCAGAACTGATGTACTTGGCTCTGGATGGCAATCAAGGAGGGGTTAAGAGAGAAGGACAAGCGAGAGGGCGTGCTAGGGTGTTGCACTTAAAGGGGTAGTCCAGTGGTGAAAAACTTATCCCCTATCCTAAGGATAGGGGATAAGTTTGAGATCGCGGGGGGTCCGACCGCTGGGGCCCCCTGCGATCTCTCTGTACGGGGGCCAGGCTCTCCGGCCGACACGCCCCCTCAATACATCTCAATGGCAGAGCCGGAGATTGCCGAAGGCAGCGCTTCGGCTCTGCCATAGAGTTGTATTGAGGGGGCGTGTAGGCCGCCGCTTCGTGCGGAGGTCGACACGCCCCCTTCCCGGGGGCTGTCGGGGCTCCGTACAGGAGATCGCAGGGGGCCCCAGCGGTCGGACCCCCCGCGATCTGCAACTTATCCCCTATCCTTAAGATAGGGGATAAGTTGTTCACCAATGGGTCACCATTGGACTACTCCTTTAAGCAGCTCGCCTCCTGGACACTTGGATGAGAAATAAAAAATGTATAGTCAAGGTAGAGTTTGCTTTTCTACCCTCACAGCTATCCACCATGTATCCACAGCACCTAGCAGCATAAACAGCTGACAGATTCCCTCTAACTTTGTAGAGTAAAGAACCCTGTGAGAACGGGCGGCACTGCTTTAGAGATAGGAGAGGGCCCAGAGGGGGGGAGCTCCAGCTTTTAGAAGGTGGAAATAAGTAATAGATACCAGATAAACATTCTGCGTAACTGGACGATCAGGTGAAAAGCAGGTCAAGTTTTCATGGATGGTAAAAATAGTACAATAGTAAGACGGAATCTAGGGCCTTATGCGCACAGATTCTCTTCATGTATATTCATACACAGAACGCGTCTTAATCTGCGCAAAAACCATGGGGGAGATCAAAACCTGTGCAGAGGAAAACTTGCCCAGTTGCCCATAGCAACCAATCAGATCGCTTCTTTCATTTTTATAAAGGCCTGTGAAAAATGAAAGAAGCGAGCTGATTGGTTGCTATGGGCAACTTTTCCTCTGCACAGGTTTTGATAAATCTCCCCCCATGTGAATTTATCTCGTTGTTTTCTATGGGAATATATGCTGAATTCCACACTTTACTTTGGTCGACCTTAAAGGGGTACTCCGCTGCTCAGCGTTTGGAAAAAACTGTTCCAAATGCTGGAGCCTGGAGCTAGTGATGTCATAGCCCCGCCCCCTCATGATGCCATGCCCCGCCCCCTCAATGCAAGTCTATGGGAGGGGGCGTGACAGAAGTCACGCCCCCTCCAATAGACTTGCATTGAGGGGGCAGGGCTATGACGTCACGCCCTCCCGACGCTGGCTCCAGTGTTCGGAACAGTTTGTTCCAAACGCCGAGCGGCGGAATACCCCTTTAAAGGGGTACTCTGCCCCTAGACATCTTATTCCCTATTCAAAGGATAGGGAATTAGATTTCTGATCGCGGGGGTCCAGTCGCTGGGTACCCCCGCCATCTCCATGCAGCAGATGACAGGGGTGCAACAGATGACGGGTGCTGCAGGAGAGATCGCGGGGGTTCCCAGCGACGGGACCCCCGCAATCAGACATCTTATTCCCTATCTTACCCCCGCGATCTCTCCTGCAGCACCCCGTCATCTGCTGCATGGAGATCGCGAGGGTTCCCTAGCAGCCTGACCCCTGCGATCAGACATCTTATCCTCTATCCTTTGGCTAGGGGATAAGATGTCTAGGGGCAGAAAACCCCTTTAATGAATAGGAAGACTAACTTTCGCCTAAAATCTCGAGGGCATGTCCATTATTACTGTAGAGAATTTCATGGTTTCTGTGTCAGTCTTAAGTGCAGAACTTGTATTCTATTCATGCACCAGGCGGCTCAGCATAGACACAGCAGAGAACAACATTACGGGGGGGGGGGGGGGGGGGGGATATAGTTACTTTATATAACTTGTTGACTATGGCTGCAGACTTGAATGATTTCCACCATCCCGCCTACGCTGATTTCACCACCATACAAAACATACCCTTAATACGCTTTACTTCCATGGTTACCATGGCAACTTAACATCTGCCGCTGTGCCACATTAACATTATACAGATGTAAACAATGAATAAAAGTCAGGTAACCCAGCTATTTAAAGGGCCAGGACACCTACACCGCAATTTGCATTAGTGCTAAAGATCGAGGAGTACATCGATACATTCATAGAAGATGTAACTGCTGCGCGACTAATAATCGGTGCATTAGTATTAGTCACTGTTATATAACACCTATGGCTGATGAAATATATTACTGGGGCTTATATAAGAAAAGCCATATTGTCACATTAGTTAACAACGTTCTTGGCTTTCTCCAGAGGCTTAAGGGTTGGCCTTTGATAAGAGGCATTAGAGACAGGAAGGAGACAATGGCCTGCAGCGTACCTACAGCTCAAAGCTGCATTAAAAAAGTCTTACAGGGGTGGTCTTTCCAAAAAAATAAAAAAGCCAGTATGTATGATGGGTCTACCTGATAGGTCAAAGCTGGTGGTCGCAGAGGTGAACATTCTGAGTAGGATAACAACTAATGTAATCCTCTGACCTACGATGGCCCAGACATACGATCGTTTCAACATACGATGGCCTCTCAGAAGGCAGCATCAACATACGATGCTTTTGTATGTCGGGGCCATCGCGTAAACGGCTATCCGGAAGCGCAGACTGCTTCAGCTGCCACCGGATAGCCATTTAACGTGCCCGAGTGCTCCGATGAGTGTCACTCACCTGTTCCCGACGCCCGGACAGTCCTCTTCATGCTCTGCTGCATCGGCGTCGCTCTCTGTCGTCATCACGTCACCGCATACGCCGTCCCGCCATCCAATAGGCGATAGAGACCGACGATTCACTGCAGCAGTGACGGTCCGGAGCGGCTGGGACACACGAGTATAACTTTGTATACTATAATTGCACGGATCCCTCAACATACGATAAATTCAAGGAACGATGGTTCATTTGGAGCCAATTACCATTGCATGTTGAGGGACCCCCCGACCTACGATGGCCCCAACAATAGATAATTTCAACATGTGTTGGCCTCTCAGAGGCCATCGCATGTTGAAGGCAGCATCAACATACGATGCTTTTGTATGTCGGGTCCATCGCATAAACGGCTATCCGGCAGCGCAGACTGCTTCAGCTGCCGCCGGATAGCAGTTTACCGTGCCCCGTGTGCTCCGGTGATGTTCTCCTACCTGTCCTCGGGATTCCCTGCATCGCCGTTTGCTCTCCATCGTCGTCATCACGTCGCCGCGCACGCCGTCTCGTCATCCAATAGGAGAAGCGTGCGTAGTGACGTGATGGCGGCGACGTGAGAGCGACGATCCCGGGGAAGCAGAGACGTCCGGAGCGTCGGGGACGCAGCGACAGCGATGGAGGGTGACATCCAGGGCAGCGGTGACTGGTCCGGAGCGGCGGGGACAGGTGAGCACAACTTCCTATACGTTACATTGCAAGGATCCCTCAACATACGATTGTTTCAGCAAACAATGGTTCATTTGGAACGGATTACCATCGTATGTTGAGAGACCACTGTAATAGGTCTGCCATTACAACACACACAAGCCTCGTCACCCAGCTTTCCTATGATGGGAATATATATCTAGTTTTGAGTCAATTGATTCTACATCAGGATCGGGAAAGAGTGGTAAGAAGCCCCCTGAGATCTGTAGAAGGCAGCCATATTGGTTGTCACTAGTCTGTCAAGAAAACAGATGAGACTTAGGGCCGCAGATGGAGCAGCTTCTCTTGGTCACGTCCCTTTAAGCAAATTCCTCTCATTCTCGTCTCCCAGTGAGAAAATGGGTCATAGCCTGAAATCTGAGAGGAGTCATTTACATGAAGACATCAGCTGCTGTTGTGTGTCATCTAGACCAGTGTTTCCCATCCCAGTCCTCAAGGCACACCAACATTCCGGGTGTTTTCAGGTACTCCATTGGAATAGAACAGGGAAAAATTAAAATCCTGGACTGTTGGTGGCCTTGAGGACTGGGTTGGGAAACACTGATCTAGACCAACACAACTGTATCTGTGCACAAGATCTGCTTTTGGGTCCACGGGACGCAGAATAGAAAGTATTGTATAGGAATTATTCCCAGTGGTGCCACCACTTCTCCTATATGGGGGGGGGGGGGGGCTCTGCCAACTTACATGAGACAAGTGCTCGGCCTGGGAACCTCTAAAATGATGATACAATCATGAAGTAGATCTGCGGAGAACTTGTCATCATATACCAGAGAACATCAAGTTCAATAAAGCCACAAGGAAATATATTCATAACATTATTTTTTATTAATATACATTAAAATGACATCATATTATACGCAAGGAAGCAGATAGTGGGCAAATTTTCAAGACTAAAAAAAAAAAAAAAACACATGAAAGGAAATTTTTTTTTTTTTTAATACAATACAATTACAAACTTAATCTAAATATATTAAGCTATAAAAAATATTTTTAAAAAACTTGATGAGAGATACTCTTTAACAAAGTGTACAATTTTGTTTGGAAATCCATATATATTAGCGTAACACAAAACTTTATTGATTTATACACCAAATACATTGGAGTTTATCTCCGGGGTTAGTAATGTCTTTTGGCCGAAATGAATGTCACAGATGTTTATATCGGAAATTCAAGGAAAGCCGAGCACAAAGCCTCATCAATAAAACAAGTAATAACCTCCGCAGCTTTACAAGGCTCTAGAACGCTCGAGTTCATTTTGTTGCCGCATAACATGAATATATGTTTCCCATTGTGCTGATCGCTGTAGTGTACACCGGGAATAAATGCATGAAACGCGGCGCCAAAGACACTGCAGCCACCAAAACAACTTGGGTCTGAATATGCAGGGACATTCAGCACCGCAACAAGATTACACTTTACTAGGACAATACACGTTCTCCCACATGGACAGTAACTAGCAGGGGTCTCCAACCCACAGCTGCTGCAGAACTACATTCCAATTCCTGTGCTTCTGTATGCAAGAATGAACATAGCATATGTTGTATTCCAACCCTGGTCCAATACCTGGCTGGCTCTCCTGGATCATGGTGCAGCTTCCAATGGGCTCCTGGCTGCTCTGGAAGGATTTCACGGTCATGACCATCCGAGTCCCCATCTCCTTATAAGAGTTACGCGTAAACGTTCCTTGTCTCGGCATCAGTCCAATCAAGGCTTCGATAACCGATCATATAGTGCGGTAGGGAATGGGCTGCCTCTCACATGTAAACAAAGGTGGAAAATATCTACAACTATGGAAACTGAGCTCAGAAGTGGAGTTTGCAATAGTCTAGGACTCTTGACAGCAAGTTGAGGACTGTTTGCTTCACAGCTGAAAGCACAAATCTGCTGCAAACCAGGATGACTCAGTGATCAATGTGCCGCCATCTACTCCATTCATGCGACCAAAAATCTGCTGTTTACATCCCCTGTACACAAAATAGGGTCATCCAGGAAAGCAGGATTCTATGAAGCTTTTACAGGCATTGCATGGTAGGAATTACCGTATTTTTCGCCGTATAAGACGCACGAATAGTTGGTGCGTCTTATACGGCGAATACACACCTATCGCGGCGGTCCCTGCTGCCATCAACGGCCAGGACCCGCGGCTAATACAGGATATCATCGATCGCGGTGATGCCCTGTATTAACCCTTCAGATGCGGCGATCAAAGCTCACCGCTGCGTCTGAAGCGAAAGTGACACTAACCCGGCTGCTCAGTCGGGCTGTTCGGTACCGCCGTGGTGAAATCGCGGCATCCCGAACAGCTTACAGGACACAGGGAGGGACCTTACCTGCCTCCTTGGTGTCTGCTCCGTGCCGGGATCCCCTGCATGGCCGGCGCTCTCCATCATCATCACGTCGTCGCACACGCCGTCCTATCATCCAATAGGAGCAGCGTGCGTAGCGACGTGATGGCGGTGACGGAGAGCGTGGATCCCGGGGAAGAAGACGTCCGGAGAGTCGGGGACACCACAGGGACGCGGCGACATCCAGGGCAGCGGTGATGGGTCCGGAGCGGCGGGGACACGTGAGTATTACTTCCTATACCAGTGATCTTCAACCTGCGGACCTCCAGATGTTGCAAAACTAAAACTCCCAGCATGCCCGGACAGCCGTTGGCTGTCCGGGCATGCTGGGAGTTGTAGTTTTGCAACATCTGGAGGTCCACAGGTTGAAGATGACTGTTGGGTTCAGAATCTTTTTTTTCTAGATTTTGCACCTTTAAAATTGGGTGCGTCTTATATGGCGAAAAATACGGTATATTCTGGTATGCGTCTTGCATATGCAATCTACGGCGGTGTTGCCCTACCTGTGGCTTTCCAGGTGTTGAAAAACGACATCTCCCGTCATGCCCTGAAAATATTTGGCTGCCCTGCGACTCTCCACCTATTTCTCAACCACAACTCCCAAAATACCCCGAGAGCTGAAGGATGTAGGACACCTAAAGAGAGCCACAGGTGGGAGAACCCTTGTCTGGGGGAACCCTGGTCTATAGGACTACATAGCTGCAGAGCAGGAGAAAAACCCACATAGCAAACCTATGCTGCTCTAGACAGTTCCTGACACGGACATCAGGTTTCAGCAGAGAGCACTGTGGACAAGACCAAAAAGAAATTCAAAAATAAAAGAATTTCCTCTGTAGCATACAGCGGCTTAAAAGTACTGAAAGGGTAAAGATTTTTTAATAGAAGTCATTTACAAATTTGTTTAACTTTTTGGCACCAGTTGATTGAAAAACATTTTTTTCTTTTCCACCAGAGTACCCCTTTAACTGGGATATGCCACATACTGATGCCAGAGTATTGATCACAGGGGGGGGGGGGGCGCAAATACTTTCATAAACTTTGCGGCAGCCGTTGCATAAAAGGACACAACATACTGGCTGATAACTGAGGACAATAGATTGCATCTACATGCACAACTCACTTTATAGTCTACAATTTGAATCGCTTATGCGCCATTCTCGTTCCTGCCGACTTCCTCTTCTGCGCGCGTCTTCTGCTGGTTCTCGGCAGTCGTCTGACGTTTTTCCCTGTGTCCCCTCCACGATGCATTCCATCTGTCAGTATTTTCCATGAAAAGTTTAAATATCTTTGTATGTGTGAGCGGATCACGCCGCAGGATTCCAGTGTGCACGGTATTAGAGAGAACAGAATGAATATAGGCTCATGCAAAGGGGATGACAGCCCTACCGTATAGGGTCTATGCTAAAAACCCAAACCTTATGGAACGCAGTCACATGGGAAAGCAGCACGCCCCCCTCCTCTGGAATGCATTCGGCAGTGGAACAAAAAAATAAATAAAATTCCTTAACCCCGTCATTGACAAGAGATGAAGTTTCCATCATATTGCTCCGACTGCAGAGTCCTTCCCGAATTGTCCGTAAATTCCACTTTGCAGGATGCGTATTCGCCCGGCAGGAGGAGTCTTGAGGCTGCCACGAGTGCGAGCTTCTCTGTAAACTCTTTCCTTGCCAAGAGACCAGTCAGAAATCCCATTACAGAGTCGGGACGAATGATGTAAAACAGAACCAGTGCGGGCTCGTCGTTTGCCTGGAACAAATTGTCCGTGCTCCATGTGATTCACTTCCAAAAAAAAAAAAAAAAAAATGTACACACACACACACACACACATATTATATATATATATATAAAAAAATTCCATCCTCGTCCTTGTTACTTGCAGTTCTATAAGCAGCCACTGGGCTCACCGGCAATGGGTGTATGGCCACGACACCTGTAATGCTCAAGGACATCGCTGCAGAGTTGTTACCAGGGGACACTGTAGTCCTGCACATTTCTAGCAGTGTTTTCCCAACCAGGATGCCTCCAGCTGTTGCAAAACTACAACTCCCAGCATACCTGGGCAGCCTTCGGCTGCCCAGGCATGCTGGGAGTTGTAGTTTTGCAACAGCTGGAGGCAACCTGACGCTACTCTAGAGTTTCCATTCATCATCATTTCCCAATCAGGATCTCCTAGGGCGTGTAAACACTATGGCATTTCTGTGCACGATTTTGCGCTCAGGAATTCCAATGCATGAACCTAGTTATCAACCTTACAAACTGTGTAACTACGTAACCTAAACATTGAAGTGAATGGGTCTTCGCTGACCCATTCACACTGTGAAATTCCCCCCGCAGAAACTAATCTGCCGAAAAGACTGAACATGTTAATACTTTTGGCGGGATGCGCTAGCCGAGTCCCTTCAGGGGTACTTCGGTGTCTTGTCCACAGTGCTCTCTGCTGACACCTCATTCCCGTATCAAATACTGTTCAGAGCAGGAGAAAATCCTCATAGCAAACCTATGCTGCTCTGGACAGTTCCTGATACGGACAGAGGTGTCAGCAGAGAGCAATGTGGACAAGACAAAAAAGAAATTCAAAAAGCAAAGAATTTCCTCTGTAGCATACAGCCGCTAAAAAGTACTGGAAGGGTAAAGATTTTTTAATAGAAGTAATTTACAAATCTGTTTAACTTTCTGGCACCAGTTCAGATAGCTAGATTAGATAGCTAGATTAGATAGCTAGATTAGATAGCTAGATTAGATAGCTAGATTAGATAGCTAGATTAGATAGCTAGATTAGATAGCTAGATTAGATAGCTAGATTAGATAGCTAGATTAGATAGCTAGATTAGATAGCTAGATTAGATAGCTAGATTAGATAGCTAGATTAGATAGCTAGATTAGATAGCTAGATTAGATAGCTAGATTAGATAGCTAGATTAGATAGCTAGATTAGATAGCTAGATTAGATAGCTAGATTAGATAGCTAGATTAGATAGCTAGATTAGATAGCTAGATTAGATAGCTAGATTAGATAGCTAGATTAGATAGCTAGATTAGATAGCTAGATTAGATAGCTAGATTAGATAGCTAGATTAGATAGCTAGATTAGATAGCTAGATTAGATAGCTAGATTAGATAGCTAGATTAGATAGCTAGATTAGATAGCTAGATTAGATAGCTAGATTAGATAGCTAGATTAGATAGCTAGATTAGATAGCTAGATTAGATAGCTAGATTAGATAGCTAGATTAGATAGCTAGATTAGATAGCTAGATTAGATAGCTAGATTAGATAGCTAGATTAGATAGCTAGATTAGATAGCTAGATTAGATAGCTAGATTAGATAGCTAGATTAGATAGCTAGATTAGATAGCTAGATTAGATAGCTAGATTAGATAGCTAGATTAGATAGCTAGATTAGATAGCTAGATTAGATAGCTAGATTAGATAGCTAGATTAGATAGCTAGATTAGATAGCTAGATTAGATAGCTAGATTAGATAGCTAGATTAGATAGCTAGATTAGATAGCTAGATTAGATAGCTAGATTAGATAGCTAGATTAGATAGCTAGATTAGATAGCTAGATTAGATAGCTAGATTAGATAGCTAGATTAGATAGCTAGATTAGATAGCTAGATTAGATAGCTAGATTAGATAGCTAGATTAGATAGCTAGATTAGATAGCTAGATTAGATAGCTAGATTAGATAGCTAGATTAGATAGCTAGATTAGATAGCTAGATTAGATAGCTAGATTAGATAGCTAGATTAGATAGCTAGATTAGATAGCTAGATTAGATAGCTAGATTAGATAGCTAGATTAGATAGCTAGATTAGATAGCTAGATTAGATAGCTAGATTAGATAGCTAGATTAGATAGCTAGATTAGATAGCTAGATTAGATAGCTAGATTAGATAGATTAGATAGATTAGATAGATTAGATAGATTAGATAGATTAGATAGATTAGATAGATTAGATAGATTAGATAGATAGATTAGATAGATAGATTAGATAGATTAGATAGATAGATTAGATAGATTAGATAGATAGATTAGATAGATAGATTAGATAGATAGATTAGATAGATAGATTAGATAGATTAGATAGATAGATTAGATAGATAGATAGATAGATTAGATAGATAGATAGATAGATTAGATAGATAGATTAGATAGATAGATTAGATAGATAGATTAGATAGATAGATTAGATAGATTAGATAGATAGATTAGATAGATAGATTAGATAGATAGATTAGATAGATAGATTAGATAGATAGATTAGATAGATAGATTAGATAGATAGATAGATAGATAGATATATATATATAATTTTTCCGCCGGAGTACCCCTTTAAAAAGGAAAGTGATGTCCTTGCCACTGGCCAATATAGCACAGGTCCTGTATGCTTACAGTCCTATGGCAAAAACACATTCTACGGCACCATACCGGACCACTCCTGTCTCTCCTGTAGCCCCATCGGACCACAGAGCCTGAATAGTCTCTCAGCAGTGACAAGGAGCCATCTGACAGTCCCAGAAGGTCTTGATTCCACGTCACTCAGATGGTCCGGCGAGGCTACAGGAAGAGACAGAAGTGGTCTTGGCAACCACCCCCAAGGCACCAACAAGACTCTATGGCACTCTCCCTTTTTATTCGGCAACTCTCTCCGTGTCAAATTCTCCCCCCGCCCCCCAGTCTTTCGTAGGAATAGGACAATGGCCACGCAGTCACTGCCGATCCATGCAATGTCTATGGAAACTGCTGGAGATGTCCGAGTGCTGCACCTGGCTATACTGCCATAAACAGTGAATAGAGCGGCAGTCTACACGTGACCGAAGAAGCGGCTGCAGATCATAGATTTAAAGCGGGCGCTTTAAATCAATGAACTGCAGCGGCTTTTGCAGTGCCAGAGACCGCCGCCGCCACCTGCTACTCTCCCCCTGCCTGTCCTGAGTCTAACCACCAAAGTTGCCCCATCGCCCCCCCCCCCATATCCTCTGCCCACATACCACCGCCCCATTGCCTCCCCCCATCCTCTGGCCACATGCTGCCACCCCATCGCCTCCCCCATCCACGGTGTTATAATTACCTGTTCCCGGGGGTCCACAATCCTTCTGGCTCTGTCGGCATCCTGCGCTGTCACTGTGCGCACTGAAGGTGACGTCGCGTTGGGGACATTACGCAGCGCACAGCAATAGCGCAGGAGCCAGAAGGATCGGGGACCCCCGGGAACAGGTAATTATAACACCGGGATGGGGGGGCGGCAGTATGTGGGGAGGCAATGGGGCAGTGGCAGCAATGGTAGTCTCTGGCCGGGGCATTGCTGGCCTGACAGAAGTCAAAAATCAGGAAATGCAGTCTGGAGTGCTGAGAGGGGTGCAGCCTTAGCCAATCATAGCTCATCTCACACTGAACTGCTCTAGGCTGTGTGTAGCAGAGTGAGGGAGGAAGTTCTCCCCTGTATGGCTATGTCATGCCTGCTGGGGAATGTCCCTTCCCAGTCTGTGAATCTGACTGAGCAGAACATACAGAGCAATATCAAGGTAGAAAATTTTAATAAAAATAAAGGCAGGGGGTGGTTTATCATGATGGGGGCAGTGAATTGGGAGGATTATAAAATGTAACAAGATCATGAGAGGTTCTCTTTAACTTTCCTTTAATTAAGTACAAGGTCGCAAACATAAGGCATGAAAAAAGTAAAAGGGTCTGAAGACCCAAATGCATTGTATACTAATCCATACCCTTCATAATGTAAATCGTTCTCTCAAGCTGTTGCAAAACTACAACTTTCAGCATGCCCGGACAGCCGTTGGCTGTCCGGGCATGCTGGGAGTTGTAGTTTTGCAACAGCTGGAGGCCCACAGTTTGGAGACCAACTAAGAAGATGGATGTGGGTTACAGTCATAGGAATCCATGGAATTATATATCCATGGTCTGCAAGAAATTTATATAGGAGTAGTCTATCAGCTCTTTGGGCAACTACAACTCCCAGCATAACCCAGACATTCGGAAAGCATAGATAGAACAGGCTTAGTGCTCAGTCCTCTAACCAGTATTCATTTCTTCCCATAGATCCCTATAAGGAGGAGCTACAAGATCTAAGTCTTGCATAAGGTGCAATGATTGACAGCAAAAAAAATAAAATAAAAAAAAACGCGCCCGCCCCGGCAGACTTGCTATGAGAGTAACTAAAAAAAGTTCTGCACACACAGAGCACTACACCCTTTTACATAACTCTGCCGGGCTCTCTCCGCAGGTCACAGCCCCCAGTCCTTCCAGAACAGACTTCCCTCTGTCATGTGTCACCCACATCTACTGTAAATCTATTACTAACTGCGGTTCTCCCGACTCTACTGCGGGTATTACTGCCTCCACACAACCCGGACCGGGTGCCAGGGGATGAAACAATACACAGCTACATCCTCCGGGGGCATGGAGTTGTATTGGCATACCACGCAAGAAGGGTATGATGCATGTTGTGATACACTCTTAGGCAGGGTATGATGTGTTGTGGTGGCACAGTGCCAGGCAAGGTACAAGATGAACTGTGGCATTGCAAGTCACGGCACGATACAACGTGCAGTGGTATTACCACGTAGGGTACAATATGTTCTTTGGCATTGCCAAGCACAATACAATACGATACGATATTGTACCGTGCCTGGCAATGCCTAAAACACATGTGATTTGGCATTGCCCGGCACAGCACAATACGTGCTTTGGCATTGCCCGGCACAATACGTGCTTTGGCATTGCCCGGCACAATACGTGCTTTGGCATTGCCCGGCACAATACGTGCTTTGGCATTGCCCGGCACAATACGTGCTTTGGCATTGCCCGGCACAATACGTGCTTTGGCATTGCCCGGCACAATACGTGCTTTGGCATTGCCCGGCACAATACGTGCTTTGGCATTGCCCGGCACAATACGTGCTTTGGCATTGCCCGGCACAATACGTGCTTTGGCATTGCCCGGCACAATACGTGCTTTGGCATTGCCCGGCACAATACGTGCTTTGGCATTGCCCGGCACAATACGTGCTTTGGCATTGCCCGGCACAATACGTGCTTTGGCATTGCCAGGCAGGGCACAATAAGTGCTTTGGCATTGCCAGGCAGGGCACAATAAGTGCTTTGGCATTGCCAGGCAGGGCACAATAAGTGCTTTGGCATTGCCAGGCACGGCACCATACGTGCTTTGGCATTGCCAGGCACGGCACAATACGTGCTTTGGCATTGCCAGGCACGGCACAATACGTGCTTTGGCATTGCCAGGCACGGCACAATACGTGCTTTGGCATTGCCAGGCACGGCACAATACGTGCTTTGGCATTGCCAGGCACGGCACAATACGTGCTTTGGCATTGCCAGGCACAATACGTGCTTTGGCATTGCCAGGCACAATACGTGCTTTGGCATTGCCAGGCACAATACGTGCTTTGGCATTGCCAGGCACAATACGTGCTTTGGCATTGCCAGGCACAATACGTGCTTTGGCATTGCCAGGCACAATACGTGCTTTGGCATTGCCAGGCACAATACGTGCTTTGGCATTGCCAGGCACAATACGTGCTTTGGCATTGCCAGGCACAATACGTGCTTTGGCATTGCCAGGCACAATACGTGCTTTGGCATTGCCAGGCACAATACGTGCTTTGGCATTGCCAGGCACAATACGTGCTTTGGCATTGCCAGGCAGGGCACAATACGTGTTTTGGCATTGCCCGACATAGTACAACATGCCTTGTGGTAGCACACTGCCAGGCAGGGTATGATATACATGTTTTGGCATTACCAGGCAAGTTATGATGTGTTGCGTTACACTACATTATTCCGTGTATGTTATGTTGCCAGGCAGGCTATGATGCATCGCAACACATTCCCCGGTAATATTTATATACGCCGCCATCATACAACACCAAGTTGGTTGACCTATATAGGTGTTTACCAACACTTCCCTTCGGAAGCCATCAGGTGGCAACTTTTTATCCCCCGTCATGTAAATAGGCAAAGGATATTGTTCTTTACATAACAGGGGATACAATGTTTACCAACAAAACAACTGTAGCAAAATTGTGGCAAAACTACAACTCCCAGCATGCCCGGACAGCCGAAGGCTGTCCGGGCATGCTGGGAGTTGTAGTTTTGCCACCACAGTAACAATAAGAATATTTTCCTTACCTCCACCTGTTGATTCCCACATTGGACGACCCGGCAAACCAGGGATCTAGGATGTAGACGCAGCGGACGGTATCAGCTCCCTGGATACACTCCATCAAGGCTGGGTTGTCATGGAGACGAAGACCCTTCCTAAACCAGTGGATGGCATTCACCCCCATTTTTCTTTTTCTTGTTTTATTGGGTTTTTTTTTTTATTTTTATTTTTTTAAAGATTTTAGGGTACTAGAAAGCAAAGCGTATATTTACGTTAAGTTGATGTTGGATTCAAGTCCAGAAGAGGCTCATGGTGTCAAAGTAAATATAAAGTAGAAAGAGGGGGTTCAGGGGGGACTTTTAGCCTCTGCGACCTTCCTCCGTTGCTAAGAGACACAATGGGGGTTCTGCTTGGATATTAGAATGCAGCAGTGGTCTCCCTAACATCGTGTGCGTGCCGAAGACGAATAAAGTTGAGTGTAGATAAAGGCGAGCGCCCCCCACAAACGCACGACCACCAGCTCGGTCTGTCCTCAGCCAAGTGCGCACCAGCTCTCTCAGGCACACCACATAGCACGTCACCTAAGCCCCGCCTCCTCTTGCCGATTGGCCAGCGGCCGGGTCACGTGTCCCGCGGCGCTCACGTTTCTCTAGTGTGTTCGCCACACGGCGGCCCCTCCCCCTTTACCCCTTAGCAACGTGCTCGTAGCAACGGTCCACAGCGCGCCTCACCGTCCAGCTACGACGACTGTGACCATTACCGTCGACCAAAGGTTTAGATAGTAGGAATTGTCGTTGTGGGGGGGGGGGGGGGGTTATAGTCCGTTTCTTCGCCGTGTTGTGACCGGTGACGTCTGCAGAGAGGGGGAGGAGCTTGTGAAGGTTCCCGGATGAGCACGTTGCCTCGACGGGGGAGGAAGAAGAAATTAGTAAGGCGGTTTTGCTGCGCATGCGCGGAGGCTGACGCGGCTCGAGCTGGTTGTTGCCTCTGCGGCGGGGGTTGGTTTTGTTTTGTCGCAGGGTTTGTGGTAATCTTAGATTTGCGGGGTGTATTTTGAGGGGGGCGGCACAGGGCACTGTTATGTCCTTAATCCGTGTGTCAGACGCCCGGCCATAATCCCTGCTATAAGTAGCCGCAGGCTGGTTATGTAACCCGCCATTCTGGACACACCTGTCCTAGTTCTGCTCACAGATAAACAGTGGTGTGTCACAGCGGATCCTCTGCATGGCCCACATAAGTGGTTCCCAAGCAGGGTGCCTCCAGCTGTTGCAAAACCACAACTCCCAGCGTGCCCGGACAGCCTTCGGCTGTCCGGGCACGCTGGGAGTTGTAGTTTGGCAACAGCTGGAGGCACAATGCTTGGGAAACACTGACCCAGATAATGATAAACCGACTTTGTGAGAATCCTCAGGCTTAGAGTGTAGTGTTTGATCACCGCAGCTGGTCAACTATAGAGCTTTACAAACTTTTCATACGATATACAGCATGATACTAGTATTCAGTATCAGCATTACTAATGTGCCTACTACCTCCCTGTCCCACTTCATTCCACTAAACCCCCTCCTCCCCCATGCCACTTCATTACTTTCCACTCGAATCCCCTCTATGCCATATCATCCCTCTTGATTCTCCCCATGTGCCACTTCATACCCCCTTCATCCTCCCCAGTGCCATTTAATCACCCTTTGTGCCACTTTGTTACTCCCCTCTAGACCACCCCCTGTGCCACTTTATTACTCTCCTCTAGACCACCCCCTGTGCCACTATCACTTTGTTACTCCCCTCTAGACCACCCCCGTGCCACTTTATTACTCTCCTCTAGACCACCCCCTGTGCCACTATATCACTCTAGACCACCCCCGTGCCACTTTATTACTCTCCTCTAGACCACCCCCTGTGCCACTATATCACTCTAGACCACCCCCGTGCCACTTTATTACTCCCCTCTAGACCACCCCGTGCCACTTTATTACTCTCCTCTAGACCACCCCCTGTGCCACTATATCACTTTATTACTCCCCTCTAGACCACCCCCTGTGCCACTATATCACTTTATTACTCCCCTCTAGACCACCCCCGTGCCACTTTATTACTCTCCTCTAGACCACCCCCTGTGCCACTATATCACTCTAGACCACCCCCTGTGCCACTATATCACTCTAGACCACCCCCGTGCCACTTTATTACTCTCCTCTAGACCACCCCCTGTGCCACTATATCACTCTAGACCACCCCCGTGCCACTTTATTACTCTCCTCTAGACCACCCCCTGTGCCACTATATCACTCTAGACCACCCCCGTGCCACTTTATTACTCCCCTCTAGACCACCCCCGTGCCACTTTATTACTCTCCTCTAGACCACCCCCTGTGCCACTATATCACTCTAGACCACCCCCTGTGCCACTATATCACTTTATTACTCACCTGTAGACCACCCCCTGTGCCACTATATCACTCTAGACCACCCCCTGTGCCACTATATCACTTTATTACTCCCCTCTAGACCACCCCTGTGCCACTATATCACTTTATTACTCCCCTCTAGACCACCCCCTGTGCCACTATATCACTTTATTACTCCCCTCTAGACCACCCCCTGTGCCACTATATCACTTTATTACTCCCCTGCATCGCCTGTCAGCCCAGATCTGTCATCTGGTCACCGGGTCACTGCTCCTCTGATTGGGAACTTTGATTTACTTTTGTATACGAAATGATGGATAATAGATTAGGGCTGGGCGGTATCACCAAATATGTGTATCGCGGTATTTTTTTAACTTTTGGCGGTTCCACGGCATATAACGGTATTTCCTACCCTCCCCCATATTAATTATCAGCCCACATCCCCATCGGGGTAAATACTCACAGATCACCCGCAAGCGCTGCCCTCCTCGTCCTGTTTGTTGCAGCCGCCGACACTGGCACTCTATACTGTGCGGTATCCCTATGCCCGGGCTGCAAAAAATAAACTTTAACTCACCTCCCGTTGGTCCGGTACCGGCCTCACTTGTTTCCTGGGGACATGAACGTCGGACAGCCATCAGCCTATCACCGGCCGCAGCGATGTTCCACCTCGGCCGGTAATAGGCTGAACCCGCTGTCATTTAAGGAGCTCTGGCCGGCTTCTTACATGACAGTGGGCTCAGCCTATCACCGGCCGAGGCGGAACATCGCTGCGGCAAGTGATAGGCTGACGGTAGAGATGAGCGAACTTACAGTAAATTTGATTCGTCACGAACTTCTCGGCTCGGCAGTTGATGACTTTTCCTGCGTAAATTAGTTCAGCTCCCGTGGGCTGGAAAAGGTGGATACAGTCCTAGGAAAGAGTCTCCTAGGACTGTATCCACCTTTTCCAGCCCACCGTAGCACCTGAAAGCTGAACTAATTTACGCAGGATAAGTCATCAACTGCCGAGCCGAGAAGTTTGTGACGAATCGAATTTACTGTAAGTTCGCTCATCTCTAGCTGACGGCTGTCCGACGTTCCCGTCCCCAGGAAACAAGTGAGGCCGGTACCGGACCAACGGGAGGTGAGTTAAAGTTTGTTTTATTTTTTGCAGCCCGGGCATAGGGATACCGTACAGTATAGAGCAGTGGTCTCCAACCTGCGGACCTCCAGATGTTGCAAAACTACAACTCCCAGCATGCCCGGACAGCCAACGGCTGTCCGGGCATGCTGGGAGTTGTAGTTCTCAACATCTGGAGGTGTGCAGGTTGGAGACCACTGGTATAGAGTGTCAGCGCCGGCGGCCGCAACAAACAGGACGAGGAGGGCAGCGGATGCGGGTGACATGTGAGTAGTACCCTGATGGGGACAGCGCTGGGCTGGGCTAATAATTAATTGGGGGGCAGAACAGCGCTCGCAGGTCACATAGGATTAGTTCCCCGATGTGGGGATAGCGCAGCACTGGGCTGATTCATTCATTCCCGTGGGGGAGGGGCCAAACCGGTATTGCGGTATGGGTTAAAATTCATATGGTGCAGCACAAAAATTTCGTTATTTGGTATGAACCGGTATACCGCCCAGCCCTATAATAGATATGAAATAATAGATGACAAATGCTGCTGTGCTTACCTAGTGCTGCAATGTCTTTGTTCCACTGATGGAGTAGCAGTTCTGGTTTGCGTGCCATAACTTAGGGCAGTGTTCCCTAATTGGTGTCTGTAGAGTTATAGATTTGACTTGATGTGAACTTGTGTATATGTATCGTTTATCGGCAGTGACATAACACTTGCCTCTCAATTCAGGGGCAGGACCTTCAGCCTTCACTGACAAAAGACCGTGCCCTCTGCCCCCATACAGTGCAGGGGCATTTACGTCACTCATGGGCACCTGCACTGTGGAGAAAGGATGACTCTGCACGGCTGTTCTGGAGATCGCTGTGTCGGACAGAGGTAAGTGTGAGTTCTTTCTTCTTCCATCCTGGCAAACGGCTGTTAACCTACTTAGCAACTTGGCTGCCTGGCTGAATACCCAACTACCTACCTAGCTACTTACATACTTTGCTACCTACCTTCCTAGCTAGCTACCGTATTTATCGGCGTATAACACCTATTTTTAAGGCAAAAAAGTTTTTGGGACTAAAGTCTATCTGCGTGCTATACGCCGATAAACTGTTTCTGGCCCCACGGAAGCCACTGGAGTTGAATTATTTAAAGTGGGCGCTTTAAATCAATGAACTGCAGCGGCTTCTGCGGGGCCAGAATCCCTCCCCCATCCCTGGTTTTATAGTTGCCTGTGCTGGGGCCAGAGTCCCACCACCGCTGCCCAATTCCCTCCCAAAAGGGGGATTTGCTAGTTGCAGCTCACACTGCCAGAGAGAGCTGAGTGGGGAGTTTTTCCCTGAGAGTTTGGAAGCTGGTGAGCAGACTGCCTGGAGGCTTGGAAAAGACTTGCTTGATGCCGCATGACATGGAATAAACAAACACCTAAGGAATACATGTGGACTTTCTGTAACTTTTTCCTTTGTTCTGCATTTAAGACTGTCTGCTGTGTGCAAAGTGTGAATAAAACACTGAACTTTGATTTGAAAATCCAGTTTCCGTGCCTCTATACTGCAACCGCACCTTTCTTCAAGAGCGAGTCATCACAATATATATAAATAATATATATATATATATATATATATATATATATATATATAATATATACACACGCACACTACTAGAGATTTTCCATCAGGATTGGCAGCACTTGCTCTATTTGCCTCCTACACAAACTTCCTGATTCGTTGTTATACTGTGCTGAACGGTCAACATACTTTCAGTCTGTGAAGGAGTTAATGCAGCTGTGCTTGCAGACTACAGCGGAGTTCACTATGTCTACTGTAACATGGCTGTGTGACTCAGCTGGATCATCCATTGTTACTAGATAACATTATATTCATGGATGTCTTAGAGAATCCGCCTCCATTAGAAAGGAATAGGCTGATAGCAAATCACCACAATGTGGATAGATCTGCTGTCCGGGCATGCTGAGAGTTGTAGTTTTGCAATGGCTGGAGGCACACTGGTTGGGAAACATTGGTGTGTCAGATGAATACATGGTATGGTAACCTCTACAATACACACACACATTCATACCTATTTATTCAGATCTATGGTCTTGTCCATAGGTGTCAGTATTACAAATACAGTAACATATCCCAAAATTCACATACATAAAAATACAAATACAGCAAAACTCCTTTCATCCCACATCTGGTATTTGGAATAATCAGAAATACTCATTTTAGGACTTATTACTTTTTTAAATAATCAGTTGAAAAACTTTTTATTTTATTTTATTTTTTATCGGTACCAATTAGACATAGAATTGACTTTTTAAATGCTTTTTATAATTTTTTTTGCTGTTTACCGTATAGCATCCATCATGTTATATTTTAATAGTTAAAGGAGTAGTCCAGTGGTGATTCAGTGGTGAGCAACTTATCCCCTATCCTAAGGATAGGGGATAAGTTGCAGATCGCGGGGGGTCTGACCGCTGGGGCCCCCTGCGATCTCCTGTATGGAGCCCCGACAGCCCGCGGGAAGGGGGCGTGTCGACCTCCGCACGAGGCGGCGGCCGACACGCCCCCTCAATACAACTCTATGGCAGAGCCGAAGCGCTGCCTTCGGCAATCTCCGGCTCTGCCATAGAGATGTATTGAGGGGGCGTGTCGGCCGCCGCCTCGTGCGGGGGTCGACACCCGCTATCTCGGCGGAGAGCCTGGCCCCCGTACAGAGAGATCGCAGGGGGCCCCAGCGGTCGGACCCCCCGCGATCTCAAACTTATCCCCTATCCTTAGGATAGGGGATAAGTTTTTCACCACTGGACTACCCCTTTAAGACAATTCTGCACGCAGTGATACCAAATATGTTAATTTTCTGTTTTTGGAGAAAGGCTTTTTTAGTCACCCTAGGGAACTTGTATACAAGATTTTTACCATGAAACTTGTACTAATAATAGCCTAATGTTAATAGACGACAGCAGAGATCAATCTGCTCCAACTATTAGCAGTGGCCCCTAAGTGCCCTCTCCATACTTCCTGAAAGGGGTATTCCAGGAAAAAAAAACTTTTTTTTTTTATATATCAACTGGCTCCAGAAAGTTAAACAGATTTGTAAATTACTTCTAATGAAAAATCTTAATCCTTCCAATAATTATCAGCTGCTGAAGTTGAGTTGTTCTTTTCTGTCTGACAACAGTGCTCTCTGCTGACATCTCTGCTTGTCTCGGGAACTGCACAGAGTAGAAGAGGTTTGCTATGGGGATTTGCTTCTACTCTGGACAGTTCCCGAGACAGGTGTCATCAGAGAGCACTTATGGTAGACAGAAAAGAACAACTCAACTTCAACAGCTCATAAGTACTGAAAGGATTACGATTTTTTAATAGAAGTAATTTACAAATCTGTTTAACTTTCTGGAGCTAGTTGATATTTATAAAAAAAAAAAAAAAAGTTTTTTTCCTGGATAACCCCTTTAACTGCCCGTCCACTGCAAAGGGGTTCTTTACTTAGGACATTCCCTACTTTATAAAAAGGCCACATGATAATAGGCTCATTACAAGGAATCTCCTCTTCTGAGATCCTCACAGGTCATTTCTTATCTGTGGGGAAACCCGGCAGTAAGGCCCAGTTTACACAGGCGAATATTTTGTATGTATGTGATGTGACCATTGACACGCAAAATGCTACCAAAAGGATGCACATGTTTGTTCTTTCGAAGAATCTGGAATCCATAGTTTCCTCAGTGGTTATTCACATGAATTAGATGGCTGTGTAATGTAGGACAAGTCCTCCAAAGCAAGAGATACTCTTTATAACTACTCTCCAAGAGATGGAGATCCTGAACAGTAGACCCCCCCCCCCCTTCTCTATAGGGAGAAATGCTTAAAGGGGTAGTCCAGTGCTGAAAAACTTATCCCCTCTCCTAAGGATAGGGGATAAGTTTCAGATCGCGTGGGATACGACCGTTGGGGCCCCCCGCGATCTGTACGGGGCCCCGGCTCGCTGGCCAGATAGCAGGTATCGGCCACCGCACGAAGCGGCGGCTGACACCCCCCCCTCAATACATCACTATGGCAGAGCGCTCCAGCTCTTCCATAGAGTTGTATTGAGGGAGCGTGTCAGCCGCCGCTTCGTGCAGTGGTCAACACTCCCCCTTCCCGCGAGCTGCCTGGGCCCCATACAGAAGATCACGGGGGGCTACAACGGTCGTACCCCGCGCGATCTGAAACTTATCCCCTATCCTTAGGATAGGGGATACATTTTTTAGCACTGGATTTCTCCTTTAAAGGCGTATTCCAGGATATTTTTTTATTTGACTATGCTACGGGGGCTGTAAAGTTAGTGTAGTTCATAATATAGTGTCTGTACCTGTGTGTGAAGGTTTTCTCACAATTCTTATGTGATTTTCACCCCAATATTTATTTCTACCAGCATACAAAATGACTGCTGTCTCAGATTTTTCCCAGGTTGCAATGCGGCCGAGACCTGACTCACTAGTCAGCTGATGACAGGGAGCCAGTCTGCTTCAATGGGTGGAGCGATCGCTTGGTGGGAGAGAGATCAATCTGCAACTAATGCAACAGCTGTAGGCACCCTGATTGAAAACCACATGTCTTTTGAATGGATGCAGCTCATTTATGTTTCAATGGGTGGGGTGGCTGATGTGTGGGAGGGAGAAAAATGGAATTATGGGATTTGTAGGCAAAGAAGGAAATTCAAACAGGAAATACCAGTTCACAAAAAGCTAGCTACAGTATTATGGTAATCTCACAACATAGCCATTTAGCCCCAAGACAGGCGCTGATCCTTCCTAAGCATGTCCATTACTCCCTGTTAGGTACGTACTAAAATCACCTTATGGTGTAGAACCCCTTTAACCCCTTAAGGACGCAGGACGTAAATGTACGTCCTGGTGCGGTGGTACTTAACGCACCAGGACGTACATTTACGTCCTGCGCATAACCGCGGGAATCGGAACGATGCCCGTGTCATGCGCGGCTGATCCCGGCTGCTGATCGCAGCCAGGGACCTCGCGGGTGTCCGCCATTAACCCCTCAGATGCCGGGATCAATACAGATCTGCGGCAGTACGCGATTTCAATGAATGATCGGATCGCCCGCAGCGCTGCTGCGGGGATCTGATCATTCAGAACACCGCACGGAGGTCTCCTCGCCTGCCTCTGACCGGCTCCCGGCGTTTTCTGCTCTGGTCTGAGATCGAGCAGACCAGAGCAGAAGATGACCGATAACACTGATCTGTTCTATGTCCTATACATAGAACAGATCAGTATTAGCAATCATGGTATTGCTATGAATAGTCCCCTATGGGGACTATTCAAGTGTAAAAAAAAATGTAAAAGTAAAAAAAAAGTGAAAAATCCCCTCCCCCAATCAAAAAGTAAAACGTCCGTTTTTTCCTATTTTACCCCCAAAAAGCGTAAAAAATAAATTTAATAGACATATTTGGTATCGCCGCGTGCGTAAATGTCCGAACTATTAAAATAAAATGTTAATGATCCCGTACGGTGAACGGCGTGAACGTAAAAAAAAAAAGAAGTCCAAAATTGCTACTTTTTAATACATTTTATTAAAAAAATTATAAAAAATGTATTTAAAGTTTTTTATATGCAAATGTGGTATCAAATAAAAGTACTGATAATGGTGCAAAAAATGAGCCCTCATACCGCCGCTTATACGGAAAAATAAAAAAAGTTATAGGTCATCAAAATAAAGGGATAAACGTACTAATTTGGTTAAAAAGTTTGTGATTTTTTGTAAGCGCAACAATAATATAAAAGTATGTAATAATGGGTATCATTTTAATTGTATTGACCCTCAGAATAAAGAACACATGTCATTTTTACCGTAAATTGTACGGCGTAAAAACGAAACCTTCCAAAATTAGCAAAATTGCATTTTTTCTTTTTAATTTCCCCACAAAAATAGTGTTTTTTGGTTGCGCCATACATTTTATGATATAATGAGTGATGTCATTACAAAGGACAACTGGTCGCGCAAAAAACAAGCCCTCATACTAGTCTGTGGATGAAAATATAAAAGAGTTATGATTTTTAGAAGGCGAGGAGGAAAAAACAAAAACGTAAAAATTAAATTGGCTGAGTCCTTAAGGCCAAAATGGGCTGAGTCCTTAAGGGGTTAATGTTGGACATCATTTGTGGTGGATACAGATGAGCTTCTGTAGCGTCCCTTTTTTCCTCCCACGCTATGTGTTGTATGTCAGGGGCTCTGAAGATGGCTGTTGTATGGCATATCATCCTTCTACATGTATCTTTTATCACGTTTCACTTTCATTCTGGACCTCTCTCCACATGTCATTGTCCTCCTCCGTGTTATTAGTGGAGATGGCCCTCACTCCATGTAACGCCTTCATATGTGGTCTGAGGACGTGTTACACACATACTTTTGTCTTTCGAAACGTGATGTATGGTCCTCCAGAAACTTGACTTCTACTTCTCACTCATTTGCTATTAATATACACTGGATATTTCATATCTTCTCTTAATAAAGAAATCCGCAGCAACAAGGTTTTTGCCGTTCCGTGAAAGTTGTTCTGACATCTGCATTGTAGTGTATAAAATAAAAGGCAAGATCATTAAAGGGGGTACTCCTTCGCTTAGTCATCTTATCCCCTATCCAAAGGATAGGGGATAAGATGCCTGATCGCGGGGGTCCCGCCGCTGGGTACCCCCGTGATCTTGCACTCCACACCCTGTTTAAAACCAGTCCTTGGAGCGTGTTCGCTCCGGGTCTGATTACTGTCGATCACGGGGCCGGAGCCCTCAATGCAAGCCTATGGGAGGGGGCGTGAGAGCTGTCACGCCCCCTCCCATAGGCTTGAATTAAGGGGGGCGGAGCCGTGATGTCACAACGCTCTGTCCCCGTGATCGCCAGTAATCAGACCCGGAGCGAACACGCTCCGGGGACTGATTCTACTACTCACACTCCGCCCCCTCAATGCAAGCCTATGGGAGGGGGCGTGACACGCCCCCTCCCATAGGCTTGCATTTAGGGGGCGGAGTGTGACATCACACGAGGGTGGAGCCGTGATGTCACAACGCTCCGTCCCCGTGATCGCCAGTAATCAGACCCGGAGCGAACATGCTCCGGGAACTGATTCTAACGGGGTACTGCGTTCAAGATCACGGGGGTCCCCAGCAGCGTGACCCCCGCGATCAGGCATCTTATCCCCTATCCTTTAAGGGAATGTTCAACTTTTTTTTTTTTTTTTTTTTTTTTTTAAATTTTTTTTTTTTTTTTTTACTGATTGGAGCCAGGTACCTTTAATATTTTAAAAATGTATTTTCTATTTAGAATTTCTTGGAAATTTGCTTGTAAAACTGTCACATGATATTAAAGAAAAAGTATTGGTAATTGGTATCGGAACTCAAATGTCTTAACACTGAAGACTAATGTCCCAGAGAAGCGAACTATCCAATCTACCACCCTGTAATCATGGATTAGTGGGTCCCAACGTGTTTCACCCACCACCACATGAGATCTCCTCCAAACAAGTATGCAAAGAGAAACAAGGTCACGGATAACGTGTAATGAATATACATAACTATAAAAAATGTCAACAGACACATTTAAACACTGATGCCATGCCTTTGAACAATAATAATTAGAATATGCTGGTAAACACTGATAAGGGGTACCAAAAAGCATAGAAGAGACTAGACAATAATGGATGTAGAAACATTAGTAAGTTATTGGTCAAATGCAGAGGAAAATTGCACTTGTTAAAGGCATGATGATAGAAATACATGCACTGGTAAAATATTGATCAAATGCACAATAAGAATGCAAACATAATGATTCAGGTAATGGAAAGTTGCAGTGAAGATAGAGACTACATAAACCCTCTTAGGGCCATTCATATACACTCACTGGCCACTTTTTTTTTAGGTCCACCTTGCTAGTACTGGGTTGGATCCCCTTTTGCATTTGGTTCATATGGACATGATGACATCACACTGTTCCTATATATGGACACGATTACATCACACAGTTCCTCCATATGGACATGATGACATCACACAGTTCCTCTATATGGACATGATGACATCACGCAGTTCCTCCATATGGACATGATGATATCACACAGTTCTCCATATGGACATGATGACATCACGCAGTTCCTCTATATGGACATGATGACATCACACAGTTCCTCTATATGGACATGATGACATCACACAGTTCCTCCATATGGACATGATGATATCACACAGTTCCTCCATATGGACATGATGACATCACACAGTTCCTCTATATGGACATGATGACATCACACAGTTCCTCTATATGGACATGATGACATCACACAGTTCCTCCATATGGACATGATGACATCACACAGTTCCTCCATATGGACATGATGACATCACACAGTTCCTCCATATGGACATGATGACATCACACAGTTCCTCCATATGGACATGATGATATCACACAGTTCTCCATATGGACATGATGACATCACACAGTCCCTCCATATGGACATGATGACATCACACAGTCCCTCCATATGGACATGATGACATCACACAGTCCCTCCATATGGACATGATGACATCACACAGTCCCTCCATATGGACATGATGACATCACACAGTTCCTCCATATGGACATGATGACATCACACAGTTCTTCCATATGGACATGATGACATTACACAGTTCATCCATATAGACATGATGACATCACACAGTTGCTGTAGTTTTTACGGCTGCACATCTATGATGAGAATCTCCGGTTCCACCACATCTCAACGATGATCTTTTGGATGAGATCTGGTGACTGTGGAGGCCATTGGAGTCATGTGACCTCATTGTCCTGTATGAGATGATGTCATGTGACCTCATTGTCCTGTATGAGATGTCATGTGACCTCATTGTCCTGTATGAGATGATGTCATGTGACCTCATTGTCCTGTATGAGATGATGTCATGTGACCTCATTGTCCTGTATGAGATGATGTCATGTGACCTCATTGTCCTGTATGAGATGATGTCATGTGACATGGGGCATTATCCTGCTGGAAGCATCATCAGAAGATGGGTCCACTGTGGTCATAAAGGGAAGGACATGGTCAGTAACAATACTCAGGTAGGCTGTGGTGTTTATACCAGGCTCAATTGGTACTAAAGGGCCCAAAGTGTGCCCAGAAAATGTCCCCCTCACCATTACACCACCACCAAAACTGTTGATACAAGGCAGGACGGATCCATGCTTTTTAATGTTGTTTATGCCAAAATTTGACTTCAAAAGCAAAAATAGGCAGCACAACTACCTAATACACAGGTGCACGCTGCTGTGGCAAATGCAAAGTATACAAAAAAGAAGGTTGCAGCAGCACTCTTGGTCAGGAGTTTTTGTTTTCGCTGTGCAATTTGGGGGAATGGCACCATCTGTAGCCGTGCACCCCTCCCTATTCACAGGAGGGTTTTTAATTTGATTGTGGATCCAGCACGTCACCTACTCAGAGGCCATATGCCCAGCAGAGGTGAGTGAAATGGGTGTTAGGGTCCCATCTGAAATGAAGCCACCTCCGCGTGGTGGATGGGGGGACACGTTTTGATCAAAAAGTGCGCTAAGAGCCTCCATTTTTTGACCAAGAGTGCTGCTGCAACCTTCTTTTTTGTAAAATTTGACCCTGCCATCTGAATGTCACTGCTGTAATTGCAACTCATCAAACCAAGGAATGTTCTTCCAGTGTTCCATTGTCCAATCTTGGTGTTAATTGTGAATTGCCTATGTGAATTGTAGCCTCAGTTTATTGTTCTTATGTGACAGGAGAGGCACCCGCTGTGGTCTTCAGCTGCTGTAGCCCATCTGCTTCAAGGCTCGAGTTATTGTGTGTTCAGAGATGATATTCTGCATACCTTGGTTGTAATGGGTAGTTAAGTTACTGTTGTATTTTTTGGATCTTGAACCATCCTTCCAGCAAGGTATTTTTACCAAAAACAACGGCCTTTCACTGGATATTTTCTCTTTTTCAGACCATTCTCTGTAAACCCTAGAGATGATTGTGGGTGAAAATCCCAGTAGATCAGTGGTTTCTGAAATACTCAGACCAGCCCCTCTGGCACCAACAACCATGCTGCATTCAAAGTCTCTTAAAGGGGTTATCCAGGAAAAAACTTTTTTTTTATATATCAACTGGCTCCAGAAAATTAAACAGATTTGTAAATTACTTCTATTACTTCTATTCTGTCTAAGTGCTCTCTGATGACACGTGTCTCGGGAACCGCCCAGTTTAGAAGAGGTTTGCTATGGGGATTTGCTTCTAAACTGGGCGGTTCCCAAGACACGTGTCATCAGAGAGCACTTAGACACTTAGTGCAGAGGGAAAGTTGCTGAGTTGCCCATAGCAACCAATCAGATCGCTTCTTTCATTTTAAACAAGGCTTCTGCAAAATGAAAGAAGCAATCTGATTGGTTGCTATGGGCAACTGGGCAACTTTTCCTTTGCAGAGGTTTTGATAAATCTCCCCCAGTGAGTATACAGTGCTAATCAGATACAGACCAGGATCTCCATCATACTAATCTATCACCTGACAAACTTAAATTGAGAATGGACAAGTCTTTCTAAGGCCCCTATCACACACAACCGCTGGGGAAAATAGTGGGAGAAGAAATACAGCTTGTGCCGTCTTTTTCACCCGCTACTCCTGCTGAAAAACAGCGACACCCGACAGACCCCATTGACTATAATGGGGTCCATTGGGACCCACTGTTGCTTGACGGCCATTCTTGAAGTGGCGCAATGGTAGTGTGAATGTAGCCTTATAAGGTGCTCATTCATTGTATAAACAATGATCCCTCAACTTACAATGGCCTCAACATACAACAGTTTCAACATACAATGGTCTTTTCTGGATCATTGTAACTTGAAACCAGACTCAACATACAATGTACGGACAGTCCAGATCTGCGAAATGTGTCAATGGCTGGAAGAACCGACCGATCAGAATGGGCATTTCACTGGTAATACCCCTGTATTACAGAAGTGTATGCACTGACTGGTGTCTGGTAGCACCCCCCTACAGTACAGGGAGGTATTACATGTTCTGTACTCTTTACCTGTATTACAGAAGTGTATGCACTGACTGATGTCTGGTAGCGCCCCTTACAGTACAGGGAGGTATTACATGTTCTGTACTCTTTACCTGTATTACTGAAGGGTATGCACTGACTGATGTCTGGTAGCGCCCCCTACAGTACAGGGAGGTATTACATGTCTGTACTCTTTACCTGTATTACAGAAGTGTATGCAGTGACTGGTGTCTGGTAGCGCCCCCTACAGTACAGGGAGGTATTACATGTTCTGTACTCTTTACCTGTATTACTGAAGTGTATGCACTGACTGGTGTCTGGTAGCGCCCCCAACAGTACAACAAGGTATTACATGTTCTGTACTCTTTACCTGTATTACTGAAGTGTATGCACTGACTGGTGTCTGGTAGTTCCCCCAACAGTACAGCGAGGTATTACATGTTCTGTACTCTTTACCTATATTACTGAAGTGTATGCACTGACTGATGTCTGGTAGCGCCCCCTACAGTACAGGGAGGTATTACATGTTCTGTACTCTTTACCTGTATTACAGAAGTGTATGCAGTGACTGGTGTCTGGTAGTGCCCCCTACAGTACAGGGAGGTATTACATGTTCTGTACTCTTTACCTGTATTACTGAAGTGTATGCACTCACTGGTGTCTGGTAGCGCCCCCAACAGTACAGCGAGGTATTACATGTCCTGTACTCTTTACCTGTATTACTGAAGTGTATGCACTGACTGGTGTCTGGTAGCGCCCCCTACAGTACAGGGAACTACATGTTCTGTACTCTTTACCTGTATTACTGAAGTGTATGCGCTGACTGGTGTCTGGTAGCTCCCCCTACAGTACAGAGAGGTATTACATGTTCTGTACTCTTTACCTGTACCAGGGTTAGCTGCTCCTTTGGACACCAGGTGAGGGCGGCTCCATGTTACATTTTTAGGACACTGTGTACTGTACAGGACCCTGAAGAAGCTCCTGTCCTCTACATAGACCAGTGTTTCCCAAGCAGGGTGCCCCCAGCTGTTGCAAAACTACAACTCCCAGCATGCCCGGACTGCCTTTAGCTGTCCGGGCATGCTGGGAGTTGTAGTTTTGCAACAGCTGGAGGCTCCCTGCTTGGGAAACACGGACACAGACAGTGATTACAGCTCCCAGCAGATCTTTATTACTTTTATATGTAAGGATTTGCTTTATCTATATTAGTTATCTACTTATTTTTCTTTAATCCTCACTTTTTCCTATTTTCGGATTACATTTTGGGGCCAATTACCAGGTTTCCATAGAGTTATGGACTCAACATACAATGGATTCAACATACAATGGTTGTCCTGGAACCAATTAATATTGTAACTTGAGGGACCACTGTACCAATATACCATTTAAAATGATAATAATAATAATATACTATAGATCAGTTCATAGGAAATAAATCCATTTTAAATCATCATAATAATAATAATGATAATAATAATATACTATAGATCAGTTCATAGGAAATAAATCCATTTTAAATCATCATAATAATAATAATAATAATAATAATATACTATAGATCAGTTCATAGGAAATAAATCAATTTTAAATCATGATAATAGGTCTGCGACAGGTAACCATAAAATTGCACAGACCCTGTGGGCTGGTTAAGGACTATAATAATAGTCAAACAACATAAGTACATAATAGATTAATTAAAAGAAAGAAAGGATTTTTGTAAAAAGAAATACAATAAAATAAACGTATGATGTATCCATTGCCTCCAGTCTAATTCAGCTGATTACTTAATAGCAGCTAATTCGGTATTGCATTGTGCCCACTAGTGACATTATGAAATCTGCCCGCCGTGTGCCCACACTGAATCCATAACTTAGCAGGGTGACATCACCGGCACATAACACAATGCAGCCTCGTACGGGCAGACGGCGCGGATGCCTACTTTGCTTGTTTGTTTATAGGTTACACAATTCTTCTATCCATCGTTGACTTCCCTGCGTCATGACTCAGAGAAGCTTCGCTCTTACGCCTCCCCGCCTGATTTGCTAATGTTTGGGTGATCTAATCGCAAAGCGGTAAAACACGGGAGCGCGCTGTAAAGGCTCCGCAGCGACGTCTCGTAGTCGTAAGAACATTAGCATGCAGCCACGTTTCCGACCCATTGTGCCTGCACATGGGGAACACGTGAGAGGAGAACATAGTGCAGGAAATACATTGTGAGGAGGAAGTCGTTTAGCAGGATACTATTCGGCAGAGTAGGGGAATGTGTATACATTATGAATGCTGAACTTGATTCCGCAGTTTGTATACATTAAAATCGCAGATTTGATTGACCCGTAAGTTAAAGGGGTTATCCAGAAAAACCTTTTTTTTATATATTTATATATATATATATATATATATATATATATATATATATATCAACTGGCTCCAGAAAGTTAAACAGATTTGTAAATTACTTCTATTAAAAAATCTTAATCCTTTCAGTACTTATGAGCTTCTAAAGTTGAGTTGTTCTTTTCTGTCTGAGTGCTCTCTGATGACACCTGTCTCGGGAAACGCCCAGTTTAGAAGCAAATCCCCATAGCAAACCTCTTCTAAACTGGACAGTTCCTGAGACACGTGTCATCAGAGAGCACTTAGACAGAAAAGAACAACCTTAACTTCAGAAGCTCATAAGTACTGAAAGGATTAAGATTTTTTTTAATAGAAGTAATTTACAAATCTGTTTAACTTTCTGGAGCCAGTTGAGATATATATATATATATATATATATATATATATATATATATATAAAGTTTTTTCCTGGATAACCCCTTTAAAGTAAAGGGTGTAGGTAGTGGTGTGACTGATTTGTGTTACCCCTATGAGCTTGTGTTGGTATAGCTAGGACGACTGCTTAGCACAGTGTTTTTCAATCAGGATGCCTCCAGCTGTTGCAAAACTACATCTCCCAGCATGCCCGGACAGCCAAAGGCTGTCCGGGCATGTTGGGAGATGTGGTTTTGCAACAGTCGGAGGTGCCCTGGTAGGAAAACGCTTGTCTAGCAGTCAACAACAAGCCACTTTCTAGCCCCTGGTTTGGCTAACAAAACACTTAACCCTTGCGACAAGGGCACTGGATCATTACTGGACCACTCTTCCCATTCGCAGAACTCCTGCAGGACCTTAAAGGGGTACTCTGCCCCTAGACATCTTATCCCCTATCCAAAGATGTCTGATCGCAGGGTCCCACCACTGGGAATCCCCGCAATCTCTCCTGCAGCACGCCCTGTCATCTGCTGCACGGAGCGAAGAGCCGGATGGCTGGCAATGCAGGGGCCAGGGGATTGTGACATTATGGTCCCTGCCTCCTAGTGACATCACGCCGCCAAACCCCCTCATAGACTTGCATTAAGGGGGCGGGGCGGGATGTCACGATACTCCCGCCCCTGCATCGCCAGTCATCAGGCACGGAGCAAAGCTCACTCAGTGCGCAGATGACGGGTGCTGCAGGAGAGATCGAGGGGGTTCCCAGCGGCGAGCCCCCCGCGATCAGACATCTTATCCCCTATCCTTTGGATAGGGGATAAGATATCTAGGGGCGGAGTACCTCTTTGAGTGGAAATCTTTGGTGGGTTCCCATACTGTTTTCCCAAGACTTGACCCCTGCACTGTATACACACACCAGCTGTGTTAGGGCCCCTAAGCTGTGTTAGTCATAAATATATGGTGTCACGATGCATTTCACCTTGCCAGGGGAAAACTGATGGGCAAACCTATCCGGGCCTCAATCGGAATATATATATATATATGTATATATATATATATATATATATATATATATATAATGTGTGTGTGATGGCGCCCTTAGAGTTCGTTCACACGGAGTAATTCAAGAGGAATTTACTCGAGTAATTCCTCTTGAATTCTCCGCTCCAAATTAATGCAGATCTCCTCTGCCCATTGACTTTAATGTTATTTCTGCTGTCCTGTTCACACTGTGGAAATTCTGCTAGCGGAATTCCGACGCTGAATTCTGTTCCACTTGAAGAAAGAACATGTTCATTCTTCAAGCGGATTCCGCTAGCAGAAATCAATAGAAGTCAATGGGAAAAAAAATTCCGCCCGGCATCGTTTTCGAGTGGAGTTCACGTGCAATTTGCGCGGAAATGGCTGAAAAAACCTTCACTTCTTTCTCCCCCATTTCTGCGCACAATTCCGCACGCAAAAATAAAATAATTTTTTCCGCCCGTAAATTTTTCGGCGTGAATTACTCTTGATTTACTACGTGTGAACGCACCCTTAGAGAGCTACTTGCTGTTCATGTTCCTCTATTCCTCTAGCTCTGGTAGCTTTACTCTGTGGGCCTATAGCTTTGTCAGCCACTCACTATCCAGGGTAAGAACACTTCCTATCACACAGATTTCACCTTGGGGTCAGTAGACATCCCTTACACGGTCACGGTCCAAGTAGATGTCTCAGACCAGATGCTACCACCCTGGGGATTATATGCCACCACCATCCTCTCAGGTGCATAGCAGTAGTCTCCAGCAGAGTCTCACTGGCTCCATCAGCCAAGCTCAGCACAGCACAGCTTCTCTCTTGTCACACATAAGCATTGCATTACACAGTACAGCCAGGCACCATTCTCATACATAGACTCTCATACATGGTGACTGACACAACCTAGAGTCACTAGCTGACTACATACAGGTCATTAAAATCTATGGTCATAAGCCTGTACATGCACGGATTTGCATCCCATTTTGAGAGGACCCTGACGTATCCCTGCAAGTAAAATGCCAATATCTCTTCCTTCCAACCCACAAAATGCATGACTGCTCAGCCAAGCATGCATGTGTTCTGTAAGAGGACAAAAGGATTGGACATATTCAAATCCAATTGCCTGATCTTTCTTTCTTTAGACATTTGCAGCCAAGGTAATGTCAAGACATCTCTGTACACAGTAGATGTTTGGCTAAAAGGAAACTTTGCTAATAGAATTGAGTGAGAGTTGTTTATTGTAGTCTGGGTATTTTAAAGGGTTACTCCGCTTCCCAGCGTCCGCAAAATTCCACCTCACACCGGAACATTGAGTTCCTGGACGCTGTGTGCGGGCTTCCGTGTTCAGGCCCGCCGTCACAGCCTGCCCCATCAATGAAAGTCTATGGGAAGGGGGCACGACGGCCGTCACGCCCCCTCCCATAGACTTGCATTGAGGGGGCGGGATGTGACGTCACATGACTGGGCGTGACGTAACGAGGGGGCGGGTGTGAACACGGAGGCCCACACGCAGCGTTCAGGAACTCAATGTTCCAGACGCTGGGGAGTGGAGTATCCCTTTAAGGGGGAACCCCACTCCCAAGCGTTTGGAACATTTAGTTCCGAACGCTAGATGCGGGCTTTGGGGGTCGCCACGCCCTCTTCACGACATCACGCCTCGGCCCCCGTGACGTTATGCCCCGCCCCCTCAATGCAAGTCTATGGGAGGGGGCGTGACGGCTGTCACGCCCCCTCTTATAGACTTGCATTGAGGGGGCGGGGCATGATATCACGAGGGGGGGGTGGCGATCCTTGAAGCCTGCACCCAGCGTTTGGAACTAAATGTTCCGAACGCTGGGGAATGGAGTATCCCTTTAAGTATATGGTTTGATGTTCTTATTATTTGGAATGGAGTATCCCTTTAAGGGGGAACCCCACTCCCAAGCGTTTGGAACATTTAGTTCCGAACGCTAGATGCAGGCTTTGGGGGGTCGCCACGCCCTCTTCACGACGTCACGCCTCGGCCCCCCGTGACGTCATGCCCCGCCCCCTCAATGCAAGTCTATGGGAGGGGGCCTGACGGCCATCACGCCCCCTCCCATAGACTTGCATTGATGGGGCGGGGCATTATATCACGAGGGGGGGGGGGGGTGGCGATCCTCGAAGCCCACACCCAGCGTTTGGAACTAAATGTTCCGAACGCTGGGGAATGGAGTATCCCTTTAAGTATACGGTTTGATGTTCTTATTATTTAAACACTGTCCGGCGGTATTTATCGATAAGTTTGTTGTGCAGCCTATTCGGGAACTCTTTGGCAGTATTATTTACTCGTGTATATTATACATGAGATTTAATATTTAAATGTACCAAAACCTACCTGAATACGCTTGGAAAGTGTGTACAAAAACGGGCACAAGTTATAAAATGAATCCTGTTTACTTAACTGGAACTGTTATGTCCTAGAAAAGTTAAACTGGTGTTGTACCGTCATTTATGCCCCCTGGGGGAGATTTATCAAAACCTGTCCAGAGGAAAAGTTGCTGAGTTGCCCATAGCAACCAATCAGATCACTACTTTCATTTTTAACAAGGCCTCTGCAAAATGAAAGAAGCGATCTGATTGGTTGCTATGGGCAACTCAGCAACTTTTCCTCTGGACGGGTTTTGATAAATCTCCCCCCCCCCCCCCCCGAGTGCAGAAAGTTTTAGCACAGTGTTTTGCATAACTATAATGCCAATTAATGAATAAATGGGCAGTCTCATTACCCAGTGTTAAAAAGGCACGAACTAGAGTCACTGTCCAATCTCCTTACTTCAGGGCTTACAATGAACACCGTGGGGATCATGTACCACCACCATCCTCTATGGTGCATAGTAGAGATGGGCGAACTTACAGTAAATTCGATTCGTCACGAACTTCTCGGCTCGGCAGTTGAGGACTTATCCTGCGTAAATTAGTTCAGCCTTCAGGTGCTCCCGTGGGCTGGAAAAGGTGGATACATTCCTAGGAAAGAGTCTCCTAGGACTGTATCCACCTTTTCCAGCCCACGGGAGCACCTGAAGGCTGAACTAATTTACGCAGGAAAAGTCATCAACTGCCGAGCCGAGAAGTTCGTGACGAATCGAATATACTGTAAGTTCGCTCATCTCTAGTGCATAGCAGTAGTCTTCAGCAGATTCTCCCAGGCTCCCTCGGCCAAGCCCAGCATAGCACAGCTTCTCTCTTGTCTTACAGTATGGGCAGGCGCCCTTCCCATATATATATATATACAGAGCATGGTGGTTTTCCCGCAACATGGAGTCACTAGCTGACTAGGTTCCGGTCATTAAAGCGCGACTGTCGTGAACTCCAGGCTATATACCCTACTCACAGCCTTTATACTGTGTGCAGATGGTGTGTACAGCATAGTTTTTACCTTATTTTTGCCGGCTTTTATCACCCCCAAAAAAATGCTTTTGATCGCAGCCACACACAGTCGGATAGGCGTGGCACGAGGTACGCTATGCCCCACGCCCACCCCTGTACGTCAGCACTGGGACCGCTGTGTGATTGATACACAGGTCCTAGAGCATGCGTCCCTCAGCTCAGCTAACAAGCGCCGCGGCATATGGTATCCAGGCAAGCGCTCACTCCCGCCGCCTGCCTCAGTGCGCCTGTGCAGTGCTAGAGGCAGAGAGCGCACGTCCTCTCTACCTCTAGGAACGGGGACTGTCCTGCGTACGTTTGCATAGAGGATAGCAGGCACAGAGTACAGTGCAAAAATTATAAAAAGTGCATATCTGAATAAACTTGTTTTTGGCTCGCACGTTAGCTGAGCTGAGGGGCACATGCGCTGGGACCTGTGTGTCAATCACACAGCGGTCCCAACGCTGACCTATGGGGAGGTGGGCGGGGCATAGCATACCTCGTACCATTTCACAGACTGCACATTAAAGGAGAACTTTATGTACATACCGTCCTCCGCTCCCCCAGGGCCTCCGGTAACCGGCTCCGGTCTCGCCGCGATCCACTTCCTGGTTGCCGGTGGTCGGATGAATCATACTGCGCTCAGCCAATCACCAGCCGCAGCGAAGTCCGACTCGGCCGGCGATAGGCTGAGCGGCAGTGTGAGAACGCTTCAGGACACAAAATTCTTCACTACACCGGCAACTGCAGCCGGGGCCGAAAACTTCACACTGCCGCTCAGCCTATGGCCGGCCGAGTTGGACTTCGCTGCGGCAGGTGATTGGCTGAGTGCAGTATGATTCATCCGACCACCGGCAACCAGGAAGAGGATCGCGGCGGAGACCGGAGCCTGTTACCGGAGGCCCCGGGGGAGCGGAGGATGGTATGTACATCTTTATTTTTTTTACTGCCGGCACTATGGGGGACAATTTTTATGTTCTGGAGTTCTCCTTTAACTCTAATAGACACTGTGTAATACTTAAATCCTCCTCCGGGGGTGCTGTAGAGAAATGAAACACTCACTGCCGGGTTTCCCTACAATTTACAGCTGATCAGTGTTGGTCCAAGCAGGGGGACTTTGTTGTAATTTATTTTATTGCCTAAGTTACTAAATACCTATTTATGCAGACGTTCGGCAGAAGTCACATGTAACACTTTTTTCAAACAGATGACACAGAACGACTAAAATGCTTTGATTTCCCAATATAAATATTTCATGGGAAGTAATTTGTAATACTCTGTGTGGGCGGATGGTAGAAAGCTTAGCATCATGAATGAAGGGTAATGACATAGCAAATACGTTGTTGGTTACAGAGGTAGCCTTTGTATAGGAGAAGTGTTTGAAGCCCCTCGGTAAAATGTCACCTCTACTATGGCAATACAGCTCACATAGGGGGTGATCTCCTACTGTGCCACAGTGAGTCATGGCTTACCAGATATACACAGACATGGCGGGTAATACAGTGATCCCTCACCTTACAATGGCCTCAACATACAATAGTTTCAACATACAATGGTCTTTTCTGGACCATTGTAAGTTGAAACCAGACTCAACATACAATGTACAGACAGTCCAGATCTGTGAAACGTGTCAATGGCTGGAAGAACCGACCAATCAGAATGGGCATTTTACTGGTGAAACCCCTGTATTACTGAAGCGTATGCACTGACTGGTGTCTGATAGCGCCCCCTAAAGTACAGGGAGGTATTACATGTTCTGTACTCTTTACCTGTATTACTGAAGTGTATGCACTGACTGGTGTCTGATAGCGCCCCCTACAGTACAGGGAGGAACTACAAGTTCTGTACTACTCCTTACCTGTATGAAGTACATCCACTGACTGGTGTCTGGTAGCGCCCCCTACAGTACAGGGAGGTGTTACATGTTCTGTACTCTTTACCTGTATTACTGAAGTGCATGCACTGACTGGTGTCTGATAGCGCCCCCTACAGTACAGGGAGGTATTACATGTTCTGTACTCTTTACCTGTACCAGGATTACCTGCAACTTTGGACACCAGGTGAGGGCGGCTCCATGTTACATTTTTTTAGGACATTGCGTGTTCTTTATAGGACCCTGAAGAAGCTCCTGTCCCCTACATAGATAAGTGTTTCCCAAGCAGGGTGCCCCCAGCTGTTGCAAAACTACAACTCCCAGCATGCCCGGACAGCCTTTGGCTGTCCGGGCATGCTGGGAGTTGTAGTATTGCAACAGCTGGAGGCTCCATGCTTGGGAAACACTGACATAGACAGTGATTACAGCTCCCAGCAGATCTTTATTACTTTTATATGTAAGGATTTGCTTTATCTATATTAGTTATCTACTTATTCTTCTTTAATCCTCACTTTTTCCTATTTTTGGATGACATTTTGGTGGCTTCAGAACCAATTACTAGGTTTCCATAGAGTTATGGTCTCAACATACAATGGTCTCAACATACAATTAATATTGTAACTTGAGGGACCACTGTCCTAACAATGGGAAAATAAATTCATATATATTCTGCCAAGTTCATGCTTCCAACTTCAGTATCCAAGTGACGGTGACACACATTAATACGGGGATGTAGGCAGTGTGTTCTGCTGGTGGACGTGGGTACGTGCTGCATCTCCCCAAACTCAATCAGCCCCCCGACCAGGCGCAGACGTATCATACCTGCACGATTCAGACACAGGCATAAGGGACAGCCGAGCATTTGGTGGGAAATATTGGAAGGAAAGACTATGCTGGCATGTAGACAAGTTCATGGTAACCTAGAAAGAATAAGGGACCCACATGGAAAACTGTTCTAAAATGACCTTTTACAGTTTTCTGTAATTCCTATAGACTTCAATAAAGAGAGTTTCACTCGTCTGTCATGGTCACTCATTGCAGTGTGTATCGCGGTATTTTTTAAACTTTTGGCGGTTCCACGGTATATGACGGTACAAGTGATCGCTCCACTTACAATGGCCTCAACATACAAGTTTCAACATACAATGGTCTTTTCTGGACCATTGTAACTTGAAACCAGACTCGACATACAATGTACAGACAGTCCAGATCTGTGATACGTGTCAATGGCTGGAAGAACCGACCAATCAGAATGGGCATTCACTGGTAAAACCCCTGTATTACTGAAGTGTATGCACTGACTGGTGTCTGGTAGCGCCCCCTACAGTACAGGGAGGTATTGCATGTTCTGTACTCTTTACCTGTATTACTGAAGTGTATGCACTGACTGGTGTCTGGTAGCGCCCCCTACAGTACAGGGAGGTATTACATGTTCAGTACTACTCTTAACCTATGTCACAGTTAGCTGCTCTTTTGGACACCAAGTAAAGGTGGCTCCATTTTACTTTTTTAGGACATTGTGTGTACTGTACAGGACCCTGAAGAAGCTCCTGTCCTCTACATAGACCAGTGTTTCCCAACCAGGGCGCCTCCAGCTGTTGCAAAACTACAACTCCCAGCATGCCCGAACAGCCTTCGGCTGTTCGGGTATGCTGGGAGTTGTAGTTTTCCAACAGCTGGAGGCACACTGGTTGGGAAACACTGACACAGACAGTGATTACAGCTCCCAGCAGATCTTTCTTACTTTTATATATAAGGATTTGCTTTATCTATATTAGTTATCTACTTATTTTTCTTTAAGTCTCACTTTTTCCTATTTTTGGATGACATTTTGGTGGCTTCAGAACCAATTACCAGGTTTCCATAGAGTTATGGACTCAACATACAATGGATTCAACATACAATGGTCGTCCTGGAACCAATTAATATTGTAACTTGAGGAACCACTGTATTTCCTCGCCCCCCCCCCCCCCCCCCATATTATCAGCCCACATCCCCATCGGGGTAAATACTCACACATCACCTGCAAGCGCTGCCCTCCTCATCCTGTTTGCTGCGGCCGTCGGCGCTGACACTCTATACTGTGCTGTATCCCTTTGCCCGGGCTGCAGAAGGTAAACAAAACAAACTGTAACGCACCTACGTCGGCCTTACGCTGGGGACGGGAACGTCGGAGAGCCGACAGCCTATCACCCGCCGCAGCGATGTTCTGCCTCGGCCGGTGATAGGCTGAGCCCACTGTCATGTAAGAATCCGGCTCCTTACATGACAGTGGGCTCAGCCTATCACCGGCCGAGGCAGAACATCGCTGCGGCCGGTGATAGGCTGACAGCTGTCCGACGTTCCCGTCCCCAGGAAACAAGTGAGGCCGGTACCGGACCAACGGGAGGTGAGTTAAAGTTTATTTTGTTTATTTTTTGCAGCCTGGGCATAGGGATACCGCACAGTATAGAGCAGTGGTCTTCAACCTGCGGACCTCCAGATGTTGCAAATCTGGATGTCCGCAGGTTGGAGACCACTGGTATAGAGTGTCAGCGCCAGCGGCCGCAACAAACATGAGGACGAGGAGGGCAACGCATGCGGGTGACATGTGAGTAGTACCCCGATGGGGACAGCGCACCGCTGGGCTAATAATCAATTGGGGGGGCAGAACAGCGCTCACGGGTCACATAGGATTAGTTCCCCGATGTGGGGACAGCGCAGCGCTGGGCTGATAATTCATTCCCGAGGGGGAGGGGCCAAACCGGTATTGCAGTATAGGTTAAAATTCATATCGTGCAGCACAAAAATTTCGGTATGAACCGGTATACCGCCCAGCCCTATCTGAATCCCCACATAGAGTAGGGAACAGAATGGGAAATTTCCCCCTTAATAAACATGCTGCAGAACCGATACCGATGCAAAAAACAGAACCTTTTTGTTGCCTCTCTTATAAGGTGTTGGCAGTCACAAAGATACTTGGCAGTCACAAAGTAAACATATAACAGTCTCTTCACCAGTTTTTAGATATAGGACTGTCAGGGATGGGGTAATGAGTTGTACCACAGATTTTACTCAAAGGGTACCTATCATATCACAGAAAAAAATAATGCTTCTATATGTTATTCACTAGACCATGCAGATTCTTTACTTATTTATGTGTTTAGCTTCTGTATTTGACTCAGAAATCCCTCTGTTCTGCTGCTCACTCATTCTGACAGCCACTGCTCAGTAAAGTGTGTCCGAGGCAAGCACTGAGCCCGCCTTCACTCACTATGCATTCACTTCCTCCCTAAGTCTGCTATGCTGGGTCTCTTCATCCAATCACTACTGACTGCTCTGTAACCCCCTACTCTCTGTTTTCATGCTGCAGTCTGATAGACACGACAGGAGTGAGTACAGAAGAGTGCTACTTCCGCCCTCATTTCCTGGACTTTGTCCCAGTCTGTGCTTCAGCAGGGGACAAAAATGATGCTGCCGCTGAACAGGATTATGTTTTAAATGGTATGGGGACCCCTAGTGGTCTTTTTTTTTATAAGCCATGATTTTTATAAAAATTAGATACCATTCTTTTTATTAAGTACAGTGACCCCCCGACCTACAATGGCCCCGACATACGATCATTTCAAGATACGATGTCCTCTCAGAGGCCATCGCATGTTGAAGGCAGCATCAACATACGATGCTTTTGTATGTCGGGGCCATCGCATAAACGGCTATCCGGCAGCGCAGACTGCTTCAGCTGCCACCGGATAGCCGTTTACGGTGCCCCATGTGGTCCGCTGACTATCACTTACCTGTCCTCGGGGCTCCGGCGCGTCCTCTTCGGGATCCCCTGCATCGTCGGCGCTCTCCATCGTCGTCATCCTGTCGCTGCGCACGCCACCCCGTCATCCAATAGGAGCGGCGTGCATAGCGACGTGATGGCGGCGACGGAAAGTGAGGATGCCGGGGAAGCAGAGGCCTTGCCGGAGCGTCGGGGACACCCCGGGGACGCGGCGACAGCGATGGAAGGCGACATCCAGGGCAGCGGCGGGGACACGTGAGTACAACCTTTTAATACCAGTGGTCTTCAACCTGCGGACCTCCAGATGTTGGCTGTCCGGGCATGCTGGGTGTTGTAGTTTTGCAACATCTGGAGGTCCGCAGGTTGTAGACTACTGTCTTATACTTTACATTGCACTGATCCCTCAACATGCGATGGTTTCAACAAACGATGGTCCATTTGGAACGGATTACCATCGTATGTTGAGGGACCATTGTATATTTTCATTGTAAAATCAAATCTACTTTTACACCCACTTTTCTTGTCACTGTTTAAAATTGTCAAGGCACAAATTTTTGCACAAATTTGGCATTTACCGTGATTTGCAACTTTTTAGGGCACATGTCATACCAGAAACTGGCATTAACGCATCATTCTGATTATTCTTTTCTATTTTGCTGTTTTCAAAGCTGGGTTTGCTCTTGTAACATTAATTAGTCAATACAAGAGCTGTTTGCGAATCTCAAATATCAAAAAGAAACTTAAGGAGGGCGATCGATTAACCCACACTCCTAATCAGCCGAATCATCCATAACGCCATTACCGCACTACACCTATTCGCACTTAATTTAGGTCACTGACTCCTCTTGAGGGTGCTATTACACATAATGTCTTTGTAGTGGGTTTTTGAATGCATTTGAAAAGAAATCATGTAAAAACAAGAGCATATTTTTTAAATATTACCCTATATCATTGATGTTTTTATAAAACATATACCGTATATACTCGAGTATAAGCCGACCCGAATATAAGCCGAGGCCCCTAATTTCACCCCAAAAACCCAGGAAAAGTTATTGACTCGACTAATACATCATCCCCCCATGTCATCATCCAGACCCCCATCATCACCGCCTGTCAATCCCTTCATCAGTGGTCTTCAACCTGCGGACCTCCAGATGTTGCAAAACTACAACTCCTAGCATGCCCGGACAGCCATCGGCTGTCCGGGCATGCTGGGAGTTGTAGTTTTGAAACCTCTGGAGGTCCGCAGGTTGAAGACCACTGCGGCCTTCGTCATCATCCAGACCCCCCTTTAGTTTTCTACTCACCTCCCCTCGGTGGGAAGGAAGGGTGAGCTGGTGCGGGCCATCTATGCTGCAGAGACCGTCCGGTGGGGAAGGTTAGTCGTTCCGGGCTGTCCATTTTCACTGGGGGGGCCTCTTCTCCACTCGGGGCCCGGCCCCGGACTAGTGACGTTGCCTTGACGACGATGCACAGGGACGTTCATACGTGTCCCTGTGCGTCGTCGTCATGGCAATGTCACTAGTCCGGGCAGGCCCGGAGAAGAGGGCCCCCCGGGTGAAAATGGACAGCCCAGAACGACTAACCTTCCCCACCGGACGGTCTCTACAGCATAGATGGCCCGGACCAGCTCACCCTTCCTTCCCACCAAGGGGAGGTGAGTAGAAAACTAAAGGGGGTCTGGATGATGACGAAGGCTGCAGTGGTCTTCAACCTGCGGACCTCCAGAGGTTTCAAAACTACAACTCCCAGCATGCCTGGACAGCCGATGGCTGTCCGGGCATGCTGGGAGTTGTAGTTTTGCAACATCTGGAGGTCCGCAGGTTGAAGACCACTGAGAAGGGATTGACAGGCGGAGAGTTCACTCGAGTATAAGCCGAGGGGGGCGTTTTCAGCACAAAAAATGGTGCTGAGAAACTCGGCTTATACTCGAGTATATACGGTAGGTTTGTGTATGTTTTTCAAATGCATTTACAACTTCCTTATGGATTTGAGAATACAGACCCACCTCACCATTGCTCACTAGTACCACTGACATTCTGATGCTTACTTGGTCCTCACTAAACGACATTTCCTGGTCCCACTTCGACATGCTGGAGATGACGGTGACCAACTTTAGCCAGCGATTAGCTGAGAATAGCATGAAACTATTGTGCCCCAGAATGGTAGTGACAAGGCATCAGACAGGTCCCCCCCTTCCCACGGACAACCCTTCCAAAAATAATCTGTCAGCTGTATTTGCTGCTAAGAGCTGCAGACACCATTGTACAGCTTTTAGGGTATAAAAGAAAACTGTGCCTTTCCTGGATCTGATGGTGGTTTCCAAACTTAAAAAAAAAAAAGGTCTCCCTTTTATTTCGGAGCAAAGGGTCAAGGAGGCGGAGCCAAGCTACTCAAGTGCCAGAGCCTGGCATACCTCCTCGCTCGCCTTAAAGGGGTACTCCGGTGAAAAACTTTTTTTTTTTTTTTTTTTTTAAATCAACTGGTGCCAGAAAGTTAAACAGATTTCTAAATTACTTCTATTAAAAAATCTTAATCCTTCCTGTTTTTATTAGCAGCTGAATACTACAGTGGAAATTCTTTCCGTTTGAAACACAGAGCTGTCTGCTGACATCACGAGCACAGTGCTCTCTGCTGACATCTCTGTCCATTTTAGGTACTGTCCAGAGTAAAAGGAAATCCCCATAGCAAACATATGCTGTTTTGGACAGTTCCTAAAATGGACAGAGATGTCAGCAGAGAGCACTGTGCTCCTGATGTCAGCAGGCAGCTCTGTGTTTCAAAAAGAAAATAATTTGCGCTGTAGTATTCAGCAGCTAATAAGTACAGGAAGGATTAATATTTTTTAATAGAAGTAATTTACAAATCTGTTTAACTTTTTGGCACCAGTTGATTTAAAATAAAAATAAAAGTTTTTCACCGGAGTACCCCTTTAACCTTCCTATTCCTCCTTGATAATTATACAGAGCACTGTATTTCAAATAAGACATGATAAAAATCATGGCTTATAAAAAAGACCACTAGGGGTTCCCATCCAGAACATAATACTTGTCGGCAGTAGCATCAGCTGAAGTATAGGCTGAGACAAAGTCCAGTAAGTGAGGGTGGGACAAGCACTCTTCTGTGTTCACTCCTGTCTGAAAATAGAGAGGATACAGTGAATTGATAAATAGACACAGCACAGCTGACTCAGGGAGGAAGATGAGTCTTGCAGAGTGAGGGCACGCCCCCTCCAAAGCACAAGATGAAAAACCAAGTGAGCAACAAAAAAGTGTTTGCCTTCCTTTCACTGTTTCTGTTGCAAAATGTTTAATTTTGCTGTACACACAAACATAACGAACAACTAAGCTCTTGTGTCCGGGAAAAAAAACATATGTTTCCATCAGTTTTTATTAATTATTATTATTTTTATGTAAGTCAATGGTAAACTAATTCTGCAGTATGGGCTACAGCCGAATCCATTAATGTATATGTTAAAGGGGTACTGCTGCCCCAAGACATCTTATCCCCTATTCAAATGATCGCGGGGGTCCCGACGCTGGGGACTCCTGCAATTTAGCATGCAGCACCCACCTGTAAGCACTGCTGGAAGCGCAGCAGGCTCTCAGTGTTATGCCTCCCGGCCGTCACGCCTCCTCCCATAGACTTGCATTGAGGGGGCAGAGTCAAGACGTCACGATACTCCGTCCCCGTGGTCGGGAGGCATAACACTGAGAGCCTCCAGAGCTTCCAGCAGTGCTTACAGGTGGGTGCTGCATGCTATATTGCAGGGGTCCCCAGCGTCGGGACCCTCGCCATAAGACATCTTATCCCCTATCCTTTGGATAGGGGGATAAGATGTCTTTGGGCCGGAGTACCCCTTTAAATGGAGACAAAACGCAGTGTGAGCCTAGCCTACAGACATAATTCATGTTATCTGAAGATAGAAACAGAATGTTGGCACTGCTGCTGGGGTCTTTACGGTGTGAAATGAAAATGGAGCTTGCAGCCACGTAACTCACGGTATCCTATATAGACCACCGGTGCTGTTCACGGAAGAAACAGCAATATAACTAGAAGACTGCGGAGGCACTCGGGTCTTGGTCTGCGGTGAGTTTATTTCAGACAGGTATAAACAACAGCCTGGTCAACCGCATTATTACCACAATCCAATAAACCGCAACTTCCGCAATTAACAGCCAGCCAAACTGAGGTGCTATTTCTTTAAGCCCTGTGAATCCTGCAAATTCAGCGTTTTTACCATCTGCAGATCCAGCATTTCCATCTTGCCGAAATTCACCTACCTGACTAACGTCAGACGCCGAGGGGCTCTCCACGAGGCTGCTCCTTCTTCCATCTCCGGAGAAGGAACATCTACCTCCGAGACAAGCGACTTCCCCAAGGCCTGTGGCAACCGGGCCAGTCGCAGCAGCGCATGCCAACGCAGCCTCTACGGGATATACCATCAGCCTCCTTGGACGTCCAGTGATACGGTGCCATACCACGAATCACACTACGAGCCATTCTTATCTGCAGGAGCTGGTAATTATAAATGGTGATTTTCACCTTAATCTGAGCTATACACCATACATGGACATTGACTGCAATTCATTTCATATGAGAAACGATCCATGCCGGTATATCAAATGTCGGATTAGCAGATTACAACATTACATAGCGGTTTATTAAAGGGGTACTCTGCCCCTGGCATCGTATCCCCTATCCAAAGGATAGGGGATAAGATGTTAGATCGCCGCGGTCCCACTGCTGGGGATCGCCGCTGCGGCACCCCGCCATCATTGCTGCACAGAGCGAGTTCGCTCTGTGTGTAAAGACGGGCGATACAGGGGCCGAAGCATCGTTACGTCACGGCTCCGCCCCTCATGACATCACGGCCCGTCCCCTTAATGCAAGTCTATGGCAGGGGGCGTGATGACCACCACGTCCCCTCCCATAGACTTGTATTGACGGGGGCGGGCCGCGATGTCACGAGGGGCGGAGCCGTGATGTAACGATGCTCCGGCCCCTGTATTGCCCGTCATTACGTGCAGAGCGATCTCGCTCTGCGCAGTAATGATAGCGGGGTGCTGCAGCAGGGATCCCCGGGGTCCCCAGCAGCGGGACCCCGGCTATCTGACATCTTATCCTTTGGATAGGGGATAAGATGTCTAGGGGTGGAGTACCCCTTTAAGACTTCATTGTTTTATACCATTCTGTATATGTTTTAACACCTCCCCACAAGGGCCCTGTGAAAGGAGGTTGTTATTAATGTTATCTTTTTTGCTACCTTTTTGCAAGTATTTTATAAATAAATGTTCTTATCATTAAAGTGAAGCACAGTTCTTTCTAATATTTTGTTAACATCATGTACCATCTTATGGTATTAGTCTAGAGGCTTATGGTACCCTCTTATTTCTTTTTTATAGGTATAAACAACAGCCTGGTCAACGAGTCGTTTCACGCACACCCGGTGTGCGCGAAACGACTCGTCGACCATGCTGTTGTTTATACCTGTCTGAAATAAACTCACCGCAGACCAAGACCCGAGTGCCTCCGCAGTCTTTTTCTAGTTATAATTCACGTTACAGATCTGAAAAATATCCTTACCTTTTCTTTCTATAAACTATCTTTTTTTTAGCAAAAGCAACAATACAGCAGCACTTCCATTTTTGTCCCTTCAGATGGCAATCACTTAAGCCAATTACAGCCTGAATGACATCACATCATTGTATGAATGACTGCAATAAAGTACCAGTCTATTTCAGTCACTTTAATACGACCAGTAAATGGACTTCATAGTACTTTCCAATCCACTTACACACCAATTGTATGCCGGTATTATACTGCATGCCGGTATTAATGCCTTTGACCATATCCCCTGTATTCTTTGCCCTAAATTAGCTGGGATTTTTAGTAGCTTTATCGAAATGAAAAAGTAAGGCAGGATGGAAGAGCCAAAGGATTTGCAGCCCTTTGATCCACCCACTGCTCCACAGAAGGAGGAAAATCGTGTGCTGTAAATGTGCAGACTATGGGACATCATACCTTACCTTGGATGTGTGGTAGCTTGGGGGTGTAGGGTATATGGGAGTGTAGCTGTGCGGTAACTAAAGGGTGTCTGGTTAAGCCTTTCTATTCGTGACGCCAGGGTGAGGGCTGTTCTCTGTATGCTTGTCCTACCACCACCCGTCCCAAGAGCGATAGGGAGATAGGAAATAATTGATTGTCCACAATCAGAGAGTTTGCTGAAGCTTGTCGGAACTTTTACTGAAGATTTTAGGCAATAATGAACAGGAACAGTCCATATTACAGAGTCTATTAGAGCTTGACTAGTGGTTGGGACCTTGTGAGTCTATTGAGCTGAGGAAGGTAATTATTGCGGTGATTCACTGGATTTAGGGGTTTAGATTCGGTCCAGTAATCACGCTAGCTTTAGCGGGGATTGAGATTTTAACTCACGGTTTAGTTTCAGGCTGAGGCCGGCAGGCTTCTGGCCTAGTTTGTCTTTGAAAGTTGCGCAGATCCGTCCTGATAGTACGGTATCCACGAGAGCAGCAACCCAAGAGAGCGATCATTTGCTACAGCTCCCTTATATGGGCAGGGGCTGAACTTAAGCTCACTGGTCCATACAACTGTCAATCTTCTGTACAGAGAGTTGTGGGTAACCATGTGACCCAAGGACCTCCAAAGGTCCTCCAACATACCATAGAGGAAGTAACATAGTCACATGACCGAAGGTCCTGCGACGCTACCAAGGTAAAAATACTAATATACATTATATTAAATATATACATTTAAATATTACAAAATTAGAAAAGAAAGAGGCGACTAGGGGCTGTCCCACCTGGGGGAGCCTACCTGAACTCTAACTTTGGAGACCACCATACAAGGTACGGTATGCAATATGGTACCGGGACACCAAAGCTGGTTAGTGGGTGGCCCTATGAAAATAACAAGATAAAATTAGGATGGGTGAGGAACATCCCAAACTGTCCTCTAGTGGTAGAATGGTACACCTTGAACACATAGAAAAGATAAGAGGGGGCTCCTTTCAGTGAAAAAAAATATGTACATACCACATCCAAGAAAAACGATCACTGAATATAAAGTGCAAACCACTAAATATATTTAGAATTACAAAATTACTTTATTCAATATCAAAATATTAACAATAAGTCACATACAAAGGGACAGTTTAAACAAATTAAAATGCTCACTGGGGCTGGGTTCACACCACGTTTTTGCAATACAGTTCCCGTATACGTTTTCAATTTGAAAACCATATGGAACCATATTGAAAACCGTATGCATTGACTCTCTATTTAAAACCGTATGTAAAAAGATGCATCTGGTTGTGTCCGTTTTGCATCTTGTACGGTTTTGTCATTTTTTTTTCCCGTACCCAAAACCGTAGCCTACCACGGTTTTTGGTCCGGGTGAAAAAGCGTATTGAAATGTTTTCCTTTTTTTTTTAAACATGGGAGTCAATGAGAACCGTACAGAACCGTATGTGCGTACGGTTCCATCCGGTTTTCACCATACGGTTTTGACTTTGCACAGTTTTGTTCTTGGAATTTCAATCAAACAAGTGGAACTTTATTCGGAACGGAGTGAAAAGTTAAAAATGTATACGTTTTTTTTCCTTAAAAATCAGATGCAACCGGACATCATTTTTCAAACCAAATATGGATTAAAATTTGTACATACGCTTTGATACAGTTTAGGCTGGGTTCACACCACGTTTTTCAAATACGGTTACCGTATACGGTTTTCCGCTAAAAAACGTATGGCAAAAACCGTATGCAACCTTATACAACCGTATGACTCCAAATTAAAACGTATACGGTTTTTCCCTGTACGGTTCTATCCGTTTGCATCAGTTTTTGCCAACGGTTTTGCTATTTTGTTGGAATTAGTTTTCCAGCAATTTAATAAAGTTACTATTGTTCTATTGAAATTCCAATCTGCGCATGTGCCAACTCCAAAAACGGATTAGAAAAACCGTGTGCAACCGTATTCTGAAATTCTGTGTACGGTTCTCATAGACAACAATGTTAAAAGAACCGCATACGGCTCGCATACGGTTTTCCAACCGGAGGCAAAAACGTGGTCGACAGCGTTTTTGCCTACGGTTGAAAATCGGCAAAACCGTATCCGAGGCAAAACGGATGCAACCGTACACAACATTTGGAATACGGTTTACAATGCATTCTCTATGCATACGGTTTCGGATACGGTCGTATACGTTTTTTTGCGGAAAACCGTATATGGTTACCGTATTTGAAAAACGTGGTGTGAACCCAGCCTTAGTCAGGTTTTGAGGAATTTGTTTTTTATCATAAACCTGATACGGGAACTGTATTGCAAAAACGTGGTGTGAACCCAGCCTAAGAGCCACAACACAACCTCGGAGCAGGGCCATAAACCCCTCCACCTAAGGTAGTGACCCCGTCCTGCTAGATGAATAATGATAAAAATAGAGGTGCTCCCAGTACTGGGCTATAGACAATCAATATGTTCTCATACAAAGGTAATAGTGCCGCCCAATTCCTACAGTATTGGGACTAATGTATGCAAAAAAATATATTTCAAGAGAAAATAAAGACTAAATATTGTAGACAATGGGGGAGATTTATCAAAACCTGTGCAAAGGAAAAGTTGCTCAGTTGCCCATAGCAACCAATCAGATTGCTTCTTTCATTTTGTATAGACCTCGTTTAAAATGAAAGAAGCGATCTGATTGGTTGCTATGGGCAACTGGGCAACTTTTCCTCTGGACAGGTTTTGATAAATCTCCCCCAATATTGTTGTTCACATGATAATGGATATATACTAAACTAAACTGAGCACCTCTATTTTTATCATTATTCATCTAGCAGGACGGGGTCACCACCTTTGGTGGAGGGGTTCATGGCCCTTCTCCGAGGTTTTGTTGTGGCTCTCGGTGAGCATTTTAATTGGTTTTAACTGTCCCTTTGTATGTGATTTATTGTTAATATTTTGATATTGAATAAAGCAATTTTGTAGTTCTATAGATATATTTAGTGGTGTGCACTTTATGTTTAGTACCATATTTTTCGCCGTATAAGACGCACTTTTTACGGCGAATACACACCTATTGCGGCGGTCCCTGCGGCCATCAACGGCTGGGACCCGCAACTAATACAGGACATCACCGATCGCGGTGATGGCCTGTATTAACCCTTCAGACACGTCGATCAAAGCTGACCGCCGCGTCTGAAGCGAAAGTGACAGTAACCCGGCTGCTCAGTCGGGCTGTTCGGGACCGCCGCGGTGAAATCGCAGCGTCCCGAACAGCTTACAGGACACCGGGAGGGACCTTACCTGCCTCCTCGGTGTCTGCTCCGTGCCGGGATCCCCTGCATGGCCGGTGCTCTCCTTCGACGTCATCACGTCATCGCGCACGCCATCCCATCATCCAATAGGAGCGGCGTGCGGAGCGGCGTGCGTAGCGACGTGATGACGGCGACAGAGAGCGAGGATCCCGGGGAAGAAGACGTCCGGAGTGTCGGGGACACCACGGGGACACTGCGACAGCGATGGAGCGACATCCAGGGCAGTGGTGAGGGGTCCGGAGCGGCGGGGACACGTGAGTATTACCTCCTATACCAGTGGTCTTCAGCCTGCGGAAGAGCTAAAAATACGGTAATTGTTTTTCTTGGAGGTGGTACAGCTTGTAAGGATAATCCAATGGTCTACTACCTGCAAAGATGATCCCCCTCGGAGTTAGTGAATGGGAAAGAGGGAGACTGGAGTAAATCCAGGACTTTCTTACCAAAGTTTAAGTGGTATTGGTATGGGTAACCTGTAGAGGGTGAGTGAAGGCTGTAGTAAAAAAGTCAAAACAGTTTTGGAAACTAAGGGGAAATCCCTAGATAGCTGCAGTGGTATTTGGTAGCCCAACAGCCCTTTAGAATACTGTAAAAAAGAAGAAGAGACAGGAGCGCTTCCATGTGCGGGATCATCAGTAAGTAAATGGACAAAAAAAGGTGAGTATAATGCTCACCATATAGGGTTGTGCAATTCCGAGGCACAACACTCGAAAAGCAAAATGGAGGAAGCGTGGGTTGCTTCTAGGCTGCTGCGGGTTTCCCACACCGGATCAAGGAGAGGACACAATGGAAATTCAGGGAAATGGTCCCGCACTGCCGAAACTCCAGGAAAGGGTAAGTCGATACTGGGTAATGTAAATATCATTAATATAACACACACAAGCCGGTATGGCTTTTTCATCTGGCGCCTAGAGTGGCATGAGGTGTATGCTCAGTTGGGACTGTTCTGGGAGCAATAGTCTGAGTTTGATAGACATTGAAGGAGGTGGTAAAGTGGAGTTCTTGAGAGTGGAATCTGTAGGCACAAGACTAACCATCACCCTGATCTCGCGGGAAGGAGGTCTGGAAGCAGATGTGGGAGAGGCTTACTGAGGAAACTACCTTGAAACTAGCCCCAGGTGTGGCTCCCTGCCATTGCAGGTGCGCTCCGCTCCCCGCTCTCATGTTATACCCGGACTTCAGAAACGTACCACAGGAGAAGGCTAGGTGCTTGTGAATTCCTGGAAGTCCGTGTGTAGTTATGTAATTAAAGTATCAGGTTATTGGTGCACAAATGCACACAGTAATGCACGTATCCTGTATACTGGGGACCCGTTTTTATATTATCTATATACTTAATTTGGTCTTGAACTGAGGTATAGAGATGTCACGAATTGTTCGCCGGCGAACAGTTTCCGGCGAATTTCGCATGTTCGCGTTCGCATCGCCAGACGAACATATGTGAAGTTCGATCTGCCCCCTATACTTTAACATTGCAGTAAACTTTGACCCTGTGAGTCAGAGTCAGCAGACACATTACAGCCAATCAGCATCAGTCCCTCCCTTCCAGACCCTCCTACCTCTTGCACGGATGCCATTTTACCTTCATTCGGCATGCTGCAGGCTTAGGAAATGGAGGGTTAGAGAAGCTGCTCCTGCTGTATAGGGAAAGTGATAGCTAGGTTGCTGCTAGGTGGTGTATTCAGGGTCCAGTTTACTCCTAAAGCACTAGTGTAACATCTGCTTTAAGGACAGCACCCAAAAAAGCCCTTTTTAGGGCTGAAAGATATCAGTCCTGGTTGGTAGGGAACCACTGGTTAAAAGGGGTACTCCAGAATCAAACTTAAGTTCCTTCAAGCAACTAACTACTACAGTATTCAAAGGGCTGAAAGATATCAGTCCGTGTGTTTTGCAACAGCTTTAGGCACCCTGGTTGGGGACCACTGCTTAAAAGGGGAACTCCGCTGGCAAGTTTTTTTGCTCATTGTCACACTAGTGCAAATTACATTAGGTGTGACAGTTGTGCAAATAAAAAAAAAAAAACTTTTTTGGCTGTTAAATAAAATCAGTCGGCACTGTTAGTTCACGTCACAGTTGCCATTTTTCTTGCCTGCAGGGCAAATTGTTTCACCCTAGTGCAAATCACATTAGGTGTGACACTTGTGTAAATTTAACCAAAAAAATGACAGGCAGAGGAAGGCCACCCCGCAGGGGCCGTCGTGGTGCTGGGATTCCCTTTGGCCCTAGAATAGCCAGTGTTCAGAGGCCACGTACCCTGAACCCCCAAAGTTCTGAGGACTTCGTTGACTGGCTATCACAAGACACCCAATCTACTACAGCTTCCGCTTGGAACCTTGACGCACCGTCCTTCTCCTCCTCTAGCTTAGCTTCGGGCACCTCTCATGCTACCACTTGCCCGCCTGCCGCCACCACCAACACTAGCACCACAGCAGCTTTACTTGATCCGTCAGAGGAGTTATTTACACATCAGTTTGAAGACATGGAGTGATGCGCAACCATTATTGCCAGAGGATGTAGTTAACAGGGATATGTCTCAGTCAGGCAGCATTACACACATGGACGTACGGTGTGATGATGATGTTGTACCCGCTGCTGCTTCCTTTCTTGAGGTATCAGATAGCGGTGAAGGTGTTGATGATGACGATGTGTCCGTGGATGCCACATGGGTGCCCGCTAGAAGAGAAGAAGAGGGGGAAAATTCAAATGGGGAGACAGAGAGGAGGAGGAGACGAGTTGGAAGCAGTGGGAGGTCGTTGCAAGGAGCTAGTGGCACAGTCAGACAGCATGGATCGGCACCCGGGGTCAGCCAGACAGGACGCCAATCAACGCATGCTGTTGCCACCACCAGAATGTCGTCATCGCAGAGCTCAGCAGTGTGGCATTTTTTTTTGTGTGTCTGCCTCTGACAACAACGAGGCCATTTGCAACCTGTGCCAGAAGAAACTGAGTCGTGGGAAGTCCAACACCCACCTAGGCACAACTGCTTTGCGAAGGCACATGATGTCACATCACAAACGCCTATGGGATCAACACGTCAGTACAAGCAGCACACAAAGTCAAAGCCGCCATCCTCCTCCTGGTCCAGCATCTTCAGCCAGGTCAACCACTGCTGCCCTCCTTGCCCCCTCTCAACCATCCGCCTCTCCGTCTCTCGCCTAGGGCAGTTCCTGCTCATCTGCCCACAGTCAGGTGTCTGTCAAGGAGATGTTTGAGCGCGAGAAGACAATGTCTTAAAGTCACCCCCTAGCCCGGCGTCTGACAGCTGGCTTGTCGGAACTGCTAGCCCGCCAGCTTTTACCATACAAGCTGGTGGAGTCTGAGACCTTTTAAAAAAATTGTAGCCATTGGGACACCGCAGTGGAAGGTACCCGGCTGAAATTTTTTTGCACAAAAGGCAATCCCCAACCTTTACTCCATTGTGCAAAAGGAAATTATGGCATGTCTGGCACACAGTGTAGGGGCAAGGGTCCATCTGACCACTGATACCTGGTCTGCAAAGCATGGTCAGGGCAGGTATATCACCTACACTGCGCATTGGGTAAACCTGGTGACGGCTGCCAAGCATGGAATGCGTGGCTCTGCAGATAAGTTGGTGACACCGCCACGACTTGCAGGCAGGCCTGCTGCCACCTCCTCTACTCCTCCTCCATCCTCTTCCATAACCTCCTCGGCCGAGTCCCCTTCCACTGCTGCGTCTTGCTCCACATCACCGGCACCCCCCCCCCCCCCCAGCTCCCCAGGTGCTATTCCACATCCTGGATACGGCAGTGTCACGCCATCTTGGGGTTGACTTGCCTCTAAGTGGAGAGTCACACCGCACCACCGTCCTGCATTATAGAGTCTTCTGGACTTTATGATAATTTAAACTTGAATTTTCCAAAGTACTAACCATTACACCAAGGAACGCTTGTTGCGTGTGATTTTTAAACTTACATTTTTAAAAATAAAATACAGAGAGGGATGAACTCTGTTTCTTTATTTGATGAAAAATGTTATTTAGAAAATAATTTCTTTGTCTGTTTCTCCGTCCTGCATTATAGAGTCTTCTGGACTCTTGGATATGCACTAGTTCTTATTTTTCAGCCATGTGTACATGCCTAATTTTTCTGGCCTCTGGTGCTGCACTTTTTATGCTGCTGCAATTTTTCTGGGTGCTGCTGCAGCTGCGGCTGCAACAATACCAAATTTTTGAGCCATGTGTACATGCCTAATTTTTCTGGTACTCTCTGCTGACATCTCTGTCCATTTTAGCAACCGTGCATATTAGATGTATGGTAAGGGTAGCATGGTGGCTCAGAGGTTAGCACTGCTGACTTGCAGCGCTGGGGCCTTGGGTTCAAATCCTACTATGTGCTGCCTAAAGGGGGGCTCTAACTGTGTGTTGTCTAATATGGGGGAATCTATGTGCTGCCTAAAGGGGGATCTAAATATGTGCTGCCTAATTTGGGGGAATCTTATGTGCTGTCTAAAGCGGGGAATCTATGTGATGCCTAAAGGGGGGCTCTATATGCTGCCTAAAGGGGGCTAAAGCACGTTATTCCAAACCATTTAGGAATAATAGGTGATTTATGCCCTTTATGGATTAAAACCAGACTCTGCATGTAATTTTCCATGGGAGTTTTGCCATGGATCCCACTCCAGCACACCACAGTCCAGGTGTTAGTCCCCATGAAACAACTTTTAAATCACTGTTGTGGCCAGAAAGAGTCCCTGTGGGTTTTAAAATTCGCCTGCCCATTGAAGTCAATGGCGGTTCGCCCGGTTCGCGAACTTTTGCGGAAGTTCGTGTTCGCGGTTCGCAAAACGAAAATTTTATGTTCGCGACATCACTACTGAGGTACTGTTGCTAATTAACCCCTGATGAAACCGCTGCATGCGGTGGAAACGCGTTTGGTTGTCTATACATAATTGTAGTACACTAAGGATAGCTGTACAAGAGGCACTAACTAGTGCCATGATATCACAGAGTTCACTTTAGTAGTGTAATTTTATGCGATTTACAGTAAAAGTTAAGTTTTAATAATGCACTTCCCTACTCTCCATTTGTTTATATAATTTGCTGGGAATTAATATTATAATTTTAGACATTCTGTGTGGTCCTACGAATACACAGTTTTGTTGAGGTCGGAACCCTTGACGTCAGGGTCCAAAAGAGCGTGAATGTATTGGGTAGATGGCTAGAAGTGAGAGGCAGGTGTGGGTGGACCTGTGTTAAGTAACACAGACCCAGGAGAGCCTCCAGTGAAGAGAACAGGGAACTCAAACTAATTCAGTATTGTTAAACATTCAACTTGGTGCTCAGCCTTACAAGTGTGGACCAGAAACAATGTCCTGAGTGGGGGTGGTGGTACAAGAGGGTAAATCAAAAAATAGGATTATTAAGAGACTCAGAACATGTATTCCCAGGGCTGGCTGTCAGAGAGAATTACAGCAGTACTTGCCCTCTCCTGGGTCAGTTTGTTGAGTGCTGACACCGAAGTGTCCTGATCTCATTAGGATAATGATATAAACACCCTATACCCGGCCTTGGATATATTAATCAACTTTAGAAATAACAGATGGACAAGCGTGGATGACAGGCACAATACACGTTTTCTTTTGCACATAGAACTGCCGTATTTTCTAGCCTCATCAATATCTATTAGACATGTTAAAAGTGCATTTAATGTATAATCTTCAAAAAAGGAAATGAGAGGCACTCACCCAAGTCATAATCTTGCAGCAATCTTCTGTATTCATAAAAGTAGCAGAGCGGGTAGACGCAGAGGAGCAGCCTCGCAGCAGCTGCTGCGAGGCTGCTCCTCTGCGTCTACCCGCTCTGCTACTTTTATGAATACGGAATAAACATTGCTGCAAGATTAAGACTTGGGTGAGTGCCTCTCATTTCCTTTTTTGAAGATTTTACGCTTGGATGCTCTTGTTGGCTCTCACCCCCACATAGTCACCCCGCACCAATCTCCTATAGACCTTAGCATTGGACTGCAGTGCCGGACCCCTGTTTCTTTTTCTTTGCGGATTTGCCTTTAATGAAAAAAAAAACTATTTTGTGAGCGGTAGCTTAGTGATAAATGTGGAACGGGCACATGTCTGTGAGAACAGGTCAATGTGCATGTGTGCCAGGACAATTACAGCACTTACTACAACTACATCACTTACTATCTCATGGCATATGTCAACACGAGCAGATGCTGTACAAAGCCAGTTAGAACAATTACCAAGAAATTAAGAATGATTAAATGTGAGGAGGAACAACATGTTTTGGGTAGTTTTCCTTTCTGTAAATAATTTAGCAGGTTCCTTTAAAAATAAAAAATAAAGCACTTACGAGGAATTCAACATGTTCCACCTACCCTCCATCCCACCCCTATAAACAATGAGGCTTTTGTCCAGTGTGATGTCGGGTCCACTGGCCTCTTGATCTAGTCCCATGACCTTATTGTCCATTGAGTCTAGGACCGTACTCTTTTATATAACATGTACGTGTGTAATGCAAAATGGATTGCAGGGAATGAAAATTATTTTTATTTTGGAAAAACAGTGCTAAAAACAAGTTTTGAAGATTTACTCGCAATTTGTATGTTGTACAATTGAGCTTTTTAAAGCCTCTTTAGTATTGACGTTTAGGGAACAGACTTTTTTTGTGTTAGAGTAAAATTGGAGTACAGTGAATTGTGATGGTTTCTAAGCCTCGGGTCTTAGTACATTCGAATATCTACGCATTTCCTGTCCTAGTCTATAAAATTAACAGTAACATTGGCTTTATTGGCTTTTGCAAAATTACTGTAGGTGCATCCTCCTTTTTGGCTACTTGCACACGAGTAGGACAAGATCAGACTAGAACCTTAAAGGGGTACTCCGGCGCTTAGACATCTTATCCCATATCCAAAGGATAGGGGATAAGATGCCTGATCGCAGGGGTCCCGCCGCTGTCACGCCCCCTCCCATAGGCTTGCATTGAGGGGCGGAGAATGATGTCACACGGGGTGGAGGCGTGACGTCACACGCCGCCGGCAATCAGACCCGGAGTGAACATGCTCCGGGGGCTGATTTTAACTGGGGTGCTGCGTGCAAGATCATGGGGGTCCCCAGCGGTGGGACCCCCGCGATCAGGCATCTTATCCCCTATCCTTCTTAAATGCCGGTGCACCCTATAGGGCAAAAAATACGGTATATACCTTTCATAGCATCTTGGGTAGCTCAGTGTTGAGCAGTATATGAGGGCAGGAAGTGGGCGTGGCCCAACAGGCGCGACGTCATCAGAAGCCTGGCCAGGCAAGCTTCCGCCCTTCTTCCTGTATGCTGCGCTCCCTTTCGGTAGCGCGCATACAGGCGGAGTACAGGGGAGGGACGGCAGCCTCCTCCTCTCTGTTTGGCTATACATGTGCCATACAGAGAGGAGGAACGTCGAAGGACTGAGCTGCCGGCCCTGCTGCTTCTATCTTGCAGAGCTGCGCTCAACTGACTCTCGGCCAGCATGCGCTGGGTCTCCTTGTCAGCAGGAGGAGCCTGAAGATGCCACTGGCCGGCAGAGTCAGGAGTGCGCCCTGCAGGGATGCGCGCACAGCGCTCGCTCCGCCTGTCTGATTGACACGCGGGGAGCTGTGCTGAGTATGCGATTTCGGACTCAGCTGCCAGGCCGGCGTGAGTCCGAAATCACAAAAAAGGGACATCTAGGGAGACCTCTAGTGGACAAAAGTTTAAACACAAAAAACACATAAAAGTATACATTTTTTTTTTTAATAGAACCTAATTAGAAAATTAATCTATAGATATTAAACTATAATTTTTTTTTTTGATGAGAGCTACTCTTTAACATTTGAGGTAGCTATACACCATGGTCTGTTAAAGGGGCTCTACAGGAGAAGTCCCTAACCCAGTCTTCAAGGCCAACCAACAGTCCAGGATTTTAGTTTTTCCTAAATTATATGGTTAAATGTATGGTATATGGTAAAATGGTATTCACAAGGGGAAAAAACAAGCCCCCATGTAGCTCTTCATTTACAGCTCTACATTTGATATACATGCCAAAATAATTTATACAGAATTTACCCCCAGCGATCAGTTTTGGACTTCACATGCATGCACAAGATTGTCCCTCCATGGTGAAATTTTAGGGTCCTTTTTAAGGTCCAAATTACCAGACCCAATGTGGCTTTGTTGCACCCTTTACCGATATATACCAAACCAGGAGAGATCCAGATGTTGTAGCTGTATTACAGACAATTGTATTTAATGGTGCTTTATGGAGTGAACAAAGGTGTAATGTCTTAGTACAACTGTTCCAGCTACCATCCTAAGAAAGTTGCTGGGTGGCTGAGAGTCAAAGGTTTTTGATTGCATAAAATGTATATAAGGTACTGGAGAGTAATCCAAATGTGTTCATGTGCATCGTACCATATTTTTTGCATACACTAGGGTATTAAGAGTGTAAAGGATTAACAATTTTATGCAATTACTGTATACAGAAAAATTATGCTTTGGTCACATGATCCTCCTAGCCAATGATGGCAGGAGAATGTTCTCTGTCCCAGGAGAAGTGGTGAGCCAATGCCAAACGTGGATCTCCTAGCTCTCCTATTGCTAGGCCATACATGCCTAGGTACAATGGGCGACATATTGAAAAACTACTGTAATACTGTCTGTTACAACAATATCAATCACACTTTTTTTTTCTCTTCACATTTTCAAAGGTCCCTTGTGCTGCTTTGAAAATATGCAAGAGTTAAAGGAGTAGTCCAGTGGTGAACCCAGTGGTGAACAACTTATCCCCTATCCTAAGGATAGGGGAGAAGTTTGAGATCGCGGGGGGTCCGACCGCTGGGGCCCCCCTGCTATCTCCTATATGGAGCCCCGACAGCCCGCGGGAAGGGGGCGTGTCGACCTCCGCACGAAGCGGCGGCCGACACGCCCCCTCAATACAACGCTATGGCAGAGCCGAAGCGCTGCCTTCGGCAATCTCCGGCTCTGCCATAGAGATGTATTGAGGGGGCGTGTCGGCCGCTGCTTCGTGCGGAGGTCGACACCTGCTATCTGGCCGGAGAGCCTGGCCACCGTACAGAGAGATCGCAGGGGGCCCCAGCAGTCAGACCCCCCCGCGATCTCAAACTTATCCCCTATCCTTAGGATAGGGGATACGATTTTCACCACTGGACTACCCCTTTAATTTTTGCTTCTTGGTTTTTTGCACCATTCGTGATGCCCCCCCCCCCTCAAGAAAAGAGAAAAAAAAAAACAACAACAATTTTTTGTGATTTTTACTCCAGCAAGGAGCTGGTGTGAAATTTTTGTTGTAAAATGGACTCTCACCCTTTAAATGTAGCATGTAAAAAAACATGAAATTCACATCATCACGCTCACTTTTGAAAAACTGGTGTTACTAGTATAAACCTTGAATCATTCTCATATAAAATACTTTGAATATCTGGCAGAAACTTTTTTTTTTTTTTGATGCAAAGTTTAGAATATGTTCCCCAATCTGTCTATAAGCAGGTCACTGTTCCTGCTTTTGTTCCTGACGACGTTGTCAGGATTTCATTCTACAACATTCCTGTCAACGAGGTGGAAAACTTTGTCTTTTTCAGTGATGAGAAAGCTAAACAAGGACCTCTCTGAAATACACTTATCTCTTCATCAGTCTTCAGCCAGAGTTAGGGCTACCTGTCTTTCATGTCAGGAAGACTTCCCTGGATGCACCTTTCTGAGAGGAGTCTGGGAATAGGAGAATCAGAGAACATACACATCTGCATTATTCATTATACATACACATGCTAAGAAGCACCTAAAGATTCCTAAATTCAGTAAAGCTGAAAAGCAAGTAAGCAAACAAAAGGTACAGTAAAGGTACAATGACCAAATTAGCATTTTTTGGGCTAATTAAAGGGACAGTGATTACCGTATTTTTCGCCCTATAGGACGCACCGCCATATAAGACGCACCCAATTTTAAAGGTACAAAATGTAGAAAAAAAAGATTCTGAATCCAACAGTGATCTTCAACCTGCGGACCTCCAGATGTTGCAAAACTACAACTCCCAGCATGCCCGGACAGCCGTTGGGAGTTGTAGTTTTGCAACATCTGGAGGTCCGCAGGTTGAAGACCACTGGTATAGGTAATACTCACGTGTCCCCACTGCTCCGGACCCGTCACCGCTGCCCTGGATGTAGCTCCATCGCTGTCGCCGCGTCCCCGTGGTGTCCCCGACGCTCCGGACGTCTTCTTCCGCGGGATCCACGCTCTCCGTTGCCGTCATCACGTCGCTCCGCACGCCGCTCCTATTAGATGACGGGACGGCGTGCGCAATGATGTCGAAGGAGAGCGCCGGCCATGCAGGGGATCCCGGCACGGAGCAGACACCGAGGAGGCAGGTAAGGTCTCTCCCGGTGTCCTGTAAGATGTTCGGGTCCCGAACAGTCCGACTCAGCAGCCGGGTTATTGTCACTTTCCCTTCAGACGCGACGGTCAGCTTTGATCTCCGCATCTGAAGGGTTAATACAGGGCATCACCGCGATCGGTGATGTCCTGTATTAGCCGCGGGTCCCGGCCGTTGATGGCCGCAGGGACCGCCGCGATAGGGGTGTATCCGCCGTATAAGACGCACCAACTTTTCCCCCCCAGTTTTGGGGAAGAAAAAGTGCATCTTATACGGCGAAAAATACGGTAAATATAAATTTTTCTGTCTGGAAATTGATGCAATCTAATTTGCACCAGAAGTTTTATTTAATTCTAGTGTCCAGAGGTCTCATTCAGAGGTGCATATGGGAACAGCCTCCTTAACAAAAAGATAGTTGTGAGGTCCCAGAGAAAGCTTAATGCCTTGGTCAAAATGCTGAATTCAGGAGGGGGAAAGCCGAGGGCCCATAAGGAGATTGCGGGGGTACAAGCGGACGGACACCAACCCCACCCCCGCGCGCCATCTGACGCTTATCCCCTATTCTTAGGATAGGGGATAAGTTTTGCTATCCCGAAGTTCACCTTTTAAAGATAATGATTAGTAAGAACCCTCCAACTTAGAACGAGTAGGTGTCTATGACGCAATTGTCAACTCCATGAAGATGTGAAGGGCATTTGCTTTCATTGTAACAAGGTTTCCCGAGAGAATGGCAAAAAACAAAAAACTTGTCCTTTGTATTCGGGGACAATGCAAAAATCAACAAGCAAACAAAAAAGTAGAAAAATAAAATAACAAAAAAGAAGTAAGAACAGAAGGCCACATAATGAAGGAATCTGTATGCCGGTCAGGCTTAGACAACTTGTATGACGTAAAACGTCTTTCAACACCGGTGACTTCCTGACTGCTATGGAGAAGATCGGCATGGCAACAACAATTCGCATCCTGCACGTAGAATTATTATTCTTTTTTTATACCCCGTCCATCTAACACCTTTTTTTTTTTTTTTTAACCCATAATGCATCTCCAATATTACGAGGTTAAATAGCGGATGTCCGCTGGCATGTTTTAGCATTCCTATCTCCATTTTGCGTCTATAGAATAAGATCGATGTTGTTCCGTCCTTATGTTAAAGATCCTAATTGAATGATCTTGCGGTGGTGAAGCCTCTGGGATAATGACTAGAGATGAGCGAACTTACAGTAAATTCGATTCATCACGAACTTCTCGGCTCGGCAGTTGATGACTTTTCCTGCATAAATTATTTCAGCTTTCAGGTGCTCCGGTGGGCTGGAAAAGTTGGATACAGTCCTAAGAGACTCTTTCCTAGGAATGTATCCACCTTTGCCAGCCCACCGGAGCACCTGAAAGCTGAACTAATTTTACGCAGGATAAGTAATCAACTGCCGAGCCGAGAAGTTCGTGACGAATCGAATTTACTGTAAGTTCGCTCATCTCTAATAATGACATCTATTTTTAATGTCGCCATCTGTCTCCTTTATTGACATGTGTTTTATTAGATCCAGGGCTTTGTGACTCACTAAGCTCTATGAGTCATGAATTATTATTAATATTTTTTTTTTATCATGGGTTTCCCCTATGCTGAAGTTTTAAGGATTCTGCAGAGCTTGGCAACCACTTTTAGGAAATGTTCACTAGGACAACTCCGATAATATTGTTAATATGAAAACTGGGTCATCAGTATTACATATAATGACACCCTCTAAGAGACTTTGAAAGCAGTATACAGTAGACCTTCATGGACATTGATAAAATATACAGTGACCCCCCCCCCCCCCCTGACCTACGATGGCCCCGACATACGATCATTTCCCCATACGATGGTCTCTCAGAGTCAGCATCAACATACGATGCTTTTGTATGTTGGGGCCATCGCATAAACGGCTATCCGGCAGCGCAGACTGCTTCAGCTGCCACCGGATAGCCGTTTACAGTGCCCCGTGTGGTCCGCTGACGATCACTTACCTGTCCTCGGGGCTCCGGCGCGTCCTCTTCGGGATCCCCTGCATGGCCGGTGCTCTCCATCGTCGTCATCACGTCGCTGCGCATGCTGTCCTGTCATCCAATAGGAGCGGCGTGCGTAGCGACGTGATGGCGGCGATGGAGAGCGAGGATGCCGGGAAAGAAGAGGCCTTGCCGGAGCGTCGGGGACACCGCGGGGACGCGGCGACAGCAATGGGAGGCGACATCCAGGGCAGCGGTGACGAGCAGTGACGGTCCGGAGCGGCGGGGACAGGTGAGTACAACTTCCTCTACCAGTGGTCTTCAACCTGCGGACCTCCAGATGTTGCAAAACTACAACTCCCAGCATGCCCGGACAGCCGTTGGCTGTCCGGGCATGCTGGGTGTTGTAGTTTTGCAACATCTGGAGGTCCGCAAGTTGTAGACCACTGTCCTATACTTTACATTGCACGGATCTCTCAACATACGATGGTTTCAACAAACGATGGTCCATTTGGAACGGATTACCATCATATGTTGAGGCACCACTGTAATAGGGACCTTATTGACTGCCCACTGTGGTCAACCACAAATCAATAAACAATAAAATACATACACAGATTGTATCAACCTCCAAGATGTTTAACTATCCTATTACTATTACAATATTCAAACTTATTGGGGAGGGCAGCAAAAACTATCACTGGCTGATTCATGTCTCATTTACTGCCATCATTTGGCCATGCACTCTTCACAATTTGGCGTGGAGAGACACAGCTTATGCTGGGAGGTCAAGTTCCTGAGGAACGAAGCCAAGTGAATCATTTGCATGAGTACTACTAATTAGAATAGGGCAACCCGACTACCCGGCATAAGCTGCATCTCCCTAGAGTGTCCATGTCACGTGATCGAGACGGTCCCATAATGTTAGTCTATGGAACGTGTCTCGATCACGTGACACAGAGCAGGGAGAGGAGCATGCGGAAGCTGCTCGTTCTCCTGATGAGCACTCAGACCTCCAATGATCAAAACTTTTGACATGTCGCTAGGACATGCCAAAAGTTTTGTATGTTACAGGTACGCTTTAAAGAGATACTCCGCCTCTAGACATCTTATCCCCTATCCAAAGTATAGGGGATACAATGTTTGATCCCTGCTGCACCCAGCGTTAGTTTAGAGTGTCGAGTGCACTATTGGAGGCTCGTGGCGTCACGGCCGCACCCCCTCAATGCAAGTCTATGAGAGGGGGCGTGACGGCCGTCACGCCCCCTCCCATAGACTTGCATTAAGGGAGCATGGCCATGACGTCACGAGCTTCCGCCCCCGCATCGCCAGTCATCCGGCACAGAGTGAAGTTCGCTCCATGCCCCGGATGTCTGGGGTGTTGCCGCCGAGATCCCCGGCTTTTGGATAGGGGATAAGATGTCTAGGGGCGGAGTACCCCTTAAATGGCTGGATGCCATTAAAGGGGTAGTCCAGTGGTGAAAAACTTATCCCCTATCCCAAGGATAGGGGATAAGTTTGAGATTGCGGGGGGGGGGGGGGCGACCGGTGGGGCCCCCTGCGATCTCTCTGTACAGGGGCCAGGTTCTCCGGCCAGATAGCGGGTGTCGACCACCGCACGAAGCGGTGGCCGACACGCCCCCTCAATACATCGCTATGGCAGAGCCGGAAATTGCCGAAGGCAGCGCTCTGGCTCTGCCATAGAGTTGTATTGAGGGGGCGTGTCGGCCGCCGAATTGTGCGGAGGTCGACACGCCCCCTTCCCGCGGGGTGTCGGGGCCCCGTACAGGAGATCACGGGGGGCCCCAGCGGTCAGACCCCCCGCGATCTGCAACTTATTCCCTATCCTTAGGATAGGGGATAAGTTGTTCACCACTGGGCTACTCCTGGCTAACATTTATTTACAGAATAAAATGGACAAGTGCTACGGGTAGCTGATTGATGTCAATTGGAAGGTTTTCATTTCAGTAGCTGGTATGTGGAAAAATTACATTTAGCCAAGGGCATATGTCTTAAATTAAGACCGGAAATAGCAATTTCCAGTAAATGCATAGTTTCAGCCACTATATAAAGACTAAAGGCTTTCGGAAAGGCGACCAGTTCTCTTGCAATCTCTGTTGCCGTAGCAATTACTGCGTCACAGGATACGCACATTGGCTATATCTGGGCATTGAAAAACAAGTGGCAGAATGAGAGGATGTGGTGTGCTGCGGATATGAGCTCCTTATTGGAGCCTATTGCCCGTGTGTCACATATATACTCCATAAATATGTATAGTCTTAACACCTATGATTTGTGTTTATGACAGACAATTTTGTATTTAGTTTTAATTAGTTCCGGAGTTTTCTATGAAGGGATATAGAAGTTTATTATATTATATTCCTTGATTCCTCTATTGACATAAGACACCGTCAGAATTGTCTTTAAATTGTAGTGAAGGTCGGAAGAGGCATCATTCACCGACCTCTACATAAGGACCTTGTGTGAATACATGCGATGCAGCCTGTCATTCATGTCATCCTGCTCATGTGCAAGTGATTGTGGGTACAGTGTTGACAGATACCCCTCTGGACCCCCAGGCAGTGATACTAGTTTTAGGGAATGCCACGCTCGGCCCAGGATTGGGTTTTCTTGAACTGTGTCAAAGAATGCCACTTGAATCCTCCCAGATGGGTGGCAGAACTATGCCGTACCACTGGGTCATTCCTCCTATGGGCACTTGTGTTGCCAAGCCATTTAAGTTAGGGACCTACTTGAATCAGGTTACCGCGAAGTGGCAACTGGGCTTGTAGTTTGATCAAAATGTTTACTATCCACCTAATGTTAGTTTTTGAAATTGTGCTGAGAAGCAATAGTACCAACTGTGGATATTCGACCATGTCTTATTTTCTAAATTTGTGGTATATTTGTGGTACACTTTTGAACTATACCGCTGTCCTCAAGTCAACCCCTTGGAGCACCGGCCAGTACTAAAGTGGTAACAGTAGACAGTGTCAGTCTCTCGATCACAGTCTCTTTCACGTCCATGTTACTTCACACATAACCGTGTCTGTTTCTCAGCTACCACCTTGTATGTGGTGAATAGTTAGTAATAGACGTCGCTTTTCTGTCACATTGTTGCACCAGGAGGCTATCTCCTCTACCAATATTTTCCTCCTAACGCAACTAGGGGATAGTCTTGTTTATAAAGACCACACTTTCCCACTTTAGCCCATTGCTTCTAGAACCGTCCTAACCAGGCCTACAAACCAAGCCTACCAATCTAAGCCACAATTCAGGCCTAACTTCCAGGCCACTCTACAAACCTGCACTTCCTACTGTAGATATCTACCAGTCCACTAGAATTAGGAAATCCTCATCAGCTCACAAATCAGACCTAACTACAGTCGCCATTAGGTTTCATTACTAGTGTTGCTCGCGAATATTCGCAATTCGAATATTATTCGTGAATATCGCATATTCGCGAATTTCGCGAATATAGCGCTATATATTCGTAATTACGAATATTCGTTTTTTTTTTTTTTCTTCACAGTACACATCACAGTGATCACCCCTCTCTGCTTCCAGGTTGTGTGGTGTAAAGAAGGCTGTAATACTACTGTGTGAGACTGACGTGCGAAAATTCGCATATGCGAAAAATTTGCTAATTTTCGCATATGCGAATTTCCACATATGTTAATTTTCGCATACGTGAAAATAAAACGAGGCTATAACGAATATGCGAATATTCGCGAATATATGACGAATATTCGTCCATATATTCGCGAATATTCGCGAATTCGAATATGGCCTATGCCGCTCAACACTATTCATTACACAAGGGTCACCTCCTTAAAGTTACCCATACTGGACTGACCTTATTCTCATTACCCTAGTAGACTCCCCTGAGCTAGCTAGTAGCTACTCTTAGTTTCTGCAGTTAAATGTGTCTGATAAAGAAAAAAATTCATATGAAGATAGAACTTTACAAAGAAACCTGCTTACGTGCATTGTTCCTTGTTTTCTATGAAATAATCTGTTGTGGTTAGTCACCTGTGAAAAACTCCCTATAGAAAACGTATGTTGAAATCGATGGACTGTATGTTTTTAAGCTAAACTTCTCAATAATTCTCAACTCACCACTTCAAGCATCATTTTAGCATTGCAATGCCACACACTCTCCGCAATTTGACATGGAGACGCATAGCTCATGCTGGGTGGTCAGGTTGTCAAGGTACGATATCTAGTGAGATTTGTGCATGAGTACGATTAGAATAGGGCAACTCCACTTCCCGGCATGAGCTGTGTCTCTCTACGCCAAACTGTAAAGAGCACGTGGCTCTGCTTAGCTGGAGTGACGCTTTGAGGAAACATAATCAAAGAACAGTCGTAGTTATTATTGATATAGGGGATAATTTAGGGTAGGGTCACACATAACGGATCCACAGCGTATTTTACGCTGCAGATACGCTGGTGACCCGACCCATTTTGTGCCTCCAGCTTTTGCCACTCCCCGTTCCCCCGCTTCACCCTGCCCCTGGCCTGCTCGCAGCAGCAATCCGCCGCTACGAGCAACCACACATGGGGCCTGCGAGTTGGCGAGTGCACTCTGACATCGCGGAGCAGCTGAGATGTTTGAGTGCACTGCGCATGTGCGGTATACTCAGACATTGCGGCTGCTTCGCAATGTCTTAGTGGACTCGGTAACTCGCAGGTCCCCTGTGTGGCTGCTCGTAGCGGCGGATTGCCGGGGCAAACAGGCCAGGGGCGGGGCGAGACGGGTGGTGGCAACCGCTGGAGGCAAAAAATGGGTCAGGTCACCGGCGGATCTGCAGTGTAAAATATGCTGCGGATCCGTTACATGTGACCCTACCCTTAGAGTTTTTGGAATAAATTAGTTTTAATAAATTTTTTAGCTATATCATAAAAGGAGATTAAAGGGGTACTCCGCCCCTAGACATCTTATCCCCTATCCAAAGCATAGGAGATAAGATGTCTGATCGCGGGGGTCTCGATGCTGGGGACCCCCGCGATCTCCCTACTGCACTCGACGTTCATATAGAGTGTCGGGTGCAGCACTGGAGGCTTGTGATGTCACGGCCGCACCCCACACATGACGTCACGACGATGCCCCCATAGACTTGCATTAAGGGGCATGGCTGTGAACTGGGCGCGGCCATGACATCACGAGCCTCCGCCCCGCATCGCCAGTTATAGGGCACCGAGCAAAGTGACTGGGGTGCTGCAGCCGAGATCATGGGGGTCCCCAGGGGCGGGACCCCCGCTATCCGACATCTTATCCCCTATCCTTTGGATAAGGGATAAGATGTCTAAGGGCGGAGTACTCCCTTAAGTATGGAGAATATGCCCTTATGATCATTGGGGGTGTAACCTCTTAGACCAGTGCTGATTCAGAGGAGGTCAAGGTTCCTTAGGGTTTTTCTTAAAAAAGCCTAAGGAACAGAAGAACCTCAAAATTTTTAGTATGTAGGGAATTGATGTTTAAATTGGCCTTTCTCAACCTTGATCCCCAGAATGTCTTCTCTTTGACTTGATACCTTGTTCCCTGCATCTTGACTTCATCCTTCTGACCTTAGCTTGTCTGACTGTAATGCCACCTCTTCTAGCAACAGTTGTACGCTACCACCCTAGGACGCCATTCCTAGGAATACTCTTTCTTTGCAGCAAAACTTAAAGATTTTTAGGGTATAAAGTAAGATCATGGAAGGCTTTTCACCCGTGATCTGTTCATACTTCTCATTAGTAAATTAACCCTTCCAGTGCCAATATATCAGAATTTTAAAAGATATGTAAATTAGACTTTGGAGCCAAGGTTTTAGAGTTGAGTGACTAACTGGTGAAGAAGCCAAATATTTACGGGCTCTAGTAGCCGAGGGGAACACCCAGTGGGCTCCAAAGCCTAATTTGATATCTTGGTGTTGGAGTGGTGAATTAACTAATGAACGGTTTATAGCTATGCTTACTTTAAAGCTGAGACCCCCACTGATCATTAGAATGAGAGGGGAGAGGCAGAGTGCACTTCACTCCCTGGCTTGTAGTGATCTCATTTTGATCAGTCTTTCAGGCCACCCAGTGAAGCAGAATGGATTATTGCTGCAAGCCACCAAGTAAAGCGATCTACTGCCTCCCTCCCTTGATCGATGGGGGTCTCGGCACTGAAACCCTGACTGATCAAAACTTTTGACATGTCTTTCTGTTTGCATAGTAGTTTGGCCCTGTAATCCGACCCTCCCTACCCCCATAGACTCCAACCCCCTCCCCGATCACAGACTGTAATGTGTTGTTGTTTTTCGACTTTGTTTCTTCGAAATTGAGTGATGGAGCGGAGTGTTAGTGTAGCATGTGGTATAGTGTATAGCGTAGGGAACCTGTGCTGTATATTGTACTGTCATGCTATGTATGATTGTTATTTATTGTCTTTGTCTATCCAAAGTTTGTCAAAAGTTATTGTATGAAATGTTTATTTTGTTATGGGGCCCTATGACTTCAAGTAGTCAACATCTAGTCTTCTAGGCGATAAATGCTGGTTTCCAAAAACAGTGACCGTAGATATTAATTTTTTTTGAGCACTATGAAAATGAGAAGTGAGGGTTAACATCTTGCTGTTAGAATTTTTCCTCAATTGACCTGCAGTATTTTACAGAAATTCAAAAATGAGTCATATCATTCAGATCTTTGTTATAATGTTCTGCAAAAGAATAAATCAGGTTATTTTTGCAGTTTTTTTTGCTTTTTTCTACCATGACACATTGTGACTGTATTATTATTATAACTACTTATATATGAAACAAAATAGTATTTAGTTTTCAAAACAATGTGAACAATAAAATAAGTTCTGTTTGTTCTGTTTTCTTGTTATATTTAGCTTTCAAAAGTCAGTGTTAAAGGGGTACTCCGGTGCTTAGACACCTTATCCCCTATCAAAAGGATAGGGGATAAGATGCCTGATCACAGGAGTCCCGCCGCTGGGGACCCCCGGGATCATGCACGTGGCACCCCGTTTGTAATCAGTCCCCGGAGCGTGTTCGCTCTGGGTCTGATTACCGGCGATCACAGGGCCGGCGGCGTGTGACGTCACGCCTCCGCCCCCCGTGTGACATCACGCTCCGCCCCTCAATGCAAGCCTACGGGAGGGGGCGTGATAGCTGTCACGCCCCCTCCCGTAGGCTTGCATTGAGGGGCGGAGCGTGACGTCACACGCCGCCGGCCTTGTGGTCATCGGTAATCAGACCCGGAGCGAACACGCTCCGGGGACTGATTACAAACGGTGTGCCGCGTGCAAGATTCCGGGGGTCCCCAGCGGCTTTGGATAGGGGATAAGATGTCTAAGCACCGGAGTACCCCTTTAAGTAGTCCCCATGTATGCGGCTTTATTAGGGACTATGGCTATAGCAGTATCCTAGGTGCCTAAACTGTACCTAGGCATGCCTCCGCATTCACACTCCTTTCTCACAACTGCAGTGGCTTGAAGTACTCATCTAGTCCCAGGACATTGGTCTCCTAAGCTACACCAGCTCTTTTTACTTTATTCACATTCATTTTATTTTGCTCTACATCCCATTTTTATCCTCCTTTCATTCCATTTGCATTCCCACTTTCCCCTATACTCCACCTGCCAGTTCCATTCAAACACCTCCCATTAATCCCCTTCTTATCTCTATCTTTCTAATTTCTAAGTCCCAGATATCTTACTCTTTATTCTCCTTACTATCTATGCGCTCCTTTCACTATTCTTCTCTGAGCCGGCGCACTCCTCGGGGCGCACGTCTGCTTTCCACGCTACGCTTCACCGCACGTCCCCAATGTGACATGTTTCCGGTCTGTCCTCCATCTCCAAATGCGCGTGTATACCGGGCGGGAGGTCCCGTCACATCCGTCCGGGACGCTTAAAAGATAGACGGATATCTCTACCCGCAGATTCCTCCAGCATCGCAGTTCGTTACTCCACTATCTCACTTCTCCCTGGCTTTGGGCCGGCTTCTCTCCCCCATCTTCCGCAGCCATCCGGTAAGTATAATCTGATCCTACCTAGTAGATGTTGTACCGGGTACCTGTGGATAGTGCGGGTGACGCTGAACATTTTGAGCCCTACCTTGCCCAGATCCGCTTCGCTGTTCGCCCGTTATAGCTGGTTTTTGGTATATTCAAATTAGCTGCTAACTTGCACGGGTGGGGTTACTGCCTTCAACTGGCACTGTGACGTAACTGCCGCCTGGCCCGCAGCACCGCTGGCTAATGAATATTCATACGTTGTCTCTGGGTTCACACTACGTTTTGTCCCATACGGGAGCGCATACGGCAGGGGGGAGCTAAAAGCTCGCGCTCCCGTATGTGACCGTATGCGCTCCCGTATGTCATTCATTTCAATGAGCCGACCGGAGTGAAACGTTCGGTCCGGTCGGCTCATTTTTGCGCCGTATGCGCTTTTACAACCGGACCTAAAACCGTGGTTGACCACAGTTTTAGGTCCGGTTGTAAAAGCGCAAAATGAGCCGACCGGACCGAACATTTCACTCCGGTCGGCTCATTGAAATGAATGACATACAGGAGCGCATACGGTCACATACGGGAGCGCGAGGTTTTAGCTCCCCCCTGCCGTATGCGCTCCCGTATGGGACAAAACGTAGTGTGAACCCAGCCTTACACTCTCTGTCTCATCTCGGCCAAGTCCTGGACGAAACTGCGCATGCACCCTTACTCCAGCGCTGCTCCGAACAAATGAAGCAATGCTGAAGACCGCTTCCGGGTATAGTAGGAAATCCCGCGCATGCGCAGTATCATCCAGGACTCGCCCGAGATGAGACGGAGAGTGTAAGACAACGTATGAATATTCATTAGCCGGGCGGTGCTGCGGGCCGGGCAGCGGTTACGTCACAGTGCCAGTTGAAGGCAGTAACCCCGCCCGTGCCAGTTAGCAGCTAATTTGAATATACCGAAAACCAGCTATAACAGGCGAACGGCGCAGCGGATCCGGGCAAGGTAGGACTCAAAATGTTCAGCGTCTCCCGCACTATCCACAGGTACCCGGGACAAAACATATGACAGTTTTCCTTTAACCGAAATTATGATGCAGCTGGATCTCCTTGGGAACCTCTCTATATAATGCAGTATGTGATGAGTATGTTTACTACTACCTGGACCTATCATGCTGCAATATATGTATCACCAATATGAAGTTATGATTATTGCTCCTATACATGATGGTATATGTATCCATACGTAATATTTGCATCCATGCCATTTTCTACGTTCTGATAGTGTCCACTTGTTGCTATATTATCTGATTTCATAAGTGCATATATGGGTACCTACTACCTACCAGCAGATTTATAATCCAATGATTGAGTATAATTGAGACATATATATGTATTTATTGTAAATAGTCAGCACTGTATATACCAACACCTTTTTTCTGGCATGATAGATTTATGTGTTTGTTAAATTTGCCCTTGGTTTATTACCGAATTTTTCGCCCTATAGGACGCACCGGCGTATAAGACGCACCCCATTTTTTTAGGGGCAAAATCTAAAAAAATTAAGATTTTAAACCCAATAGTGGTCTTCAACCTGCAGACCTCCAGATGTTGCAAAACTACAACTCCCAGCATGCCCGGACAGCCGCATCTGAAGGTCGGCAGATTGAAGACCACTGCATAGGAGGTAATACTCACGTGTCCCCGCCGCTCCGGACCCGTCACCGCTGCCCTGGATGTCGCTCCATCGCTGTCGCTGTGTCCCCGTCGCTCCGGGAACGTCTCTGCTGCCGGCCGGGTATCCTCGCTCTCCGTCGCCGCCATCACGTCGTTACGCACGCCGATGCACGTACGCGACGACGTGATGACGAGGAAGGAGAGCGCCGGCCATACAGGGGATCCCTGAACGGAGAAGACACCGAGGAGGCAGGTAAGGTCCCTCCCGGTGTCCTGTAAGCACTAACCCGGCTATTCAGTCGGGCTGTTCGGGACCGCCGCGGTGTCCTGTAAGCTGTTCGGGACGCTGCGATTTCACCGCGGCGGTCCCGAACAGCCCGACTGAACAGCCGGGTTAGTGTCACTTTCCCTTCAGACGTGGCGGTCAGCTTTGATCGCCGCGTCTGAAGAGTTAATACAGGGCATCACCGCGATCGGTGATGTACTGTATTAGCCGCGGGTCCAGACCGTTGATGGCCGCAGGGACCGCCGCGATAGGGGTGTATTCGCCGTATAAGACGCACCGACTTTTCCCCCCCAGTTTTGGGGAAGAAAAAGTGCGTCTTATACGGCGAAAAATACGGTGTTTCCGTTTTTTATTCTTGTATGGTCATTACACATGATTCATTTTTGATATCATGTACTGAGTTACCGTAGTTTGATGACATAAGCTATGTACCTACAATTTTATCATCTTATACTGAGTTTTGTTTTACTGACTATTTCCACCGTACTCTGAGGAAGGTCCTGGAGGACTGAAACAAGCGTCAGTACTATTTTTTGTGGATTACATAATAAAATTTCAAGTCATCACCCAACAATACGAATAACAAGTAACTATTTCATACAGTCTATTAAGAAGTGGGACCCTACTTGAGCACCACATTAAAGTGAGATCGGCTCTTCTACACCAGCATTTGAGACCCTGCACAATGTATTTGGAATCTGAATACATGGGTATACTGTAGTTTGGATAAATTGTAAATGAGGGCAATGACATTGCAAGTTAAAGGAGTACACTGGAGAAAAAACAAATGCTTTCAAATTAACTGGTGCCAGAAAGTCATACAGATCTGTAAATTTCTTCTATTTATAAATCTTAAGTTGTCCAGTACTTCAGCTGCTGTATGCTCCAGAGGAAGTTGTGTAGTTTTTTCCAGTCTGACCACAGTGCTCTCTGCTGACACTTCTGTCCGTGTCAGGAACTGAACAGAACTGGAGAGGTTTGCTATGGGGATCTGGTACTGCTCTGCACAGTTCCTAACATGGACAGAGGTGGCAGCAGCGAGCACTGTGTCTGATTGTTAAGGACTACAAAACTTCCTCTAGGACATACAGCAGCTGATAAGTACTGGAAGGCTTGAGTTTATAATGCAGTGTATTCTGATTGCTTGTGTAGATACTGTTCAACACCCTAGGCTTGGTATATGATGTCCAATTGCACTTGAAGTACAGAATGGGTCACTAAAGACTTAAAGACTACTTGTCATAACCCACAAAAACTAAAAACTAAATGTTATGTTACTCAGTACCTAATCCTGATCATGTACATATAATTTACATATATTTTTCATGACTTATATTTTGTGTCTAGCACCTATAATTCTCTCACAAATATTTTTTTTCTCTTACTCACTTGTTTGTCATTCTGTGATCTGGACGGGAATGTCCCTCACTCACCATGCATTCACTTCTCTCCTGAGTCTGCTGTGCTGTACTTGGTCTCTTCATCCAATCGCTGCAGGCTGCTCTGTAACCTCTTCCCCCTCTGAACTGACACTATGGGCAATCTGGGGTTAAACAATCAGATCTGATCTGTTGTTTATTTTATATTTACTTTATACCTTTTTTTTATATATATATATATTTTTTTAATTATGGCTTTTCCTTCATCCTCTTCTTTTTCTGTATTATGAGTTGTTTCAAACGATTTCTTCATGCTTCTTCCTATTTTTTTATTTTATTAATATCTTTTCCTGTGGATTTCTTGTTGTTCTTGCAGGCGTGTCCAGGGGCTCGAATATCATCGGTCAGCGGGGAAATCTGTCTCGCACTCCGGAGAAAAAAAAAGCCTAAAGAAAACATCAGGTAGATGCAAAATGGCTGTCGCCTAAATGGCTAATGATGGATCTTCTGCCCGACCTGCCTCCTTCTAAATGGATCTAGTAAAGATAAATTTTTAACAAACATAAAGACGAGGGTGAGTGCCATCTATTTTTCTATTTTCTACCCGACCTGCCTCCTTCTAAATGGATCTAATAAAGATAAATGTTTAACAAACATAAAGAAGAGGGTGATTGCCATCTATTTTTCTATTATCTGCCCGACCTGCCTCCTTCTAAATGGATCTAATAAAGATAAATGTTTAACAAACATAAAGAAGAGGGTGATTGCCATCTATTTTTCTATTATCTGCCCGACCTGCCTCCTTCTAAATGGATCTAATAAAGATAAATGTTTAACAAACATAAAGACGAGGGTGAGGGCCATCTATTTTTCTATTATCTGCCCGACCTGCCTCCTTCTAAATGGATCTAATAAAGATAAATGTTTAACAAACATAAAGAAGAGGGTGAGTGCCATCTATTTTTCTATTATCTGCCCGACCTGCCTCATTCTAAATGGATCTAATAAAGATACATTTTTAACAAACATAAAGACGAGGGTGAGTGCCATCTATTTTTCTATTTTGTTTTGGATACATCAGTTACCCATGTTACCACTGGTTTCTGTCCAATAAACATTTTGCCAGTGCTTTGTCTCTATCTCTGTTTAGAACAGATCTCCCTGATCCAGAGAAGCTTGAATGGAGCAAAAATCAAATGTGCAACCTGTCCCATTTAATGTCTGTAGCGCTGTACTATGTCAGTCCCAAAGAATGCCCAAGGGAACGGCATTGCACGTGCATGATCACCACTCCATTCAAAGCCATGTCTATGTTGCTCCATATATTTATCATGTTTTAACACCAGAGTATGATATTCATTCAAATATTATTTACAGAAATGTCAATGGAAAATTCTCATTGAGGTTACAGCCATCCTTTGAATGCGTTACGTGTTTCACGTGATGTTGGCAGCTCATGTCTTCTGTAAATGAAGTGGATTCATCGCAGATAACAGGACCTGAGAGCAGAATGAATTTTATTGATTCAATTTGTTCTAGCTTATGTAGAAGTTACTAATGCATGAAGATGCCAGGCACAAACAAGAAAGAAAGACAAAATATTACTGCAAAGCCATTGTGTGACTTGAGTATTATTGATTAATAGGTATTAGTTAAAGGGAACCTGCTCATACCATGTTACGTGCCAATAAACAATCGTCCCTACTATGTTGAGCCTATTTCATATTGTTACTGCAATGCAGAAAAAAATAACTTTTAATTTGTTATGCATTGTATGCTTATTAGGCTGAAAAAGACATCAGGGTGAAGACAAGGCAGAGACTAGTAATGGCTGTTTGTACGTTCGGTAGGAATGATTGACAGGCAAGGAGCTTTCTACGTCACTTGTTGGAGCCATGAAATCAGCTCCTTACCTGTCAATCACACCTGGGAAATTTCTAAATGATAAGATTGGCGGCATCTGACTGCGGTGACCTCCAGTGATCAGTGGTGGAGGTGTTAAGTAGATTGCTGCAGTCTCTTCACTTTTTTGTCGAAGCTCTTTGCCTCGCTAATCCAGGAACTACCGTATATACACGAGGATTAGCCGAGTTTTTCAGCACGTGCTGAAAACGCCCCCCCTCGGCTTATACTCGAGTGAACTCTCCGCCTGTCAATCCCTTCATCAGTGGTCTTCAACCTGCGGACCTCCAGATGTTGCAAAACTACAACTCCCAGCAAGTCCGGACATGCTGGGTGTTGTCCGGGCATGCTGGGTGTTGTAGTTTTGAAACCTCTGGAGGTCCGCAAGTTGAAGACCACTGTGGCCTTCGTCATCATCCAGCCCCCCTCCCCCCCCCCTTTTGTTTTGTACTCACCGCCCCTTGGCGGGAAGTTATGGTGAGCTGGTCCGGGCCATCTATGCTGCAGGGACCATCCGGTGGGGATGGTTAGTCGTTGCGGGCTGTCCATTTTCACCGGGCAGGCCTTCTCTCCGCGCTTCGGGCCCGGCCCCGGAGTAGTGACGTTGCCTTGACGACGACGCACAGGGACATTCATGCGCAACGTCCCTGTGCGTCGTCGTCAAGGCAACGTCACCAGTCCGGGCACGGAGAAGAGGCCCCCCCCTTGGTGAAAATGGACAGCCCGGAACGACTATCCTTCCCCACCAGCCTCTGCTTATATTCGGGTCGGCTTATTCTCGAGTATATACGGTATGTTTAGTATTAATGCTCAGCCCCAGCTCCTACCTTCTCCAGATCTATTTGGGTCTAAGAGTAGCCATACACTGTAGTCAAATGTTGTCGGACTGTCTCAAGTAGGGATCTCCAAACCGAGCCCTTCACATGTTGCAGAATTCCTAGCATGCCTGGAGTTGTAGTTTAGGAGACCACTGGTCTTAAGTAGTCTTCTCCTACAGATAATGTCAAGAAAGATGTTTTCGGGGAGATAAGCTACCGCCGAGCTGTCTGGTATTGTCTTACCCCTCCTTTCCCCATTCGGAACGCATTAACTGGGCGGATCATTCATGTGTATGGGGGAGACTGGGTGAGATGGCTGTCGGCCAACAAATGTTTGTCTGACAGCTATTAAAACTGGATTTGCCTAAATCCCCCAAAAATTGGATTCTGATTCATAATTTTTTTTTTGAAAATTCAGAGCCAATTCAGTTTGTTCCAAAACAATTTGCTCATCTCTACAGGTGATGGATCCAATGAATGATGGTTTAATGACCAACAGTTTTGCAGACATAGTCATCCACATTTTAGTCCATATTATCCTTTACAATTGTTCAGTCTGGCCGTACAGGAGCAATAACACCGGGAAAAGGACAAACAAACTTTCTAGGAAAGTTCTGAGAACATTCTTGGAAGATCATTCAAGAATGACTGTCCCCTGACAGGGACCGGCAACTGCAACATTTACCTGTGAGGAGGAGAAGACAGTGTCGTGACATCCCTGTGCTGTCTTTTCCCCACAGTAAAGTATTGACGAAATGTTGGTCAAACAGTGGGGGGAGTTTTGGGGAAATCCTAAAGTGGTTTAGGATCACTGTTTCTCCCTGGTACCCTGGTTCTGATAAAACGGCTATCACTTTTACAACTGGATGTGAACCTCGGAGAGCCGGCTGAATCCCAACCCTGACGATAATAGTTTGTCATTGTTCAGTTGAAACAAATGTTGTTAAATATTTTACGATGAATAGTCTTTCTGGCTGAAATTATTTCTTTTCATCAACTTTAAAGGACAACTGTAGTGATAGACTTTTATATATTCCTGTGCCCGGGCCTCAAAAATAAACAAAATAAACTTTAACTCACCTTCCTACGAGCCCCCGTTGGTCCAGCACAGGCCTCACGGTTCAGCGGTGCGAACCTCGTTCAACTTCCTGGGGTCGGGGATACCGCAGAGCTGTCGGCGTATCACCGGTCGCAGCGATGTCCCGTCCCGGCCGGTGAGAGGCTGAGTGTACTGTCATGTAAGAAGCCGGCCAGAGCTCCTTCCATGACAGTGGGCTTAGCCTATCACCGGCCGGGGCGTGATATCGCTGTGACCGGTGATTCGCCGACGGCTCTGCAGCGTCCCTGTCCCCAGGAAGTTGAACGAGGTTCGCACCGCTGGACCGTGAGGCCTGTGCTGGACCAACGGGGGCTCGTAGGAAGGTGAGTTAAAGTTTATTTGGTTTATTTTTGAGGCTCGGGCACAGGGATATATAAAAGTCTAGCACTACAGTTGTCCTTTAACCTAAGGTGTAGGATGAGACTTCCAGGGACAGACCATAGGGATATGAAGAAAAAAAAAATAACAATATAATAAAAATAATAATAAAAGTCTCAACGTGTTTCCTTATGACTTCATCAGGAGACCTTAACAGATATATGGTGGGTTTAGTGTAATTTGAGGTGGTGTGAGGCCATATGCTTCTCACTATCTCAGATGACGCTAAAGCCGCCATATATTTGCTAAGATCTCCCGACAAAGTTATTTGGAACCATTATGCATTTGGACTGTAGTTTTTTAACCTCTTAAGGACGCAGGGCGTATGGATACGCCCTGCATCCCGAGTCCTTAAGGACGCAGGGCGTATCCATACGCCCGTGGGAATTCCGGCCCCCACCGCTAGCCGGTTGGGGACCGGAGCCGGATGCCTGCTGAAATCGTTCAGCAGGCATCCCGTCATTATGCCCCCCCCAAGTCCAGCGATCTGCGGCGATTCCGGGTCAATCGGGTCTCCAGTGACCCGGTGACCCGGAATTACTGGCTGTTCGGGGCCGTCTCTGATGGCCCCGAACAGCCAGAGCCTGCAGGGGTGAGGTGGCACTAAAACTCTCAGCATGTACAGTCTGTTAGCGCATGCTGGGAGTTGTAGTTTTGCAACAGCTGGATGTCCCCCCCAATGTGAACGTACAGGGTACACTCACATGGGCGGAGGCTTACAGTAAGTATCGGGCTGCAAGTTTGAGCTGCAGCAAATTTTCTGCAACAGCTCAAACTGCCAGCGAGAAACTACTGTGAACCCCCGCCCGTGCGACTGTACCCTAAAAACACTACACTACACTACCACAAAAAATAAAATAAAAAGTAAAAAAACACTACATATACACATACCCCTATACAGCCCCCCTCCCCTCCCCAATAAAAATGAAAAACGTCTGGTACGCCACGGTTTCCAAAACGGAGCCTCCAGCTGTTGCAAAACAACAACTCCCAGTATTGTCGGACAGCCGTTGACTGTCCAGGCATGCTGGGAGTTTTGCAACAGCTGGAGGCACCCTGTTTGGAAATCACTGGCGTAGAATACCCCTATGTCCACCCCTATGCAATCCCTAATTTAGGCCTCAAATGCGCATGGCGCTCTCACTTTGGAGCCCTGTCGTATTTCAAGGCAACAGTTTAGGGTCACATATGGGGTATCGCCGTACTCGGGAGAAATTGGGCTTCAAATTTTGGGGGGTATTTTCTGCTTTTACCCTTTTTAAAAATGTAAAGTTTTTGGGAAAAGAAGCATTTTAGGTAAAATTTTTTTATTTTTTTTACATATGCAATAGTCGTGAAACGCCTGTGGGGTATTAAGGTTCACTTAACCCCTTGTTACATTCCCCGAGGGCTCTAGTTTCCAAAATGGTATGCCATGTGGGCTTTTTTTGCGGTCCTGGCACCATAGGGGCTTCCTAAATGCGGCATGCCCCCAGAGCAAAATTTGCTTTCAAAAAGCCAAATGTGACTCCTTCTCTTCTGAGACCTGTAGTGCGCCGGCAGAGCACTTTTCACCCCCATATGGGGTGTTTTCTGAATCGGGAGAAATTGGGCTTCAAATTTTGGGGGGTATTTTCTGCTTTAACCCTTTGTATAAATGTACATTTTTTGGGAAACCAAGCATTTTAGGTAAATTTTTTTATTTTTTTTTACATATGCAAAAGTCGTGAAACACCTGTAGGGTATTAAGGTTCACTTTACCCCTTGTTACGTTCCCTGAGGGGTCTAGTTTCCAAAATGGTATGCCATGTGTTTTTTTTTTGCTGTCCTGGCACCATAGGGGCTTCCTAAATGCGGCATGCCCCCAGAGCAAAATTTCCTTCAAAAAAGCCAAATGTGACTCCTTCTCTTCTGAGACCTGTAGTGCGCCAGCAGAGCACTTTTCACCCCCATATGGGGTGTTTTCTGAATCGGGAGAAATTGGGCTTCAAATTTTGGGGGGTATTTTCTGCTATTACCCTTTTTAAAAATGTTAAACTTTAGGGAAACCAAGCATTTTAGATAAAAACATTTTTTTTTTTTTTTACATATGCAAAAGTCGTGAATCACCTGTGGGGTATTAAGGTTCACATTACCCCTTGTTACGTTCCCCGAGGGGTCTAGTTTCCAAAATGGTATGCCATGTGGTTTTTTTTGCTGTTCTGGCACCATAGGGGCTTCCTAAAGGTGACATGCCCCCCAAAAACCATTTGACGCTCCTTCCCTTCTGAGCCCTCTACTGCGCCCGCCGAACACTTTACATAGACATATGAGGTATGTGCTTACTCGAGAGAAATTGGGTTTCAAATACAAGTAAAAATTTTCTCCTTTTTACCCCTTGCAAAAATTCAAAAATTGGGTCTACAAGAACATGCGAGTGTAAAAAATGAAGATTGTGAATTTTCTCCTTCACTTTGCTGCTATTCCTGTGAAACCCGTAAAGGGTTAAAACGCTGACTGAATGTCATTTTGAATACTTTCGGGGGTGCAGTTTTTATAATGGGGTCATTTATGGGGTATTTCTAATATGAAGACCCTTCAAATCCACTTCAAACCTGAACTGGTCCCTGAAAAAAAGCGAGTTTCAAAATTTTGTGAAAAATTGGAAAATTGCTGCGGAACTTTGAAGCCCTCTGGTGTCTTCCAAAAGTAAAAACTCATCAATTTTATGATGCAAATATAAAGTAGACATATTGTATATGTGAATTAAAAAAAATTTATTTGGAATATCCATTTTCCTTACAAGCAGAGAGCTTCAAAGTTAGAAAAATGCAAAATTTTCAAATTTTTCATCAAATTTTGGGATTTTTCACCAAGAAAGGATGCAAGTTACCAAAAAATTTTACCACTAAGTTAAAGTAGAATATGTCACGAAAAAACAGTCTCGGAATCAGAATGATAACTAAAAGCATTCCAGAGTTATTAATGTTTAAAGTGACAGTGGTCAGATTTGCAAAAAATGGCCGAGTCCTTAAGGTGAAAAAGGGCTCAGTCCTTAAGGGGTTAATGTGGTGGTTTTATGCAAGGGTTAAAAGAGGAGCTGTGAAGTGACAGGGCACAAAGTACTGACTAGAGTAGAATATGCCATAATTAAAAAAAAAACTACAACCCTGTGCTGTCATCAGCAGGCACCGGTTGGCACGGCGACCCGGTGCCAATGCCAAAAAGACGGGACTGGTAAATTACAGAAACACGTCCGTTGAGTTGATGGTGGGCAGGTGGATAAACACGGGTATGGACGATTGAGTGACGTATGATAGAATTGCGTCAAGAGTCCCACTCTTGTGGGCGTTAAAAAATGTTCCTTTTATACAATTTCTAATTTTTGCAGCTCCTGTCCTTGCATTATTTTGTTTTTTTTTTATTTTTTTTTAATAGCAATTCAACCCTATTATTAATCTTTTAGCCCTTCATGGACGTCTTTCGAAATAGGGTAACTTACATCATAATTTTTTTCCGGCTTGTTGTCGTCCTTCCAAAAAAAGAGGCACTTGAAAAGCTTTTAAGCAGAAAACATCTCTCTGGATGTAAAACACCGTCCCGCATTAGCTGCTTTCTGGTAGAAATCATTACCCAGCAGCAGGCTGTCTGCCGCTTCTGCTTTCTCTTCCAAAAACTGTCAAATCAAATTGGGAAGTAATTTAGTATTTTGTTATTTAACTTCATTAAGTGACTGGTAGCAGATTGGGCACAGCGTGTACAGTACCCGGGGTGGTGAGGGTGTCCGCGAAACACAATGTACGCTCTGCGACTGCAAAACAAGATAACCGAATCAAAGCGCCGAATCAGCAATTTTACTGCACATTAAACTCGTCCCTTAGATCGAGAACAATGATGTGAAAAAACGAATCCATCAATGGAACGGATCCATTTCCTTTTCTAGACAACCTAAGCAAACGCTAAGAGGATTGCCATTTTGCATACTGTACATCAGTGGTCTCAAACTGTTGCCCTCCAGATGTTGCAAAACTTCAACTCCCAGCATGCCCGGACAGCCGTTGGCTGTCCGGGCATGCTGGGAGTTGAAGTTTTGCAACATCTGGAGGGCAACAGTTTGAGAAAACTGTTGTACATCAGACGCAATATTCAAGATGGGTGGTGACCATGGCGGCCATTTTGAAGTCGGCCATTTTGAGTCCAACTTTAGTTTTTTCGATAGGAAGAGGGTCATGTGACACATCAAACGTATTGGGAATTTCACAAGAAAAACAATGATGTGCTTGGTTATAAGGTAACTTTACAAATACAACCTAAAGGATTTTTGGATTGCCGCTTCTTCACTTGTTTACTGGATGTATCCTGGTTTGGGGTCAAGATCTGAGAGGCAGAGCACCCGCTGCTGAGCTATAAGCTCTTGGTTTCATACAGTGCCGATTTCTCCACACCTTTGGCCTTTTCTGCTACGAGTAGGTACTGTGTCTACAGTGGGAAATCCGACGCTACAGGCGAGCACACAGAGCTGCCCAGCCGCATTAGGGAGCCCACTCAGCGCATCCGCAGCATAAAATACGCTACGGATGTGTTCTTTGTGAACCTGCCCTACAAATGAAAACGTAATCCATTGAGATTAGGTGCTATGCACCTTTTGGTTGGTAAGAATAGACCAAGTTCTGTCACAGTGCCGCTCACCTTCCTGGAGTGTGCACCGGTATTCTCATGAGCCTCGTCAACCTCTGTTCTCTACACGGCCACTGCTAAGAAGGTTATCCTGCAGGCCGAGCGTATAGGTGAGAGGGAGAAGCACTGTAGTTGCAGTGATATTCCAATTGACCAGCTGGAAGATAACTGACTGCTATGGCCTCTGTGTCCTCGTGGAGTTCGAGCATGCGCTCAGTGATATATAGACAAATAGATATTAGAGATATATAGATAGATAGATAAAAACTTGAAAGAGAATCGCACTCCAATAGGATGATACGGGTGCAAGCTGGTTTAGCACAGGTTAAAGGGGAAATCTCCACCGTTGGACATGTTGACCTCTATCCAAAGGATCGGGGATAACATCTCTGATCACAGGGGTCTCGTCGCTGGGGACCTCCGCGATCTCTGCCGCGGCACCCCAGTCATCAGGTGCACGAAGCAAACTCTGCTCTGTGCTGGGTAACTGGTGACCACAGCCACCACGCCCCCTCCCGTGGACATGAATGGAAGGGGCATGTCGTAACGTCACGATGGCGGAAACACCACAGCGCCAGCCCGGAGATCAGACATGTTATCCCCTATCTTTTAGATAGGGGATGACAAGTCTAGGGGCGGAGTACCCCTTTAAGTCTCCAAAGTACACAATAAGAAATTCAGCAGCACTCTAGTTCAAATGAACGGTGTTAGGCTTTATTCATCAGGTGTAACAGCTGTAAAGCCTAACACCATTAATCTGAACTATGAATCAGATTAATGGTGTTAGGCTTTACAGCTGTTACACCTGATGAATAAAGCCTAACACCGTTCATTTGAACTAGAGTGCTGCTGGATTTCTTATTGTGTAGGTAGATAGATATGAGATAGATAGATAGATGCATAGATATGAGATAGATAGATAGATATGAGATAGATAGAAAGATATGAGATAGATATGAGATAGATAGATAGATATGATAGATATTAGATAGATAGATAGATAGATAGATAGATAGATAGATATGAGATAGATAGATAGATAGATGGATGCATAGATATGAGATAGATAGATAGATATGAGATAGATAGATATTAGATAGATATGTGATAGATAGATATGAGATAAGTAGATAGATAGATATGAGATAGATACATATGAGATAGATAGATATGATAGATATTAGATGGATAGATGGATAAGATAGATAGATATGAGATAGATAGATAGATGGATGCATAGATATGAGATAGATAGATAGATATTAGATAGATAGATAGATATGAGATAGATAGATGCATAGATATGAGATAGATAGATAGATATGATAGATATTAGATGGATAGATATGATAGATATATAGATAGATATGAGATAGATAGATAGAAAGATATGAGATAGATAGATATGAGATAGATACATATGAGATAGATAGATAGATATGATAGATATTAGATGGATAGATAGATATGATAGATAGATATGAGATAGATAGATGGATGCATAGATATGAGATAGATAGATAGATAGATATGAGATAGATATTAGATAGATAGATATTAGATAGATAGATAGATATGAGATAGATGGATAGATATGAGATAGATATTAGATAGATAGATATGATAGAATTGAGATAGATAGATAGATATGAGATAGATAGATAGATATGAGATAGATAGATGGATGCATAGATATGAGATAGATAGATAGATATGAGATAGATAGATAGATATGAGATAGATAGATGGATGCATAGATATGAGATAGATAGATAGATAGATAGATAGATGGATATTAGATAGATAGATATGAGATAGATAGATAGATGCATAGATATGAGATAGATAGATATGAGATAGATAGATAGATATGATAGATATTAGATGGATAGATATGATAGATAGATGGATATGAGATAGATAGATAGATAGATAGATAGAAAGATATGAGATAGATAGATATGAGATAGATACATATGAGATAAATAGATAGATATGATAGATATTAGATGGATAGATATGATAGATAGATAGATATGAGATAGATAGATGGATGCATAGATATGAGCTAGATAGATAGATTGATATTAGATAGATAGATAGATATGAGATAGATAGATAGATAGATAGATGCATAGATATGAGATAGATAGATATGAGATAGATAGATAGATATGATAGATATTAGATGGATAGATATGATAGATAGATAGATAGATATGATAGATATTAGATGGATAGATAGATATGATAGATAGATATGAGATAGATAGATAGATAGATAGATAGATAGATGGATGCATAGATATGAGATAGAGAGATAGATATTAGATAGATAGATAGATATTAGATAGATAGATATGAGATAGATAGATATGAGATAGATATTAGATAGATAGATATGATAGATATGAGATAGATAGATAGATATGAGATAGATAGATAGATATGAGATAGATAGATATGAGATAGATAGATGGATAGATATGAGATAGATAGATAGATGCATAGATATGAGATAGATATGATAGATATTAGATGGATAGATATTAGATGGATAGATATGATAGATAGATAGATAGATAGATATGAGATAGATAGATAGAAAGATATGAGATAGATACATATGAGATAGATAGATAGATATGATAGATATTAGATGGATAGATAGATATGATAGATAGATAGATATGAGATAGATAGATAGATAGATGGATGCATAGATATGAGATAGATAGATAGATAGATATGAGATAGATAGATAGATATTAGATAGATAGATGGATAGATATGAGATAGATAGATAGAAATGAGATAGATAGATATGATATATATGAGATAGATAGATAGATAGATATGAGATAGATAGATAGATAGATAGATAGATATGAGATAGATAGATAGATGGATGCATAGATATGAGATAGATAGATATGAGATAGATAGATAGATAGATATGAAATAGATAGATAGATAGATATGAGATAGATAGATATGGGATAGATGGATATGAGATAGATAGATATGAGATAGATAGATAGATAGATAGCAATAACTAGCAGAGTCATTTAGTCTTAACGTTGGGAGGGATATGTCTTTAAATCATATAATTTATTTATTAATTTTTTTACATTTTGTCCCAGTTTTCAAGGAAAACATGATTATGCATTCGTTGGTGAGAAAATGGGCATACATAATACAGGTGGTGACTTTGTTATATTTTGAAGTGTTTTAATGGATTTGTGCACAAGATTTTTAGACAGATTGTGCAGATAGAGATGTTTTCCAGTTAATTAATTTTGCAACCTCTATATTTCCTTCATTGACTCGTCCCAATTTGCCATATAAAATTCTGACGCTTATAAAAAAAATTGTGTTCTGTAATAAATTTTTGTTAAACAAAAGCAGGACAGGTAAAAGAGATCTTATACAAATATTGAATTGGTGTTAAAGGGGTATTCCAGGATTTTATTTTTATAAGGGTACTTTTTTTTTTTTTTTTTAATCAACTGGTACCAGAAAGTTAAACAGATTTGTAAATTACTTCTATTAAAAAAAAATCTTTATCCTTCCAGTTTTTATTAGCAGATTTCAGTTTTTTTTTTTTTTTGTTTTTTTTGTCCACAGTGCTCTCTGCTGACACCTCTGTCTATATCAGGAACTGTCCAGAGAAGCATAGGTTTGCTATGGGGATTTGCTCCTGTTCTGGAAAATTCCTGATACAGACAGAGGTGTCAGCAGAGAGCACTGTGGACAAGACAAAAAAGAAAAGAACTTTCTTTGTAATTTATAGCAGCTAATAAGTACTGGAAGGATAAAGATTTTTTTAATAGAAGTTATTTACAAATCTGTTTAACTTTCTGGCACCAGTTAATTAAAAAAAAATTTTTCCACCGGATTACCCCTATGCTACAGGGGCTGTAAAGTTAGTGTAGTTCATAATATAGTGTCTGTACCTGTGTTTCACTGTGGTCTCTCAATGAGTGCCATCTCAGGTTTTCCCAGGTTGCAGTGTGGCCCAAGACATTACATCACTAGTCAAGTGGTCAGAGGGAGCCTGTCTTTGCTTCAATGGGTGGAGCGACCACTGGGTCGGAGGGAGATCATTCTGCAAGTAATTGTATTTTTGCAACAGCTGGAGGCACCCTGGTTAGAAAACACTGGTCTATTGTATGTGAGATGACCTCACACTTACAAACAAGGAATCATGGGACTTGTAGTTTAAGGGAGGGAGAGAACTCCAACAGGAAATAACCATTTTACAGAAACATAGCCACAGCGTATGGTAATATCACAACATGGGCATTTATAGGGAGATTTATCAAAACCTGTCCAGAGGAAAAGTTGTGGAGTTGAAGTGGGATAGATAAAACAGGCCACCAAGTTGATGGTGATGTGAAGCCCACAAAGAGTTAAAGGGAACCAAGCATTAGATTTTACCATTTATAATCAGGGGCGGACTGACAACTCTCAGGGCCCCTGACCCAAAAAAATGCAAGGGCCCCCTGCGATGCTCTGACGCTGATCACACTTCTGCCATGCCCCTATTCCACCCAAATCCCTCATCCAGCCCTACACAAAATAAACTAAATTGTATATATAAGAAACACTTAGGTAGGTAGAATAATTTTCCATAACCAATAATACCAGTATACAAGGAGGAAATATATACCACCACACAATAACTGGATAATACCGCCATACTGTACTGAATAAAATCACTGTACACAGACTAGAATACTATACAGGATCTGTATACAATATAAGTGATTATATACAGCGCCCATATAGCAGTATATACTAGCTGTACAGAGATCTGTATACAATATCAGTGATTATATACAGGACCATATGGCAGTACATATCAGCTGTACACAGTATCTGTATACCATATAAGTGATTACAGTTACATCTAGGGACTCAAAATTACATATTTTCTGATCGTAAGCGTCCTCTTTCCTTATCTTCTCCTTCCACATCAGACGGCCATGATGATCTCTTAACATCTGCAGGACAACCATGTTAGACTCTGCGTTTTTCCAGTGCCCTCCCCTCCTCTACACAATCTTCCCATCTATAGGCCCACAAACTGTAATAATGCCCTCCATGGTGTCCTGCACAGTAAAAGGGCAGATATGTAGGTAGCCAGGTAAATAGGTAGATAGATCAGGAAGCCAGATATATAAGTAGGTGACTAGGTAGGTAGGTAGCCAGGCATCTAGGTAGGTGGCTAGCTAGGTAGTTAGGCAGCCATGTATGAAGGCCAGGTATGAACATGGTTAGGTAGCCAGGTATGTAGGTAGGTAGCAAGCTATGTAGATAGGTAGTTAGGCAGCCAGGTATGTAGGTAAGTAGTTAGGCATCCAGGTATAAAGTTAGGTAGCCAGGTAGTTAGTCAAGTAGGTAGCCAGACCCTCCCTCCACCCAGTGGCGGATCCAGAGTCTATTCTCGGGAGGAGCACTATCAGAGTATTATGCGTTGCTTATGGAAGTTACAGGTTGGTAATATCCCCAAGTAGGTAGTGTTCCCAGAAGACAGTGGGCCCTAGTAGATCATGCCTGCAGGTAGTTAATGTCCCCCAGGGAGGTAGTCATGCCCACTGAAGGTAAATCCCCCAGACAGTTTCCCCCTGTATGAAAACCCCAATGTAGGTAGGAGGTAGCCCTCCTATCAGTTTGGTAGTTTGTCCACATATTAGCTAGGCAGCAACATAGTAGATAGTCCCCCACATTAAATAGGCAGCAGAAGTCCCCCACATTAGGTGTAGTCAGCAGAGTTCCTCCACATTAGGTGTAGTCAGCAGAGTTCCCCCACATTAGGTGTAGTCAGCAGAGTTCCCCCACATTAGGTGTAGTCAGCAGAGAGTTCCCCCACATTAGATGTAGGCAGCATAGTTTCCCCACATTAGGTGTAGGCAAGCAGAGTTCCCCCACATTAGATGTAGGCAGCATAGTTTCCCCACATTTGGTGTAGGCAGCAGATTGCCCCCACATTAGGCGTAGGCAACAGAGTTCCCCCACATTTGGTGTAGGCAGCAGAGTGCCTTCACATTAGGTGTAGGCAGCAGAGTTCCCCCACAGTAGGTGTAGGCAGTAGAGCCCCCCCACATTAGGTATAGGCAGCAGAGTTCCCCCACATTAGGCGTAGGCAGCAGAGTTCCCCCATATTAGGTATAGGCAGCAGAGTGCCCTCCTCCCCAGGATGAAAAAAATATTTTTTGCTCTCGCGATTATGTCCCACGCAGCAATCTCCTCTGCAGCAGGGGACCGCGTCTTCCATCCTCCACAGTGCAGGTGCCGATGCAGCAAAGGCTTTCTATTGTATGTGCGTGAACCGCACATACAGCAAAAAAAAGCCTGGGGATCCGGGCTATTTCCCTTTTCTAACTAATTCTCTCTCTCGGAGCAAGAAACAGGATTTTGCAGACAACTGCCCTCTCAGCATGGACTAGATATAGTCTTGGGTGAAAACCTCCTGAACGCTGCATGGTGCCGTGATCACCGTGATCCAACCCATATATAACTCAAGACACTGAGACGCAGAGAAATTAACCCTAAACTTTAACAGCTGGGAGATGGTACCGGGACACTGCACATGATGGACAGTGGAGGAGCTGTACAGCTGAGTGGGGCTAGTAGTAGTGGTGGTAATAGTAATAGGACAGTATGGGACATGATGGACAGTGCAGAAGATGTGCAGGTGTTGTAGGGCTAGTAGTAGTGGTGGTAATAGTACACTATGGGACATGATGGACAGTGGAGGAGCTGTACAGCTGAGTGGGGCTAGTAGTAGTGGTGGTAATAGTAATAGGACAGTATGGAACATGATGGACAGTGCAGAAAATGTGCAGGTGTTGTAGGGCTAGTAGTAGTGGTGGTAATAGTAATAGGACAGTATGGAACATGATGGACAGTGCAGAAAATGTGCAGGTCTTGTAGGGCTAGTAGTAGTGGTGGTAATAGTAATAGGACAGTATGGAACATGATGGACAGTGTAGAAGATGTGCAGGTGTTGTAGGGCTAGTAGTAGTGGTGGTAATAGTAATAGTACAGTATGGAACATGATGGACAGTGTAGAAGATGTGCAGGTGTTGTAGGGCTAGTAGTAGTGGTGGTAATAGTACAGTATGTGACATGATGGACAGTGCAGAAAATGTGCAGGTGTTGTAGGGCTAGTAGTAGTGGTGGTAATAGTACACTATGGGACATGATGGACAGTGCAGGAGCTTTGCAGCTGTGTAGGGCTAGCAATAACAGCAGAAGCAGTATGGAACATGATGGACAAGGCACCAGATGGGTGGCTGTGTAGGGCTGGTAGTAGCAGCAGCTGTGGAACATGAAGGACAAGGTAGGGCTGCCCCTCTATAGTAGTTTTGCCACCTCTGTGCCCCCATGTAGTAGTTAGGCCCTCACACTTCCGTCATATAGTACTAGACCTCATATAGTATATGGACAAAAGTTGCAGAGAAAGATCGCCTGATAAATAGGCTGATCCAGCCAGGAAACGTGTGTTTATTAAAATAACCTAAATAGTACCAGCTCTTCACTCGGCTCTCAGACAGTGCCAAGAATTCCTCATTCCTCCTCTACTTGAATATACCCTGAGAGCTTTGCTAGTCTTCTCGTATAGTATTAGGCCCTCTTACAACCTCTATATAGTAGTAGGCCCATATACTGCCCTCATATATTAGTAGTAGGCCTCCTTACTGCCCACATATAGTAGTAGGCTCTCATATAGTATTTGGCACCCATACTGCCCCCATACAGTATTAGTTCCCCCCATACTGCACATCATAGTATTTGACCCCCATATGATATTAGGCACACATACTGCCCCGTATAGTATTAGGACCCCATTTACACTGCTCAAAAAAATAAAGGGGACACTAAGATAACACATCGTAGATCTGAATGAATGAACTAATCGTATGAGATACTTTCACCTTTACATAGTTGAATGTGCAGACAACAAAATCACACAAAAATGGAAAATCAATGGAAATCAAATTTATCAACCCATGGAGGTCTGGATATGGAGTCACACTCAAAATCAAAGTGGGAAACCACACTACAGGCTGATCCAACTTTATGTAATGTCCTTAAAACAAGTCACAATGAGACTCAGTAGTGTGTGTGGCCTCCACGTGCCCGTATGACCTCCCTACAACGCCTGGGCATGCTCCTGATGAGGTGGCGGATCGTCTCGTGAGGGATGTCCTCCCAGACCTGGACTAAAGCATCCGCCAACTGCTGGACAGTCTGTGGTGGATGGAGCGAGACATGATGTCCCAGATGTGCTCAATAGGATTCAGGTCTGGGGAACAGGCAGATCAGTCCATAGCATCAATGCCTTCCTCTTGCAGGAACTGCTGACACCCTCCAGCCACATGAGGTCTAGCATTGTCTTGCATTAGGAGGAACCCAGGGCCAACTGCACCAGCATATGGTCTCACAAGTGGTCTGAGGATTTCATCTTTGTACCTAATGGCAGTCAGGCTACCTCTGGCAAGCACATGGAGGGCTGTGTGGCCCCCCAAAGAAATGCCACCCCACACCATTACTGACCCATCGCCAAACTGGTCATGCTGGAGGATGTTGCAGGTAGCAGAACATTCTCCACAGCGTCTCCAGACTCTGTCACATGTGCTCAGTGTGAATCTGCTTTCATCTGTGATGCCAATCTTGGTGTTCTCTGCTGTAAGCACAACCCCCACCTGTGGAAGTCGGGCCCTCATGGAGTCTGTTTCTGACCGATTGAGTGGACACTTGCACATTTGTGGCCTTCTGGAGGTAATTTTTCAGGGCTCTGGCAGTGCTCCTCCTGCTCCTCTTTGCACAAAGGCGGAGGTAGCGGTCCTGGGTTGTTGCTCTCCTACGGCCTTCTCCATGTCTCCTGATGTTACTGGCCTGTCTCCTGGTAGCGCCTCCATGCTCTGGACACTACGCTGACAGACACAGCAAACCTTCTTGCCACAGCTCGCATTGATGTACCATTCTGGATGAGCTGCACTACCTGAGCCATTTGTGTGGGTTGTAGACTCCGTCTCATGCTACCACTAGAGTAAAAGCACCACCAGCATTCAAAAGTGACCAAAACATCAGCCAGGAAGCATAGGAACTGAGAATTGGCCTGTGGTCACCACCTGCAGAACCACTCCTTTATTGGGGGTGTCTTCCTTATTGCCTATAATTTCCACCTGTTGTCTGTTCCATTTGCACAACAGCATGTGAAATTGATTGTCAATCAGTGTTGCTTCCTGAGTGGACAGTGGGATTTCACAGAAGTGTCATTGACTTGGAGTTACATTGTGTTGTTTAAGTGTTCCCTTTATTTTTTTGAGCAGTGTAGTATTTGCCCCCATATAGTATTAGGTAGTCTTCTTAATTATGTCTACTGATGAGTGAGGGGCACGATGAAAGTGGATCAATATATATGAATTTATTTTTCTATAAAAGAGGAATCTGACCAAACTCTAAAATTTGCAATACGATTCATGACTGTTCTAGGCTCTTAGGAAAAAAGTCACTCGAAAATTGGTCTCCACTAGTGTCCTTATATGGCTCCGGATTTAGGACACACTGGCATTTTTTTCTTTGATCTAATTAGTGTGCATTAGTCCTAAATATGTTAGTATGTTAGTTACTTTACTTCTTTTTATAGTAACAATCACCCGGTTATCGAGCAACGTTAGCCGTAGAGACGAGACCCGAGGGGAAGCACGTTGTGTTTTCTTATCGCTTAGATGGATTACTCTTCACGTTCATTCATTTCCTAGCACAAAAAGGACAGAAGAAAATGTCCTAAAATGTTTATTGAAAACTCTGATTCTATCACAGCATTGATTTCCTGCGTTCAGGTCAGTGCCCAGAGGATTGTATACTGTGTGGGTGAGCACTGGGATGATGGCACGGCTATGAGTGTGTGCATAGGGGGGGCATGACCACCCGAACGGAACGCTTCTGTGACACACATACCAGAACTTCGGCTCATTCAGGCCTGATAGTTGTTGCCACTAAGGTGGGCACAGTTGGCATGACTGCTTCTTCGCCACCCTGCATAGATACAGAACTTAGTAAGGGCTGGTTCACATCACGTTTTCTCCCATACGGGAGCGCATACGGCAGGGGGAGCTAAAACCTCGCGCTCCTGTATGCCTTTCTATGCGCTCCCGTATGTCATTCATTTCAATGAGCCGGCCGGAGTGAAACGTTCGGTCCAGTCAGCTCATTTTTGCGCCGTATGCGCTTTTACAACCGGACCTAAAATCGTGGTTGACCACAGTTTTAGGTCCGGGGGAAAAGCGCATACGGCGCAAAAATGAGCCGACCGAACGTTTCACTCCGGCCGGCTCATGTGAACCCAGCATAACAGAGATAAAAAGATCAAAAAGGGAGCAACAGTTATGCAAAAAATGTATAGTATGCAAGACACAACATGTGATGCCCAACATATGTCATGAAGCCCAATTATCCCTTCTTCGGCCAAGCCATTTTTGCCCCCAAGGACTTAAAGGGGTACTCCGCCCCTAGACATATTATCCCCTTTCCAAAAGATAGGGAATAGGGTGTCTGATCGCGGGAGTCCCGCAGCTGGGACCCCCACGATCTCTGTGCAGTACCTATTTAGCACCTCATTTAGAACGCTTGGAGCGGCTGGCAGGGGTCGTGACATCACCGCCATGTCCCTCGCGAAGTCACGCCACGCCCCCTCAATGCAAGTCTATGGGAGGGGGCATGACGGATATACAACGATAGCGTTCATTTAGAACGCTTGCAGAGGCCGGCGGGGGTCGTGATGTCACGGACATGCCCCTCGCGAAGTCACGCCACGCCCCCTCAATGCAAGTCTATGGGAGGGGGCGTGACGGACGTCACGCCCCCTCCCATAGACTTGCATTGAGGGGGTGTGGTGTGACATCACAAGGGGCGTGGCAGTGATGTAACGACCCCTACCGCCCGCTCCAAGCGTTCGGGACAAAATGTTCCGAACGCTGGGGCAGCAGAGTACCCCTTTAAAGAAATTCATTTTTGCTTTCCTGCATTCATGTAGTTATGTTATGTATGAGGACTTGGTATTTGTTTTTAAATAACAAATTGTATATTCTTTAAAGGTCATATTAGCATTTTACATTTTTTCTTTCTTTTTTTTTTTTTCAAGGGAGGAGGGTAGAATTGCAAAAATAATTAGGATTCCTTTGTACTTTGTACACAGTTCACTGTACACTAAAAAATATATTGCTGAAAGTATTGAAGTAAAGCAGCAAACTTTAGCTTACCCTGGTGCGGACGATGCAGGACAACATCTTATTTCAGGGTTTGCATTTCCTAACTGCACATCTCTGCACTGCTCTCCTGTCTTATCCATTACTGAAAGTAGTGTCTCTGTCATACTGATTCCATCACTGAAATGATTTCCTAATGCTGCCTACATTTACCATGAATCCTTTGGCTTTAAAGATAGAGGGTGTGGAGTTTTATCACTGCACCTGATCATCTAATTAGGCTACTGGTACTGGAGGTCACCCGGGTGAACAGATTAGACTCATAAGTGGGTTAAGAACATTGGGGAAGGTTATTTTTAAGGCTGCGTTCACGCGGCCATCTAGACCCGTCCCGTTCTTCTCCCATCAAAAATAAAAACGGACTTAAAAAAAACATGGACAATAACGGATGCAAATGGATGTTATCTGTTTGTATCCGTTATCGTTCAGTTAATAAACCAAAAAAAAATGTTTTCTTGTTCTGAGCATGCTCAGAAGTAAAAACGGATCAAAGAAAATGGACTGAAAAAACGGATGCAAACGGATGACATTAAAGGCTCATCCGTTTTCCATAGACTTCAATGTTAGATTTACTGTATCCGTTTTTTTCTCCCGTATTTTTGACGGAACAAAAAAATACTGCAGGTGCCATTTTTTCTGCCGTAAATAAAAAGCGAAAATGAGTGCAGACGGGTACAAGCGGATGTAAACGGATTGTAAAAAAAATCCCATTGACATGAATGGGATTTTTTTCAAACCGTTTTCAATCTGTTTACAGCCTGCAAGAACGGAACCGAAACGGGGATAAAAAAAATGGGGACAGACGGCCGTGTGAATGCACCCTAAGCCTCTGAAAATAAAAAGAAGCAATCTGGTTGCTATGGGCAACTGTTCCACTTTTCCTCCCCAAGTTTTGATAAATCTCCCCCATGTAAGAGCAGTTTTGATGCTTTATCTTATTTAAAGTGCGTTTTGTGTATATATATATATAATTATTATTATAATTTTTTTTTTGACATAAAGCCAAAGGGATTTGACCTATAATCACAATCAAGGTGTTTTATTAGGATTTGAAGTCTTAAGGCTGTGTTCACATGGTGAATTTTTACACCATTTTTCACACTTTTACCACATTTTGGCTTCTTTTGCTGTAATTTTCCGAAATTGTGATAGCATAATTTGCACAACTGCCGTAAAATAGCAAAATTTCTGCTGCGATTTTGGGAAGATCATAGCAAAAAAATTAAAAATTTAGCAAAAAATGCAATGTGTAAACACAGCCTCAGGGGAGGTGTACATTTACTATATATCTTGATCCCATAGAGATAGGAGCAGCAGTATACAGATAGAGCTAGAGGGGGAGGTGTATTACTACTATATATCCTGATCCCATAGAGATAACGGCAGTATACAGATAGAGCTGGAGCGGAGGTGTATAACTACTGTACATCCTGATCCCATAGAGATAGCAGCAGCAGTATACAGATAGAGCTGGAGGGGAGGTGCATAACTACTATATATCCTGATCCCATTGAGATAGCAACAGCAGTATATAAATAGAGGTGGAGAAGAGGTGTATAACTACTATGTAGCTTAATCCCATGAAGACAGCAGCAGTATACAGATAGAGCTGGAAAGGGAGGTGTATAACTACTACATATCCTAATCCCATAGAGATAGTAGCAGCAGTATTCAGATAAAGCTGGAGGGAGGTGCATTACTACCATATATCATGATCTTATAGAGATATCAGCAGCAGTATACATATACAGATAGAGGTGGAGGAGAGGTGAATAACTACTATATAGCTTAATCACATAGAGAGAGCAGAAGCAGTATACAGATAGAGCTGGAAAGAGAGGTGTATAACTACTATATATCCTGATCCCATAAAGATAGCAGTAGCAGTATACAGGTAAAGCTGAAGGGGAGGTGTATAACTACTATATATCCTGATCCCATAGAGATAGCAGCAGTATACAGTTCATGCTGAAGGGGAAGTGTATAACTACTATATAGCCTGATCCCATAGAGATAGCAGCAGCAGTATACAGTTAAAGCTGAAGGGGAGGTGTATAACTACTGTATATCCTGATCCCATAGAGATAGCAGCAGCAGTATACAGATAAAGCTGAAGGGGAGGTGTATAATTACTATATATCCTGATCCCATAGAAATAGCAGCAGTTTACAGATAGATCTGAGTTGGGAGGGGTCTGTGAGCTGCTAAGAGGGATGTCATCGTGCAGTTCACAGGAAGTCAGCTGACCCGGGACTGACCACTTTCCCTGACACATTAAGCGCTGTGATCTTCTGTGGGTCAGACTGATGATCTCATGACCCTGTTACAGCAATGAAATGTATAGAGACAGTTGTGCTGGGCTAAAACAGAAGGCGCTGTAGGACTAGTGATGGTAAGTGTGCGTGATAAAGGGGAAAAAACAAACCGGGGTGCTTCTTTAATAAAAAATAAAATAAAAAGTTGCCGTATTTTTCCAATATATTTTCAATTGTATCAATTCTATGCAGTCTTCAAGGTCATTATTTGCAGTCATTCAATGGAAAACTCCACTGCTTATTTTCTGGCAGAACAATTACTGCCACTATCTCCAGAACAGCTGCCGCAGCCTTGACCCCATTTTCTTCTAAGACTATATTGTATGATATTCATTGAGTATGACGTCAAGCATGGAACGCGCCAAGGAGAACGTTCCAAGCAAACTCTTCATAGCGAACTCTTCCTAAGACTTTATCTGCAGAGCCTCAGCTGTCACCGCGCCTTCGGTCCAGGCGCTAATAAATATTGATTAAAACATCTTTTGGATTTGTTTGCTGCAAAAAGACTCCAACGCCCCGCTGTTCAGCATTACCCTCAAAAATTGATGGTTACATAAATTGTAAATTGACTGTTTGCTCGGGGCTATGAATAGCCTATCACCGATGCTTTGTCGTAGCCAACAATCGACTCATTGAGCAGAACAAGTCGAGATTAACTATTTTACTATTACCGTCTTCTGCCTTTTAACTGAAGAAAAAAAAATTGGAGTATTCAGAATGTATCTCAAAGACGACAATGGTTGGCTTCATTTTGGGCAATTTTCTTAGAACACAATAGGCGACATGAAGTATTCTCTTCCCTGCTCGGTAATAATTGTTATTTTTTTTCTCACTTTGCACAATTGAGCTTATGATCTATTCAGTTGTATTGTTATCGCAACGTATGTTTTCTGCTATGGAGACTGTTACATGAGCATCGAGATTCTCTCTTCAGTTAGACAGACCTCCTTAAGGGAAAAACCTTAAAGGGGTACTCCGGTGGAGAAATTTTTATTTTATTTTTATTAAATCAACTGATGCCAGAAAGTTAAACAGATTTGTAAATCACTTCTATAAAAAATAAAAAAAAATCTTAATTCTTCCAGTACATATTAGCAGCTGTATTCTACAGAGAAAATTCTTTTTTTTATGGATTTATTTACTGTCACGAGCACAGTGCTCTCTACTGACACCTCTGTCCCTGTCAGGGACTGTCCAGAGCAGGAGAAAATACCCATAGCAAACATATGCTGTGCTGGACAGTTCCTAAAATGGACAGAGATGTCAGCAGAGAGCACTGTGGTCATGACAGAAAAGAAATCCAAAAAGAAAAGAATTTCCTCTGTAGTATACAGCCGCTAAGAAGTACTGGAAGGATTAAGATTTTTTAATAGAAGTCATTTACAAATCTGTTTAACTTTCTGCCACCAGTTGATTTAAAAAATCAACCAGAGTACCCAGTGAATGGGAAGTTTATTATACCATCTTATTTGTAGGGCCAAAATGTGGTGCTGAATTTCAAAATATGTCTGTAAAGAGGAACTTCGAAAAATTACGTTTTTTGCTTATATAGTACAGCATAGGCTATCATTAGAGAACAATGTGAAGGTTCTTCTGTATGTCTTTTGCTTACCTTTTTTTACTGAAGTGGCATGCATAGCATTCCCAATGATGGGGGTTCTATAATGCATCATCTAAATCCCCTGGCTGAGGATCAGTTGTTTGATCACTGCACTTGGTCATCTTATTAGACTGCTAGTGCTGCAGATTACCCATGTGAACTCAATAGACTCAATATATTTGACATCTTTAGGCTCTGTTTACAGGTTAAATTTTTACAACATTTTAGCTAATTTTGTAGCAATTTTCAAAAAAATGTGGTAAAAATCATGAATTTTTTACCTTATTTTGCATACTTTGTTGTACAATATCCAAATTTCTGGTCATGATTTTAGGAAAATCACAGCAAAATCATAAAAAAAAGCAGCAAGCAAAAAAAAGGTAGAACACAGCCTCAGGGGAAAGTGCTTTTTTTAAGAGAAATATTGCCATGAGGAGAAAGTGATTTGACCTATAATCACCATTGAGATGTTTTATGGAGAATTCAAGTCTGCAGGCTCTGTTCACATACTGCATTTGTACCACATTTTTGACACTTTCTGTGATTTGTACGTAAATATGCGGTAAATATTTTGGAGAAATGACATCAAAAACTGGAGAAAAAAAAATGCAATGTGTTGACCACAGCCTTAAGGAGGTGAATAACTACAGTATATCCTGATTACATAGAGATAGCAGCAGCAGTATACAGATAGAGCTGGAGGGGAGGTGTATAACTGTTATATATCCTGATACTATTGCGACAGTGATACTGCCGTTAATTACCCTGCAATTTTACAGCTATTTTCTGAAATAGCGGTAAAAGTTGTGCAATGAATACTGCGATTTCGGAAAATATTAGAAAAATTGCGGCAGTTATTAGCGGGAACACAGCCTCAAAGGGGTTATCCACCACTTTAAAACATATTTCCCTATCCTGTGGATTGTGTAGATACGAGGATAACCCCTTTAAAGTTAACTGTCAGACATAGAGATCATTCAATACGGAATTAAAGCTTATAAAAAAAAAAGACCTCTAGGGGTCTCCATACCATCCAGAACATAATTCTGTTGGGCTGCAGCATCATCTTTGTCCCAGCTGAAGCACAGGCTGGAACAAAGTCCAGGAAGTGAGGGCGGGACTAGCACTCCTCTGTGCTCACTCCTGTCCTATCAGACTGCAGGATTAACGCAGAGAGGAGGGGGTTACAGAGCAGCCTGCAGTGATTGGATGAAGAGCTCAGCACAGAGTCAGGGAGGAATTGAATACATGGTAAGTGAGGGCGGGCTCAGGACTTGCCTCGGACACGCCTCTTCCTGAGCAGTGGATGTCAGAATAAGTGAGCAGACAAACGGAGGGATTTGTGAGCCAAATACAGAAGCTAGATACATAAAAAAGACGGAGGGATTTGTCAGCCAAATACAGAAGCTAGATACATAAAAAAGACATGTGAAGCATCTGTGTGACCTTGTGGGTACCTCCCAACATTTGCCGAGAGCAAAGAGGGACAAGCTACACCCTCAGCCATGCCCCCTAACCATGCCCTCAGCCACACCTTTCACCACACCCTCAGTCACCTGAGCTGCCCCAGTAGGTAGGAGACCCCTTTAAGATAGTTGCCCCCGTTAGCCATATACTTTTCTGTGCTTCATTCCTCATCCAGTCCGCGTTCGAGACCTGATTCTGTGGGCCATAGCACTAAGCATTAGGGGTCCCCCGACCGGAGGAGCAGTGGAGCACAGAAGCTGCAGATACCCGGGACAGACGTGGCTGGGTCAGCATCTTTACGGTCCTGTCCTCCAGGTGTCCCACCGCTGCCTCTCTTCATGCCTGGGCATAATGATGACGTAGCAACAGACCTGCCCACGTGCTGTACGTCTTGCTACGCTATCCCCCCTTTTTCTTCCCCAAAACTGGGTGGAAAAGTTGGTGCATCTTATACGGCGAATACACACCTATCGGGTCGGTCCCTGCAGCCGGGACCCACGGCTAATACAGGATATCACCAATCGTGGTGATGCCCTGTATTAACCCTTCAGACGCGGCGATCAAAGCAGACTGCTGCGTCTGAAGCGAAAGTCGGGCTGTTCGGGACCGCCGCGGTAAAATCGCGGCGTCCCGAACAGCTTACAGGACACCGGGAGGGACCTTACCTGCCTCCTCGGTGTCTGCTCCGTGCCGGGATCCCATGCATGGCCATCGCTCTCCTTTGACGTCATCACGTCTTCGCGCACGCCGTCCCGTCATCCAATAGGAACGGCGTGCGTAGCGACGTGATGACGGCGACGGAGAGCGTGAATCCCGGGGAAGAAGACGTCCGGAGCGTCGGGGACACCACGGGGACGCGGCGACAGCGATGGAGCGACATCCAGGGCAGCGGTGACGGGTCCGGAGCGGCGGGGACACGTGAGTACTACTTCCTATCGAGTGGTCTTCAACCTGCAGACCTCCAGATGTTGCAAAACTACAACTCCCAGCATGCCTGGACAGCCAACGGCTGTCCGGGCATGCTGGGAGTTGTAGTTTTGCAACATCTGGAAGTCCGCAGGTTGAAGAACACTGTTGGGTGCAGAATCTTTTTTCTAGATTTTGCACCTTTAAAATTGGGTGCGTCTTATATGCCGATGCGTCCTATAGGGCGAAAAATACGGTATATAAGCATCATTTTTTTCTGTTATATGACTTTTGGCTTTAAACCAAAAGTTGCAAATTCTCTATGCTAACAGGGTTGTTTTCCCAGTTAGCTATGAGTGGTCAGGGGGTAGCATGTAGGGTTTCCACCCAGCCGTTATTTTAAAGTAAAATGGTTACCCGTTCACCCACACTATAACCCAATACACCGGGTTATAGTGCGTGTGAACAGGAGACCGATGCAGGGTCTAGAACTGCTATACCTACCTGCAGTCCGGAGCCCCGATCCCCCGAAGATCCCCCTCTTCCAGCGCTGACTCGTACTTTGAGGCTAGCTGCGGGCTGGATTTAAATATTCATAAGCGCTGGTCACATGAGCGTTCGTGCCTACTGAGCGCTCACATGACTGGCGCTCATGAATATTTAAATCTAGCTGGCGGGCCCCGCCTCAAAGTGCAAATCAGTGCTGGAAGAGGGGGATCTTTGGGGGATCGGGGCTCCGGACTGCAGGTAGGTATAGCAGTCCGAGACCCCGCATCAGTCTACTGTTCACCCGCACTATACCCGGTGTATCGGGTTATAGTGCGGGTGAACGGGTGACCATTTTCCTTTATTGCCTCCGCTGGTAATTTTGTAGAAAAAATATCCAAAAGCCGGTATTTTTTTAGGAAAGTGCCCCGAACCACTGCAGACAGAATCAAATGATGCGCCCTTAGCCCTGCCGCCCTGGCCATGCAAAAGAGTATGACACAGGGTGGAATCGGATGAAATGGTTAACTGGTTATGGCACAGGGGGATTGGTGGGAGGATAAATCTATTGGAATGGCTATGATATGGGGTTCAGAGGGGGGGGCATCAATTGAAATGAGTAAAAGAGTGTGGCACGGGGGGATCAGAGGGGAGGGGATTAATGTGATGTCACGTATATATAATTAATTATGAAAATTAGAATGGCAGGTATTTTTGGGCAAAAATAAGGTGGCAACCCTAGCGGCCCCCCCATGATCCACACTTACCCTGGGTCCCCATCAGTTGTCAATTCACCCCTGCCCCCTGCTGTGGACCTCACTGCCAGACTCCGGAGGCTGAGGGGTCAATTTGCCAATGCTGGGCTGGTACGTGACATGACGTGTCTGGACATGGGCGGAGCTTCCAGTGATGTCATGCATATATAATTAATTATGCAAATTAACATGGCCAGTATTTTTTTTTTGTAAGAAAGGCGGCAACCCCAGTGGCATGGGATGTGCGCAATTTTGTGTGACTGTTAAATTCAGCGCCACAATATACGCCCTCTTTGCCCCACAAACAAACGGCATGTTCGCCTGCCAAAAGTCGCATAATAAATGCGGCGAATGCAGATGCTTAGTCTACATTGGTCATTTGCTCTATGTTTACAGGGCAAGTGCTTTAGTCATTGGGGGAGATTTATCATTACCTGCGTAGAGGAGAAGTTGCCCATAGCAACCAATCAGGTCGCTTCTTTTATTTGTCAGAGGCCTTTTCTAAAATGAAAGAAGCGATCTGATTGGTTGCTATGGGCAACTTTTCCTCTGCACACATTTTATTAAATCTCCCCCAATGTCCCCCATAATGCAATGCGTTTCCACCCTGGGTCCCTGCACCATAGCAGCTATCCATCCTACATTACATAATAGGAAGTACCCCATGCGAGTAAATTGATCGAATGTTATTGCCAAAAAACAGCAATTCCCAGTGGTTAGACTCCGGTTTTAATCAATAACTTTTTTTTTTTTTAGGACTTTCTGACGAACTTTTGTTGTCGTCAGGAACGCCGACCTTTCCGCTTTCCCTACACTCCCATTGATTGTTACAATTATTCTCCAGTTTCTTGTACTGATATCAAGCGAACGCCATTTTCTCCTATATGTGGCAAATTGAATAGCTTCCTGTCTGCGCCATCGGAGCCATCTCATGTGTAGGATCAAACTGTGCCGAAATAATCTGCCGCTATAATGAGCCGTCTTCGATTCTCTACTTGAGAGATGAAAATGTCAATTCCACCTCTTCAAGTACTTATCCTGCGCGCAGGACATAAAACCATCAGTAACAATTGGTCTAATGCCATAGCGGCTCATCACCGATTCATCAGGAAATCTCACAGCTGCCGCCTCTCGGCAAATCTCAATTTGGGTGAAGAGGTAAATATTTCAGATAAAAAAAGTTATGAAAGCATCATGTGTAAATCCTATGGTTAGGATTTTCTTCACCTGGGGCAGTGTTTCCCAACCAGGGTGCCTCCAGCTGTTGCAAAACCACAACTCCCGGCATGCCCGGACATCCAACGGCTATCTGTGATAGAAGCCCTCCCCCACCAAAATCATGTATTCTTAAGAAGGTCGCGGGGTAGACCAAAATAAACTACTCTGAACCCACTCATGGGTATTGGTATTTTTAGCCACAAGAAATGCATTCACAAGGACTTGGTGAACCTCAGCTGGTATACACGACCAATTAAAGGTTAAGTTGTCCTGGACTAGGATACGGACACTGGTATTCACCATTGTTACAGTCATGGCCGTAAATGTTGGCACCCCTGAAATTTTTCAAGAAAATGAAGTATTTCTCACAGAAAAGGATTGCAGTAACACATGTTTTGCTATACACATGTTTATTCCCTTTGTGTGTATTGGAACTAAACCAAAAAAGGGAGGAAAAAAAGCAAATTGGACATAATATCACCAAACTCCAAAAATGAACTGGACAAAATTTTTGGCACCCTTAACTTAATATTTGGTTGCACACCCTTTGGAGAAAAAAAACAAATCATTCACTTCCTATAACCATCAATAAGCTTCTTACACCTCTCAGCCGGAATGTTGGACCACTCTTCCTTTGCAAACTGCTCCAGGTCTCTCTTATTGGAAGGCGCCTTTTCCCAACAGCAGTTTTACAATCTCTCCACAGGTGTTCAATGGGATTTAGATCTGGACTCATTGCTGCCACTTCAGAACTCTCCAGCGCTTTGTTGCCATCCATTTCTGGGGGCTTTTTGACGTATGTTTGGGGTCATTGTCCTGCTGGAAGACCCAAGATCTCAGACACAAACCCAGGTAACTGTGTTCTGTTCTTTGTAGGCCTCATTTCATTTTTGGTAAACAATAGAATGATGTGCTTTACCAAAAAGCTCTATCTTGGTCTCATCTGTCCACAAGACGTTTTCCCAGAAGGATTTTGGCTTAATCAAGTTCATTTTGGTAAAATGTAGTCTTGCTTTTTAATGTCTCTGTATCAGCAGTGGGGTCCTCCTGGGTCTCCTGCCATAGCATTTCATTTCATTTAAATGTCGATGGATAGTTCACGCTGACACTGATGCTCCCTGAGCCTGCAGGACAGCTTGAATATCTTTGGAACTTGTTTGGGGCTGCTTATCCACATCCGGACTATCCTGCGTTGACACCTTACATAAATTTTTCTCTTCCGTCCACACCCAGGGAGATTAGCTACAGTGCCATGGGTTGCAAACTTAATGTTGCGCACTGTGGACAAAGGCAAATCTAAATCTCTGGAGATGGACTTATAACCTTGAGATTGTTGATATTTTTCCACAATTTTGGTTCTCAATTCCTCAGACAGTTCTCTTCTCCTCTTTCTGTTGTCCATGCTTAGTGTGGCGCACACAGACACACAATGCAAAGACAAAGTAAACTTCTCTCCTCTTTATCTGCTTTCAGGTGTGATTTTTATATTGCCCACACCTGTTACTTGCCCCAGGTGAGTTTAAAGGAACATCACATGCTTGAAACAATCTTATTTTCCAAAATTTTGCCAATAATTTTGTCCAGCCCATTTTTGGTGTTTGGTGACATTATGTCCAATTTGCTTTTTTCCCCTCCCTTTTTGGTTTAGCTCCAATACACACAAAGGGAATAAACGTGTATAGCAAAACAGGTGTTACTGCAATCCTTTTCTGTGAGAAATACTTCATTTTCTTGAAAAATTTCAGGGGTGCCAACATTTACGCCCATGACTATGTACTGTATATATGAGTCAGAGCAACTTGAAAAAAGCCTCATCTGGTCGGACCGCCAACCTCCCCCCCTTGTTAGCACCAGAGATGCCTGAGTACACCGCTGGAGAACCCCTTAAAAGTCAATGTCCAAGTTAAGACAGACATGGCTGCTTCCTTCGATAAACAGCGCCACACCTGGTTTTGGATGTTAGTGCATCGCAATCCCATTCACTTCAATAGAACTAACCCAACCCTTGCGAAGATGTGGCACTGCTTATGGAAGAAAGCAGCCATGTCTTCCTATATCTGGACAGCCTGTTTGCTTTCCTCTTATTTATGAGTTGTCCTGAAGTGTGTGGCTGGAATAAAATCCTCAAAAACAGCGTTCACTACCAAACGCATTCACGAGCCGCAGACCTGAAGTCACTGCAGTAACCATATATTATAACCTGGGGTAACCTCAGCTTCTGGCAGCCATTTTGTATCCCTTTATGTAACATGTCCCCAGGCCACTGTTACAAAACAGACTTTTCTGGAACTCATCCAGCAGATGACATGTTATTGTGAATGGCGCAATTTATGTTTTCTCAGTTTTTCTGGTTTTTCAGCTTAAACCTCGAGGACACGGCCTATTTTAATGTTTGCGTTTTTTTTTTTCTCCTCGCCTTTTATTTTTCCATCCGTATACAAAGCTGTATAAGGGCTCATTGTTTGTGTCGCGATCTGTAGTTTGTATCGGTACCATGTTTGCATATACCGTATTTTTCGCCCTATGGGACGCACCGGCATATAAGACGCACCCAATTTTAAAGGTGCAAAATCTAGAAAAAAAAAAAGATTCTGAACGCAACAGTGATCGTCAATCTGCGGACCTCCAGATGTTGCAAAACTACAACTCCCAGCATGCCCGGACAGCCGTTGGCTGTCCGGGCATGCTGGGAGTTGTAGTTTTGCAACATCTGGAGGTCCGCAGGTTGAAGACCACTGGTATAGGAGGTAATACTCACTTGTCCCCGCCGCTCCGGACCCGTCACCGCTGCCCTGGATGTCGCCCTCCATCGCTGTCGCCGCGTCCCCGTGGTGTCCCCGACGCTCCGGACGTCTTCTTCCCCAGTATCCACGCTCTCCGTCGCCGTCCTCACGTCGCCGCCATCACGTCGCTACGCACCCTGCTCCTATTGGATGACTGGATGGCGTGCGCGATGACGAAGGAGAGCGCCGGCCATGCAGGGGATTCCGACATGGAGCAGACACCGAGGAGGCAGGTAAGGTCCCTCCCGGTGTCCTGTAAGCTGTTCGGGACGCCGCGATTTCACCGCGGCGGTCCCGAACAGCCCGACTGAGCAGCCGGGTTAGTGTCACTTTCCCTTCAGACGCGGCGGTCAGCTTTGATCGCCGCGTATGAAGGGTTAATACAGGGCATCACCGCGATCGGTGATGTCCTGTATTAGCCGCGGGTCCCAGCCGTTGATGGCCGCAGGGACCGCCGCGATAGGTGTGTGTATTCGACGTATAAGACGCACCAACTATTTCCTCCCAGTTTTGGGGAACAAAAAGTGCGTCTTATACGGCGAAAAATACGGGTATGTGACTTTTTCATCGCTGTTTCTTTTCTGGGATGTGACATGACCGAAATCATCAGTTTTGGACTGTAATATTGGTATTTTTTTTTTTTTAAGTTTACGCCATTCACCCTACGGGATTATTAACAATAGTTGGATATTTCTGCATGTGGCAATACAAAAATGTTATCACTCATGTTACATATTTTAAGTCCCAGTAGGGGACTATCTTTAGCAAGCACTCCCCTGCTATTAGCAAGCACTATCCACTGTACTTTTATGCCCCCTATGGGTCATTTCTTTGTGATAATTGTGAACATCATAAAAGTCAGGTAAATCTCCAAAACATGGCGCTGTCTCTCCCTGCTGCATAGAGAGGTGGGTCTGCGCACACTCCATTCATTGTCTATGGGAGCATTAGGGTTCGTTCAGACAACGGAATTCCTGTGGAGTTCCACGAGCGGAATTCCGTGAGTGGAATTCCGCGGTGTGAGCATTAGTGTGAATGGGTTTCCACGAGACCCGTTCACACTGCGGAATTTCAGCGAAATTGTTGAAATTGTTTTGCGCAAAAAAAGAACATGTTCATTCTTTGCGCGGATTCCGCGAGCACTGCATAGCCGTCAATGGTGACGGCTCAGTGCCGCGCGGCCCTAGCGCCAAAGTATTTTCGGCGGCGGCCGCCAGACGGAATCTCCGCTCTCGGAATTCAGAGATTCCGCAGTGTTAATGCCCCCTTAGATTACAGTGATCCCCCAACCTACGATGGCCCCGACATACGATCATTTCAACATACGATGGCCTCTCAGAGGCCATCACATGTTGAAGGCAGCATCAACATACGATGCTTTTGTATGTTGGGGCCATCGCATAAACGGCTATCCGGCAGCGCAGACTGCTTCAGCTGCCACCGGATAGCCGTTTACGGTGCCCCGTGTGGTCCGCTGACGATCACTTACCTGTCCTCGGGGCTCCGGAGCGTCCTCTTCGGGATCCCCTGCATCGCCGGCGCTCTCCATCGTCGTCATCACGTCGCTGCGCACGCCATCCCGTCATCCAATAGACGGCGACGGAGAGCGAGGATCCTGGGCAGCAGAGACCTTCCCGGAGCGTTGGGGACACCCCGGGGACGCGGCGTCAGCGATGGAGGGCGACATCCAGGGCACCGGTGATGGTCTGGAGCGGCGGGGACATGTGAGTATAACCTCCAATACCAGTGGTCTTCAATCTGCGGACCTCCAGAGGTTGCAAAACTACAACTCCCAGCATGCCCGGACAGCCGTTGGCTGTCCGGGCATGCTGGGAGTTGAAGTTTTGCAACATCTGGAGGTCCGTAGGTTGGAGACCACTGTCCTTTACTTTATATTGCACGGATCCCTCAACATACGATGGTTTCAACAAACGATGGTCCATTTGGAACGGATTACCATCCTATGTTGAGGGACCACTGTACAGTGTTCAGTACCCCTAGTGCTCCCATAGACAATGCATGAAGTGTGTGCCAACCCACCGTTCTATGCAGCAGAGAGAGCCGGGGCCTTCTTCTGCATATTCTATGGATAGGGGATCTAAGTCGTAATTTCAGGAAAATAAAGTTTTGTAATTCAAAGCAATAAAAGGGGGTGTGGTGATAGGTTTTTAGCGTGGAGAAGGGCCCCCAGTTATGTGGTGTGCACAAATGGAATTATGACAACAAAATGGCGCATCCTCACCACAGCGATCCAGGTGTTTCCAGAGAACATTGATCAAACAGTGAAAGCACTTGTGGGGTTAAACATTGTTGTTCCCCAATATAAACCAAATAATATTGATCCAAAAGACCGTGAGACTCCAAAGTCTGGAAAATGTTTTTTTTCTGGTCAACTTCTGCTGTCATCCAGATCCAGGTGGAAGCGTTTCTAGGTCCCCTGGCAAGGTGCTGTATCATTGCTACCTACTTTACGAATTTTCCACCTGTGCCCAGCATGCGCCGTGATGTCAAAGGGCGCAGCCTCAGCGCAAGTAACAGAAGTCTGGAATATAAAACACCAGGCTTCCTCCAGCTCCAAAAGGAATTCACACCGACTGCCTGCCGGCTCAATAGGTTTAGTGGCCAGCAGGGCAGGATTTACATCCCTAGGTGCCTATAGGCATAAATACACTGACACGTTTCCCCGCAAACTCCTCTCCATCTAGGCTCCTCTGTCCCAAATAAACTCCTGTCCCCCATTCAGACCTGTTTGTCCACCAGACCCCCCCCCCCATTCAGACACTCCTGTACCCGTTTCAGACCCCTCTGTCCTCCAGACCCCTTTGATTCCTATTCAGACCCTCTATCCTTCTCTTGCCTAACCTCCCCAAACTACTTTTTCCCACCATTAAATGGGCACTGTCAGATACAAAAACTTTTGATATGTTGTAAAGCATGTATAACCAATAGGTTTTGTAATTGCTTTCATTAGAAAATGTCCAGTATTTCATATTGAAAAAGACAGTCAAACAACTGCCCCCCTGCCTGCTTGGACACATATTAGTCCTGCTGTGTCCATGAGTCATCCCCTATGTCATGGACACACTTCCTTGATTGACAGCTGTGAGCGCAGGGAAAAACCCTCCCACTGTCCGCTTGTGTCCCACTACTATCAGTGAGGACAAGCTGGGAGTTGTAGTTTTGCTAATGCTAGGGGAGGTGTGAGCAGACAGCATACTGAGGGAGGGGGCGGAGACCTGCACAGTGAGGCCACGCCCCCTCCCTTTGAGCGGAATTCAGGCTAATGAGCTAAATTAAAAGTGTAATAAAAAAATAAATAAAGGTGCTAGACACATAAAAATTAGATGTACATGGTCAGGATTAGGTACTGAGTGATATATATAAAAAAATATATTTTTTGTTGGAACAGACGGGTACACTTTAAGCCCCATGATGCTGCCTGCCTCACCAATGCACTGCACTGACACCATGGTAGGCTGCCTCTAGTGTCTGCTTCTAGTGCTGACTACCAGCCCTCCATACATGTGGGCAGCGCAGCAGAGTGAGTATAGACTGTAACTTACAGGTTGTAAGTAGATGTCGGTGCAGTGCCCCTGAACCAGTCTGATGAGCCCACAGGGCCAAGTGCCATTGGTCAGTAACCCTTTGATGAAAATAAATATTATTAGTAATAATAATAATTATATAGTGCCAACAGATTCGGCAGCACAATTTTGAGGATACAAGTAAAGACAAATATCAGACATTACAATATTACACACTAAATATTCAAACGGGAGTGAAGTTCCTGCTTGCAAGAGCATCCAGACTATGAGAAATGGGGTTGAGACAATAGGCAGTGTTTTATTGATACAATGGTCCAGCCATGTTTTATAAATAGGGTAGAATACATAAATGTGGGGGAACCAATCATTAGCCAATATTTAAATGTCTAAAGTGCAAAGAACATGGGGGGTAATTAGAAAATATTATATATAGGGTACTTTTAAACCTGTGGAAATTGGGGTAAAAGGGTACAGGGGTGGTGATGTCACGGTCACGCCCCTTGTGGCGTCACACCACGCCCCCCTCATTGCAAGTCTATGGGAGGAGGCGTGGCAGCTGCCACGCCCCCTACCATAGACTTGCAATGAAGGGGGCGTGGTGTGACACCACAAGGGGCCTGACCGTGACGTCACCACCCCCGTAGCCTGCACCCAACGTTTGGAACAAAATGTTCCGAACACTGGGGCAGAGGAGTACCCCTTTAAGTCTGAGGGTTTGAGGTATTTCATTCCAGAGAAGTGGAGCAGCGCAAGCAAAGTCTTGGAGACGAGAGTGGGATATTCGTATTATAGAAGATGTTAGTTTTAGATCATAACAGAACGGCCCTCATTTACTATTGCAAACCCGAAATGTTTGGTCGGGTTGTGCGCCAGAAATTCTGTCTGCGCCAGAATTTGCGGCAGAATTGGAAAAAAGAAACCTGAAAAAGGGGTGTCGCCATTGGGAAAAGGGGCGTGTTCCCCACATTTTCACAAAAACCCAACATATTTACTAAGGTTTCCACAGAAAATGTGGTGGATTTGAGCTGAGGAAAACCAGACAGGTCAGAGCATGTGTAAAAAAAGCAAAATGTAGGGAAAGTGGAAACTGTAGGGAAACCTTAGTAAATACCGTGGAAAATAAATTGTAGGGAATTAAAACCCACAAAGAAACCTACACAACACTCTTAGTAAATAAGGGCCAATGTGTGTAGGATGTAGACAGAGATGAGGGAGGAGATGTAGGGAGGTGCAGCACTGGGGAGAGCTTTGTGGGTGAGACTGAGGATTTTGTACTTTATTCTGGACTGAATGGGTAACCAGGGAAGTGACTGACACAGGGGGGAGGCGTCGGTGTAACGGCTGGAGAGGAAGATGAGTCTGGCTCGGCATTGAGAATGGACTGGAGGGGGGAGAGTTTAGAGAAGGTCTATTTATAAAGAGTTACAATAGTCAAAGCGGGAAGGAATCGGCAACAAGAGCTTTAGCAGTTTCAAAAGTGAGAAAAGGGAAAATTCTAATGATGTTTTAGAGGTGCAGGAGACAAAAAGGTAAAAGGGATCGAATATAGGGAGTGAAAGACAGATCAGAGTCTAGTATAAGTCCAATATATAATAAAAAGAAAAAAAGAGCGATACGCGCCCCTAGTGAAGTGTGTCACAGTAGTATGCAAGTAAGTATGTGGAAAGCCACTTACCTGATGGTGTTGCACTAAGAGCACAACACCTAAGCAGACATCTAGATATAAGTATGGAGCCTGCAGCCTCATCCGGTCGTAGCTTAGCTTGGTCCGGTAAAAAGGCAGTCTCAAAGGAAAAACTTGAGCTTTATTCGGGCGCTGATCTCCAAAGAAGGCAGTCGGACACGTTTCTAAGTCCGAATGGCATTTTATTGCACTAAAAACAACATGTTTCTGGTCCGGAATGGACCCTTCCTCAGGTAAGCACTCCAAGACAGGGAGCGTGGTGACCAGGAGTTATGGTATTGCCACACACCAAGATGGAAATGTTAGATTTAGGTGGATTAGAGATGAAGAAGTTGCTGAGGTCATGGCGTGGTCATGACATCAGCGCAGCATCGCTAGTCATCAGGCATGGAGTGAAGTTCGCTCCGTGCACCGGATGACTACTGTGCCACAGCAGAGATTGCAGGGGGGGGGGGGGGGGTCCCAGCCTAGGGGGATAAGATTTCTAGGGGCGGAGTACCCCTTTAAAATCACAGAAAAAAGGCCATACTTACTTGTTACTGGTACAAGGGCAGATATAAAACCTTTTCTCACCATGATGCAAATCAGCCAGCAATAATGGGAAGGTTCTGCGACCAAAATACTGATGAGCAACCACTCACACGCCTACTATTCATGAGGGGAGGGGGTAGCTGCTTACCATCATACATGTAGATAAATAAGATATACTGTTTTTTATTATGTTGCACCCACTTCTGGTGTCACTCCATTTACACTTGAGCGCTGTCCCTGTTCTACTGACTAAATCTTTAGTCGTCTGACACATCAAAACAGGTGAAGTCTCTGGTGAAGCCTGAAATCATGGGATCGCGCTGTTTATAATGGTCCTTCTCACACATTCTGGAAAGTATAAGATGAAAGAAGGTTGACTGTGCAAAATATACTCACAAAACTGAAAATATCAAAATATTATCAGATTTTACAAGAAGAATGTTTGCGATTTTTCTCCACAAATGGCGCCACTTTTGGCCACTGGCTTTACCTGGTCTTGCAGCTCCTTTACTTGAATATTTGCAATACCCCACAACACTCATAGAGACTGGTAAGAACAGTGATATTGTACTCAGTTGTGCAAATAACAGTAAAAAGGTGTTATTATTCACACATTTTGACTGTTTTTAATGCAATTTTCTAAATGCAGTAAAAATGTGTGAAAAATGAACAAAATTTTGGCACAATATCACATTTTTTGGCACAGGAAAAACATGGCAAAAACGCAACGTGTGAACACAGCCTCAGAGAAGCACCAACTTAATATGCAGTGCTTTTACATTACTTAAAGGGGTACTCCGGTGAAAACCTTTTTTCTTTTAAATCAACTGGTGGCAGAAAGTTAAACATATTTGTAAATTACTTCTATTAAAAAATCTTAATCCTTCCTGTACTTATCAGCTGCTGAATACTACAGAGGAAATTCTTTTCTTTTTGGAATGCTCTCTGATGACATCACGAGCACAGTTCTCTCTGCTGACGTTATAATAATAATAACACATTATTTATTGTTGTCCTTCGTGGGATTTGAACCCATGTCCCCAGCACTGCAAGGCAGAAGTGCTAACCACTGAGCCACCATGTTGCCCTTAGCATACATCTGCTATGCACGGTTGCTAAAATGGATAGAGATGTCAGCAGTGAGCACTGTGCTCGTGATGTCATCAGTGTTCCAAAAAGAAAGGATTATCCTCTGTAGCATTCAGCAGCTAATAAGTACTGGAAGGATTAAGATTTTTTAATAGAAGTAATTTACAAATATGTTTAACTTTCTGCCACCAGTTGATTTAAAAGAAAAAAGTTTTCACCGGAGTACCCCTTTAAACCAGTCCCTGTCCTTTTTGAGGCTCACAATCTAAATTCACCTATCAGTATGTTTTTGGGAGGAAACCAATTCCTTTGCAGATGTTGTCCCTGGTGGAATTTGAACCAAGGAATTTGGCGTTCCAAGGCAACAGTGCTAACCACTGGGCTACCGTGCTGCCTAGATCCCATAGACATAGCAGAAGTATACAGATCTGGGAGGGGAGGGGTCTGGGAGCTAGTAAAAGGGGATCTAGTAGGTGATGTTGTAATCCTGTACTCAGTACTGAAATCCTGTTGTGACTAATAGTAACATAGTTTGTAAGGTTGAAAAAGACAAGAGTCCATCGAGTTCAACCTAAACCCTACTGTGTTGATCCAGAGGAAGGCAAAAACCCCACATGAGGCTGATGCCAATTGTCCCATGACAGAGGAAATATTCCTTCCCGACTCCAATATGGCGATCAAAATAAATCCCTGGATCAACGTTCTATCCCCATAAATGTAGTTTCCATAACCACTAATGTTATAACTCTCTAGAAAAAAATGCAGGCCCCCCTTGAACTTGTTTATTGAGTCAGACATCACAACATCATGCGGCAGAGAGTTTCATAGTCAAACTGCTCTTACAGTAAAGAATCTGTCTGTGATGATGGCGAAACCTTCTTTCCTCTAGATATAGAGGATGTCCCCTTGCCAATAGGCACTGGACGATTAGGAGAGTCTGATTGGTGATCACATGACCAAGTTAGAGAAATGAACCTCTTAGATGCAGCTGTGCTGGAATAAAACAGATGCGCTGTAGAACTAGTGATGGTTGGTGTGCATGATTTGAACAAAAAAAACAAAACCGAGTTCTTCTTCAGGACTATCAGATTTTGCTAGTATTCCGCAGCAAAGTCCCTAACAGTAGGATGTGCTTGCCGGTTTCTTCTTCCTACTAAATTCAATAGAAAAACCTACAACTAATCTGTGTGCAGCAGAAACTGACCTGCAGCAGAAACTGACATGTTGCAGATCCCCTAAGCACCCCCCCGAATCAGCCCATACATGGCAGACAGATGTCGGGAGAGGAGAATAAGCTGCCTCTATATGACGCTCAAAGCAAAGGAGCGGGCATGGTGGATTTCAACACGGCTAGTCCTGTGTTCTGGCGATGCCAGACATTGAGACATCTAAGACCCCTTTCACATTACCGTTATGCCACGGCAGTGTGACGGCCATCGGGGAACCCAGGGAGAATAGCGGGAGAAAAAATACTACAAGCGCCGTCTTTTTCTCCCGCTACAAAACAACGGCCCCTGACGGACCCCATTGACTATAATGAGATCCATCAGGAACCCGTTGTTACCTGTTATGAACTGTCCACATAACGGCCGTTAAAGGGTTACTTTGCTCCCCAGCGTCCGGAACTCAATGTTCCGAACACTAGGTGCGGGCTTACATGTTCAAGCCTGCCCCCTCGTGATGTCACGCCCCGCCCTTCGTGATGTCACACCCCGCCCAATGACAACACAACCCCACCCCCTCAATGAAAGTCTATGGGAAGGGGGCGTCACGCCCCCTTCCCATAGACTTTCATTGAGGGGGCGGGACGTCACGAGGGAGCGGTCGTGAACACGGAAGCCCGCACCCAGCGTTTGTAACATTGAGTTCCGGGGCTAGGGTGCGGAGTAACCCTTTAAAGAACAAAAAAATCAATAGATGGAGAAGATCATGTAGACATGCAATGTACACAGTATAATCCTGCTAACCTGGGTTGAAAGCCAAAATGTTGACTAGGCAGAAACAAAGGTTCTCGGAGAAAAAACTGTTGAAAAAATCGATGGTAACCATGGTACTCAAGTGTATTCTGATTTTTGGGGTAATGGAGATGATCAGGCAGACAGGTTGTCTTTAGAGGTCCACACAACTGTTCTGCAACCTGAACTGAACTGGGACCATATGCCGTCTCTGAAGGTATCACAGTGCCGGGTGGCTCCGGTGGGGTGTATACAGTAGTTGGGAATGTTACTGTTTTACCTTCAAAGATGAATAGAAATCACAATCACATATAAGTAACATACTAAAAAGGGGTAATGGTCCTTTAGGGAAATCAACTTTCTCAGATGAAGGAGCTTGGAAAAACACTAAAGACATTTTTTTGGGGAATAATTTAAAGGGATTTTCCAGGAAAAATTTTTTTTTTTTTATATATCAACTGGCTCCAGAAAGTTAAACAGATTTGTAAAGTACTTCTATTAAAAAATCTTAATCCTTCCAGTACTTATGAGCTTCTGAAGTTAAGGTTGTTCTTTTCTGTCTAAGTGCTCTCTGATGACACCTGTCTCGGGAACCGCCCAGTTTTGAAGCAAATCCCCATAGCAAACCTCTTCTAAACTGGGTGTTTCCCGAGACAGGTGTCATCAGAGAGCACTTAGACAGAAAAGAACAACCTTAACTTCAGCAGGTCATAAGTACTGAAAAGATTAAGATTTTTTAATAGAAGTAATTTACAAATCTGAACTTTCTGGAGCCAGTTGATATATATAAAAAAAAATTTTCCTTTAAAGGGGTACTACCGGGGAAAACTTTTTTTTTAAAATCAACTGGTGCCAGAAGGTTAAACAGATTTGTAAATCATTTCTCTGCTGACACCTCTGTCTATGTCAGGAACTGTCCAGAGAAGGAGCAAATCCACATAGCAAACCTCTCCCGCTATGGATAGTTGCTGGCACGGACAGAGGTGGCAGCAGAAACACTGTGGTCAGACTGGAAAGAACTAGAAACATGGAAACATAGAAGGTGTCGGCAGATAAGAACCATTTCGTACATCTAGTCTGCCCAATAATCTGAATCCTATCAATAGTCTCTGGCCCTATCTTATATGAAGGATAACCTTATACCTATCTCTATCTTATATGAAGGATAGCCTTATACCTATCCCTATCTTATATGAAGGATAGCCTTATACCTATCTCTATCTCATATGAAGGATAGCCTTATACCTATCTCTATCTTATATGAAGGATAGCCTTATACCTATCTCTATCTTATATGAAGGATAGCCTTATACCTATCTTTATCTTAAATGAAGGATAGCCTTATACCTATCCCTATCTTATATGAAGGAAAGTCTTATACCTATCTCTATCTTATATGAAGGATAGCCTTATAACTATCTCTACCTTTATATGAAGGATAACTTTATGTCTATCTCTATCTTATATGAAGGATAGCCTTATACCTATCTCTATCTTATATAAAGGATAGCCTTATGCCTATCTCTACCTTATATGAAGGATAGCCTTATGCCTATCTCTATCTTCTATGAAGGATAGCCTTATACCTATCCCTATATTATATGAAGGATAGCCTTATACCTATCCCTATCTTATATGAAGGATAGCCTTATACCTATCTCTATCTTATATGAAGGATAGCCTTATAACTATCTCTATCTTATATGATGGATAGCCTCATAACTATCTCTATCTTATATGAAGGATAGCTGTCAGGATCCGGGTACTGTGAGGATACTGGTGGTTGATCCTCTGTGTCAGTGAGGTGATGACGTGGGATGTACCAGGGGAATGGAGTCTAAGGGGTTACTGGTATTCACCAGAGCCCGCCGCGAAGCGGGATGGACTTGCTGCGGCAGGTAACCCCCAGGTCGTTCCACCCGATAGCGACTCAACCCCAACTGACGGCTGAGATAGGCGCGGTACAAGGGATTAGGCAAGAGCAAGGTCGGACGTAGCAGAAGGTCAGGGCAGGCAGCAAGGATCGTAGTCAGGGGCAACGGCAGGAGGTCTGGAACACTGGCTTGGGACATACAAGGAAACGCTTTCACTGGCACAAGGGCAACAAGATCCGGCGATGCTGGGAAGGGGAAGTGAGGTAATATAGGCTAGGACACAGGTGTATGCACTAATTGGGCCAGGCGCCAATCAGAGGCGCACTGGCCCTTTAAATCGCAAAGAGACGGAGGACAGGTCGGGTAAGAAGACTGGGATGCGAACCGCAAGCGGGCGTGTCCCGCTTCGCGGGTCGCATCCCCGCCAGTGACATTAATGCAGCGCTCCCGGTCAGCGGGTCTGACCGGGGCGCTGCGACAAGGTGAACGCTGCGAGCGCTCCGGGGAGGAGCGGGGACCTGGAGCGCTCGGCGTAGCAATAGCCTTATGCCTATTTCTATCTTATATGAAGGATAGCCTTATACCTATCCCTATCTTATATGAAGGATAGCCTTATGCCTATCTCTACCTTATATGAAGGATAGACTTATACCTATCCCTATCTTATATGAAGGATAGCCTTATACCTATATCTATCTTATATTAAGGATAGCCTTATAACTATATCTATCTTATATGAAGGATAGCCTCATAACTATATCTTATATGAAGGATAGCCTTATACCTATCTCTATCTTATATGAAGGATAGCCTTATACCTATCTCTATCTTATATGAAGGATAGACTTATACCTATCCCTATCTTATATGAAGGATAGCCTTATACCTATATCTATCTTATATAAAGGATAGCCTTATAACTATATCTATCTTATATGAAGGATAGCCTCATAACTATATCTTATATGAAGGATAGCCTTATACCTATCTCTATCTTATATGAAGGATAGCCTTATACCTATCTCTATCTTATATGAAGGATAGCCTTCTACCTATTTCTATCTTATATGAAGGATAGCCTTATACCTATCTCTATCTTATATGAAGGATAGCCTTATGCTTATCCCATACATGTTTAAAACTATGTCCTCTTGTTGTAGTTTTTCTTCTTTTAATACACAACTTCCTCTGGAACATACAGCAGCTGATAAGTACTGAAAGGACTAAGATTTTTAAATAGAAGCAATTTACAAATCTGCATAATTTTCTGGCACCAGTTGATTTGAAAACATATTTTTTCCACCGGAGTCCCCCTTTAAAGTTTGTCAACCGAATCACTATTCTGCTTGTTGCCGCTTAGGGATTCAGAAGAGAGAGAATTTGAAAGCAGTGAGACCGTACCATTATCTCTTATAGCAATGCATTCTGGGAGGTGAATTCACTGTAGGCTTCAGTTACCTGTAGTATGAGTGTATGGAGACATCGTGGGGGTGGAAGAGTTATAAATGGCCATAGGTAGAGCTTTCTCATTTTTATCTGTCCGTCGTGTAAATGTCCAATCTAAAAGATAAAATGAAATGAGAAGCTGCTGTGTATAACCCACAACAACCAACTAATGGGTTAAAAGAAACTTGTGGAGAAGCTTACAATACAGTCACCTTATGCCCAATTACCGTATATACTCGAGTATAAGCCGAGTTTTTCAGCACGATTTTTCGTGCTGAAAACGCCCCCCTCGGCTTATACACTCGAGTGAACTGACAGGGGTGGCTTAGCTGTGAGGGGATGGTTCATCTTTGGCCATCTTATGCTGCAGGGACCGTCCGGTGGGGAGGGTTAGTCCTTCCGGGCTGTCCATCTTCACCGGGAGGCCCTCTTCTCCGCTCCGGGCCGGGCCCGAACTAGTGAAGCTGCACTGACGCCACCACGCAGGGATGTTCAAGCGCAGGGACGTCACTGCGCGTCGTCAAGGCAACGTCACTAGTCCGTGGCCGGCCCGGAGCGGAGAAGAGGGCCTCCCGGTGAAGATGGACAGCCCGGAACGACTAACCCTCCCCACCGGACGGTCCCTGCAGCATAGATGGCCCGGACCAGCTCACCCTTCCCACCGAGAAACTGGGGAGGTGAGTAGAAAACAAAAGGGGGGTCTGGTTGATGACAAAGGCCGCTGTGGTCTTCAACCTGCGGACCTCCAGATGTTTCAAAACTACAACTCCCAGCATGCCTGGACAGCCGATGGCTGTCCGGGCATTCTGGGAGTTGTAGTTTTGCAACATCTGGAGGTCCGCAGGTTGAAGACCACTGAAAGGGATTGACAGGCGGTGATGATGAAGGGGGGGATGATGACGAGGGTGATGATGACAGGCGGTGATGATGAAGGGGGGGATGATGACAGGGTGATGATAGGGTGATGATGAAGGGGGGGATGATGACGAGGGTGATGACAGGCGGTGATGATGACAGGGTGATGATGACAGGGTGATGATGAAGGGGGGGATGATGACGAGGGTGATGATGAAGGGGGGATGATGAAGGGGGGATGATGACAGGGTGATGATGAAGGGGGGGATGATGACGAGGGTGATGACAGGCGGTGATGATGAAAGGGGGGATGATGACGGTGATGATGACAGGGTGATGATGACAGGGTGATGATGAAGGGGAGGATGATGACGAGGGTGATGATGACAGGGGGATGATGATGAGGGTGATGATGACATGGTGATGATGAAGGGGGGGATGATGACAGGGTGATGATGAAGGGGGGATGATGACAGGGTGATGATAGGGTGATGATGAAGGGGGGGATGATGACGAGGGTGATGACAGGCGGTGATGATGACAGGGTGATGATGACAGGGTGATGATGAAGGGGGGGATGATGACGAGGGTGATGATGAAGGGGGATGATGACAGGGTGATGATGAAGGGGGGGATGATGACGAGGGTGATGACAGGCGGTGATGATGAAAGGGGGGATGATGACGGTGATGATGACAGGGTGATGATGAAGGGGAGGATGATGACGAGGGTGATGATGACAGGGGGATGATGATGAGGGTGATGATGACATGGTGATGATGAAGGGGGGATGATGACAAGGGTGATGATGACAGGGTGATGATGACGGGGATGATGATGAGGGTGATGATGACAGGGGGATGATGATGAGGGTGATGATGACAGGGGGATGATGATGAGGGTGATGATAACAGGGGGATGATGATGAGGGTGATGATGACAGGGGGATGATGACAGGGTGATGATGACAGGGGGGATGATGATGAGGGGGATGATGACAGGGGGATGATGATGAGGGTGATGATGACAGGGGGATGATGATGAGGGTGATGATGACAGGGGGATGATGATGAGGGTGATGATGACAGGGGGATGATGATGAGGGTGATGATGACAGGGGGATGATGATGAGGGTGATGATGACAGGGGGATGATGACGAGGGTGATGATGACGGGGATGATGATGAGGGTGATGATGACAGGGGGATGATGACGAGGGTGATGATGACAGGGTGATGATGACGAGGGTGATGATGACAGGATGATGATGACAGAGTGATGATGAAGGGGGGATGATGACGAGGGTGATGATGACAGGCGGTGATGATGAAAGGTGATAATAACAGGGTGATGATGAAGGGGGGGATGATGACGAGGGTGATGATGACAGGTGATAATAACAGGGTGATGATGACAGGGTGATGATGACAGGGTGATAATGATGGGGGTCTGGATGATGACATGGGGGGGGATGATGTATTTCCCACCCTTGGCTTACAGTCGAGTCAATAACTTTTCCTAGGTTTTTGGGGTGAAATTAGGGGCCTCGGCTTATATTCGGAACGGCTAATACTGGAGTATATACGGTATTATAATACCTATGGTACAAAAACAATTGAATATAATAATCTGAAATCTTCGGTGGTGTTATGGTGCCTGTGCACATTAGGCCCCATTCATGTCCCATTTTGGGTCTCTAATGGCAGTATACACTAAGATACTGTCAATAAGATACTGCAATGTATACAGCAGCATGGCCATAGAGTTTCATTGACCAAAATGATTTAGTTTGGTCCACAATCATATACAATGGTCCCTCAACATACGATGGTAATCCGTTCCAAATGAACCATCGTTTGTTGAAACCATTGTATGTTGAGGGATCCGTGCAATGTAAAGTATAGGACAGTGGACTACAACCTGCGGACCTCCAGATGTTGCAAAACTACAACACTCAGCATGCTGGACAGCCGTTGGGAGTTGTAGTTTTGCAACATCTGGAGGTCCGCAGGTTGAAGACCACTGGTATTGGAGGTTATACTCACCTGTCCCTGCCGCTCCGGACCATCACCGCTGCCCTGGATGTCGCCGTCCATCGCTGTCGCCGCGTCCCTGGGGTGTCCCCGATGCTCCAGCAAGGCCTCTGCTTCCCGGCATCCTCGCTCTCCGTCGCCGCCAGCACATTGCTCCGCACGCTGCTCCTATTGGATGATGGGACGGCGTGCGCAGCGACGTGATGACGACGACGGAGAGCGCTGACGATGCAGGGGATCCTGAAGAGGACGCTCCGGAGCCCGAGGATAGGTAAGTCATCGTCAGCGGACCACACGGGGCACCGTAAACGGCTATCCGATGGCAGCTGAAGCAGTCTGCGCTGCCGGATAGCCGTTTATGCGATGGCCCCGACATACAAAGCATCGTATGTTGATAATGCCTTCAACATGTGATGGCCTCTGAGAGTGATCGTATGTTGAAATGATCGTATGTCGGGGCCATCCTAGGTCACTGTAGTTTGCTGATGTATATTGGTGAAAGAGACAGAAGTGTATGGCCAACTTTGTTTCTACCAAGTAGGCACTATTGATGTCAATCATTTTATCATAGCATCCCTCATGCTCCTTATGGAAAAACACATTAAGCAGGTACCTGGGAACATTTCACGGTGTATCGTCCTCAGTTTCCAGGCTTCAATGTAATACGTTTTTTTCTGTTCCTCAGTTAATCTGCGCCATTCCCAACCTAACTGGATGTTGATGTCACGACTACTGGCGGTAGGGTTGGCTCTCGCCAGTGCTGAATGGTGAATTCTTCTCCATATCATGTAAGAGTTCATTGGCTGTTTTATATTACCGCTACTGTTATAACCAAATGGTACATAGGGTTTCTCTGCAAGAAAATGGCATATATATCTTATAAACACGTTTACAACACCAAAAACTAAAGGGATCCTACACATACTGTACATATGCCAAGTGGGTCACCAGACACGCATGAAAGCCCTTAAAGGGGTTATCCAGGAAAAAACTTATATATATATATATATATATATATATCAACTGGCTGCAGAAAGTTAAACAGATTTGTAAATTACTTCTATTAAAAAATCTTAATCCTTTCAGTACTTATGAGCTTCTGAAGTTAAGGTTGTTCTTTTCTGTCTAAGTGCTCTCTGATGACACGTGTCTCGGGAACCGCCCAGTTTAGAAGCAAATCCCCATAGCAAACCTCTTCTAAACTGGGCGGTTCCCGAGACACGTGTCATCAGAGAGCACTTAGAAAATAGAAATGTTTTCCAGTGGAGTACCCCTTTAATGGTGGGGAAGAAGGTGTGTGTGTGTGGGGGGGGGGGAGGGGGGAAGCAGTCTGTAGAGAGTAAGGAGAAAGAGGAGGGGAGGGGGGAGGAAGGAAGAAAAAGATAAAAGAAAGAAGAAATGTCTAATTAGAGGACATGGGGGGAGATTTATCAAAACCTGTGCAAAGAAAAGTTGGCCAGTTGCCCATAGCAACCAATCAGCTTGCTTCTTTCATTTTGCAGAGGCCTTGTTTAAAATGAAAGAAGCGATCTGATTGGTCGCTATGGGCAACTGGGCAACTTTTCCTCTGCACAGGTTTTGATAAATCTCCCCCATGGTGTCCAGAGATAAGGGTAATTATAATGGGGAGAGGATCTATACCATAAGGAGCCATGGTGTGTGTATATCTAGAAGAGGAAAAATACCCTGAAGAAATCCTCTCATCAGTGTCACCTGCACTAAACTGTCAGTACAGGTACAGCAGGTGACATTGATGATAACCATACTTACCTGACTCCTCTCCGCGGCCCTGTTCTCTCGCTATCTTCCTTCCGGAGCCAGCATGGGGCACGGGCGGAGCTTCCTGACGTCACCGCTGCTGCTTACCTGCTGGGTCCCGCTGCTAACAAACAGCAGTGGTGAGATCCGAAACAAAAACTACAGAGAAAGATATAGCTGGAGTATAGGACCACGGAGCGGGGACAGGTAAGTATAGTCATAATCCGTGTCACCTGCACTACCTGTCTTTACCAACAGGTTAGTGCAGATGACACTGATGACAGATTTCCTTTAAAAACCACCATGATCCTGACCCACAAGCCAAGTGTCAGTAATAAGGTTCTCAGCCTGGTGTCAATGGATCAAGTCTCTGTAAGTGTCTGTTCACATGCTGCGAATTTGTAACCCAAAGAAGGTTCAATAAGAAATTCAAAACCTACATGGTTTCAGCCACGTGAACCTTAAAGGAGTACTCCACCCCTAGATATCTTATCCCCTATCCAAAGGATAGGGGAAAAGATGTCTGACCGTGGGGGTTCCACCACTGGGGACCCCCACGATCTCGGCTGCGGCACCCCAGACATCCGGTGCATGGAGCGAACTTTGCTCCATGCCAGATTACTGGCGATGCGGGGAGGAGGCTCGTGACATCACGGCCATGCCCCCTCAATGCAAGTCTATGGGAGGGGGCGTGACGGCCGTCACGCCCCCTCCCATAGACTTGCATTGAGGGGGGCATGGCCGTGACGTCACGAGCGGGGCGTGACCGTGACGTCACGAGCCTCCGGCACTGCACCTGATGCTCTAAACAAACGCCAGGTGCAGCAGGGAGATCGTGGGGGTCCCCTGCGGCGGGACCCCCACGATCAGACATCTTATTCCCTATCCTTTGCATAGGGGATAAGATATATAGGAGTGGAGTACCCCTTTAATGTTATATTACACTTTGAGAGTGACGCTTGCTGTTATCTGCCACTGCCAACAGTTAGGGAGCCCCATGCAGTGAGCTCAAGGGCATGAAAAGATGGCGCGATTCTGAAAGGGGTACTCCGGTGGAAAACTTTCTTTTAAAATCAACTGGTGCCAGAAAGTTAAACAGATTTGTAAATGACTTCTATCAAAAAATCTTGATCCTTCCAGTACTTATTAGCTGCTGAATACTACAGAGGAAATTCTTTTCTTTTTGGAACACAGAGCTGTCTGCTGACATCATGAGCACAGTGCTCTCTGCTGACATCTCTGTCCATTTTAAGAACTGTCCAGAGTAGGAGAAAATCCCCATAGCAAACAGATGCTGCTCTGGACAGTTCCTAAAATAGACAGAGATGTCAGCAGAGAGCACTGTGGTCATGATGTCAGCAGAGAGCTCTGTGTTCCAAAAAGAATAGAATTTCCTCTGTATTATTCAGCAGCTAATAAGTACTAGAAGGATTAAGATTTTTTTTTTAATAGTAGTCATTTACAAATGTTTAACTTTCTGGCACCAGTTGATTTAAAAAAATTAAAAAAATAAAGTTTTCCACCGGAGTACCCCTTTAAAGCAATCTAACCATGTGGACTCTTAACACCTATATAAATGATCTTCCAATATCTTGTAAAACTGATCAAAGTCTTAAAAGGTCATCTCCATGGGCACTTCTTCTGTCTTCTCATGGGTCGCATGTCAAGTCGAAACGTATCAAGATGACTCCGTGTATGGCTATTGCCAGGGCTCAAGTCCTGCAGGAACGCGTAGGAACTAAGTTCCTGCACTTTTTCCACAGCAGGAACACCATTCTCATTAGCAGGAGTCCTGGAGGGCCAGCCCTTAAGTAGAAATCTTGGGTGAGTTCCTGCACTTTTTCCCCAGGACTTGACCCCTGGCTATTGCCCAGGAGTTGTGCTGGTGTGCTTACCTGATTTTGAAGGAGGTAGCATGAAGGAGACATTTTCTGTATTGAGCTTCACCAATGGTTCCTGGTGTAACCGAGACTGTGTCCTCTTAGAAGATGGAAAATACTGAGGAGGGGTTTGTGTCTCAGCAGGAAGAGTGTAGAATGTTTTAGGAGGATTCAAGTCTTTAGGAAGGGCAATGGTTAGATCAATGGTTTGTGAGTGAGCGGTGCCACCCTCATTTTGTAGGCCACATAACTCCATTGCTTTTTGGAGGAGATCATCACTATATCTAGGTTCCTCCTCTTCACCCTCCATAGTAAGAAAGGGGATGTTTTTGCTTTGCTCCTCCTCATTTATATTTAGGTTTTCAGTGCATTTTTCTCTATTTTTGTTAGGATTTGATGCAGGACTCAGTATGTCAGTATTATCTGCTGTAAGACTCTGGGCTCCTGAGGCCCCTTTTACAGAACAGATCATCCTTGTATTGCTTCCATCAGGACTGGACAGTGGGTCATTGGTTTCCCCCAAAACTCCACTGGTACTGTCCTTATAGTCAAAAGCCTTCTCCTCTACCTGAATGGGATGGGCCCTCATTTGTCTGGTTAGCCCCATCTGACGTCCTCACTTTAATCCTATCCCTATGCCTGACCTTACAGCGCCTCCTCGCCATCACGGTCTCCTTATGCTCTGCCCGCTAATAACGTTCCCCACGTCACTTCAAACATGCGAGACGGACACGCCCCCTCGCAACCGCACGTTTCTATTGTGCTGACCACGCCCCCTGGACACGACCGCAACCCAGTCGGTAAACGCTCATGCTTCATTGGCTCCTGCACGAGAGAATGGGCGGAGCTAAATTGCTTGCGTGCAGAAGCTGCTCCGTGTACTCCGCATGCTGCGTTATGGAGATCCGCGTGTGCGGAGTGATGTTTTATCATATGCTCCTACCAGGGCCGCCTCCGCACCGCTCCCCGGCAGATAGAGGAAGTGTTGGAGGAGCAGCGGACTCCATTGTCTGCGTTCGATGCTCTTTCGCAGCCATGCCATGATCATGTGACCAGGCTCCTCTGTGGGCGGAGCTATTCTGGCTTCGGATCACAAAAGCAAAAGGTTAGTCTGCAGGTGAGAGGTCACACTGGAGGGGGTGGGAGGTAGTAAAAGGAGTAGTGTGAGTTAGAGGGGGGGGGGGGCATTGTTTTTTTTTTATGTGAGAGCTGGGGAAGTCTGAGCAAGAGGAGGGCATAGAGGCAGCTTGAGAACTGGGGGAAGGAGAGGTGGTGCTTATGGGAGTAGCATGTTAGAAACAGAGTCATAAAGGGCATCTGTGTGAGTAATGTCTACAAGGAGGTCATCTGTGTGTGAAACAAGTACATAGGGGGCATCTGTGTGAGAAAAAGGTACATAGGGGGCATCTGTGTGAGAAACAAGTACATAGTGGGCATCTGTGTGAGAAACAAGTACATAGGGGGCATCTGTGTGAGAAACAAGTACATAGTGGGCATCTGTGTGAGAAACAAGTACATAGGGGGCATCTGTGTGAGAAACAAGTACATAGGGGGCATCTGTGTGAGAAACAAGTACATAGGGGGCATCTGTGTGAGAAACAAGTACATAGGGGGCATCTGTGTGAGAAAAAGGTACATAGGGGCATCTGTGTGAGAAACAAGTACATAGTGGGCATCTGTGTGAGAAACAAGTACATAGTGGGCATCTGTGTGAGAAACAAGTACATAGGGGGCATCTGTGTGAGAAACAAGTACATAGGGGGCATCTGTGTGAGAAACAAGTACATAGGGGGCATCTGTGTGAGAAACAAGTACATAGGGGGCATCTGTGTGAGAAACAAGTACATAGGGGACATCTGTGTGAGAAAAAGGTACATAGGGGGCATCTGTGTGAGAAACAAGTACATAGGGGGCATCTGTGTGAGAAACAAGTACATAGTGGGCATCTGTGTGAGAAACAAGTACATAGGGGGCATCTGTGTGAGAAACAAGTACATAGGGGGCATCTGTGTGAGAAACAAGTACATAGGGGGCATCTGTGTGAGAAACAAGTACATAGGGGGCATCTGTGTGAGAAACAAGTACATAGGGGACATCTGTGTGAGAAAAAGGTACATAGGGGGCATCTGTGTGAGAAACAAGTACATAGGGGGCATCTGTGTGAGAAACAAGTACATAGGGGGCATCTGTGTGAGAAACAAGTACATAGGGGCATCTGTGTGAGAAACGGGTACATAGGGGGCATCTATGTGAGAAATGTCTACAAGGAGGTCATCTGTGTGAGAAACAAGTACATAGGGGGCATCTATGTGAGAAATGTCTACAAGGAGGTCATCTGTGTGAGAAACAAGTACATAGGGGGCATCTGTGTGAGAAACAAGTACATAGGGGCATCTGTGTGAGAAACGGGTACATAGGGGGCATCTATGTGAGAAATGTCTACAAGGAGGTCATCTGTGTGAGAAACAAGTACATAGGGGGCATCTATGTGAGAAATGTCTACAAGGAGGTCATCTGTGTGTGAAACAAGTACATAGGGGGCATCTGTGTGAGAAAAAGGTACATAGGGGGCATCTGTGTGTGAAATGTCTACAAGGAGGTCATCTGTGTGTGAAACAGGTACTTAGGGGGCATCTGTGTGAGAAACAAGTACATAGGGGGCATATGTGTGAGAAACAAGTACATAGGGGACATCTGTGTGAGAAACAAGTACATAGGGGGCATCTGTGTGAGAAACGGGTACATAGGGGGCATCTATGTGAGAAACGGGTACAAAGGGGGCATCTGTGTGAGAAACAAGTACATAGGGGGCATCTGTGTGAGAAACAAGTACATGGAGGTTATATGTGTGAGAAACAAGTACATAGAGGGCATCTGTGTGAGAAACAGGTACATAGGGGCATCTGTGTGAGAAACAGGTACATAGGGGGCATCTGTGTGAGAAACAAGTACATGGAGGTTATATGTGTGAGAAACAAGTACATGGAGGTTATATGTGTGAGAAACAAGTACATAGAGGGCATCTGTGTGAGAAACAGGTACATAGGGGCATCTGTGTGAGAAACAGGTACATAGGGGGCATCTGTGTGAGAAACAAGTACATGGAGGTTATATGTGTGAGAAACAAGTACATAGGGGGCATCTGTGTGAGAAACAAGTACATGGAGGTTATATGTGTGAGAAACAAGTACATGGAGGTTATATGTGTGAGAAACAAGTACATAGAGGGCATCTGTGTGAGAAACAGGTACATAGGGGCATCTGTGTGAGAAACAGGTACATAGGGGGCATCTGTGTGAGAAACAAGTACATGGAGGTTATATGTGTGAGAAACAAGTACATAGGGGGCATCTATGTGAGAAACAAGTACATAGGGGACATCTGTGTGAGAAACAGGTACATAGGGGGCATCTGTGTGAGAAACAGGTACATAGGGGGCATCTGTGTGAGAAACAAGTACATGGAGGTTATATGTGTGAGAAACAAGTACATAAGGGGCATCTATGTGAGAAACAAGTACATAGGGGCATCTGTGTGAGAAACAGGTACATAGGGGGCATCTGTGTGAGAAACAAGTACATGGAGGTTATATGTGTGAGAAACAAGTACATAGGGGGCATCTATGTGAGCAATGTCTACAAGGAGGTCATCTGTGTGAGAAACAAGTACATAGGGGGCATCTGTGTAAGAAACAAGTACATAGGGGGCATCTGTGTAAGAAACAAGTACATAGGGGGCATCTGTGTAAGAAACAAGTACATAGGGGACATCTGTTGGAGAAACAAGTACATAGGGGGCATCTGTGTGAGAAACAAGTACATAGAGGGCATCTTTGTGAGAAACAGGTTCATAGGGGCATCTGTGTGAGAAACAAGTACATAGAGGGCATCTTTGTGAGAAACAGGTACATAGGGGCATCTGTGTGAGAAACAAGTACATAGGGGGCATCTGTGTGAGAAACTGGTACATAGGGGGCATCTGTGTGAGAAAAAAGTACATAGGGGGCATCTGTGTGAGAAAAAAGTACATAGGGGGCATCTATGTGAGAAATGTCTACAAAGAGATCATCTGTGTGAGAAACAAGTACATAGAGGTTATATGTGTGAGAAACAGATACATAGTGGGCATCTGTGTGAGAAACGGGTATGTAGGGGGCATCTTTGTGAAAAATGGGTACATAGAGGATATCTGTGTAAGAAATGGGTACATAGAGGTTATATGTGTGAGAAACAGGGCCATAGTGGGCATCTGTGTGAAAAACAGGTACGTAGGGGGCATCTTTGTGAAAAATGGGTAAATAGAGGACATCTATGTAAGAAACAGGGACATAGAGGGCATCTGTGTGAGAAACAGGGCCATGGAGGGCATCTGTGTGAGAAACGGGTACATAGGGGGCATCTACGTGGAAAAACAGGTACAAAGAGGGCATCTGTGTGAGAAAAGGGTACATAGTGGGCATCTGTGTGAGAAATGTCTACAAAGAGGTCATCTGTGTGTGAAACAGGTACATAGGGGGCATCTGTGTGATAAACGGGTATGTAGGGGGCATCTTTGTGAAAAATAGGTAAATAGAGGGCATCTGTGTAAGAAACAGTTATATGTGTGAGAAACAGGGCCATAGTGGGCATCTATGTGAAAAACAGGTACGTAGGGGGCATCTTTGTGAAAAATGGGTAAATAGAGGGCATCTGTATGAGAAACAGGGCCATACAGGGCATCTTTGTGGGAGAAGGGGTTCATAGGGGGCATTTGTGTAAAAAATTGGCGCATAGGGGGCATCTGTGTGAGAAACGGGTACATAGAGGTTATCTGTGTGAGAAAACTATACAGGAGAAACAAGTACATAGACAACATATGTGTGAGAAACAGTTACATAAAGGGCATATGTGTAAGAAACCTCTACATAGAGGGCATTTGTGAGAAACGGGTACATAGGGGGCATCAGTGTGAGAAATAGGGGCATAAAGGACATAAAATAAGCCCTCACATGGGTCTGTAGGTGGAATTAAAAGAAGTTATGGATTTTAAAATGTGAGGAGGAAAAAAAAAACGAAAATGCAAAGCTGGGTAACAACCTATGTGGAAGCATAATGGAGGCCTCCCTTACATTTCGTAGATACTATATACAAACATATAAAATCTGGACAACAGTGAGTATATACTACACCAGTGTTTCCCAACCAGGGTGCCTCCAGCTGTTGCAAAACTACAACTTCGGCTGTCCGGGCTTACTGGGAGTTGTAGTTTTGCAACAGCTGGAGGCATCCTGGTTGGGAAACACTACACACACACCTAATCTAGTCTCCAGCATACCTCCACAATGAACTCAGCTTTTTAAATCTGCTGAAGGCAAATCTGCCTAGTTATGCCATAAAAAGGCAGAACTCACACCGGCAAATTTGCCATTCAGCAGTCTAGGAAAGTTGGGTGTTTTCCCCTGTGGAGCTGTAATGGTGGACCCAATTGGCTGTCCTGATGATTTCTGTGTGAATACATAGTATGGGGACAATGGTACATGTACTCTTCTGCTTCTGTCCCTGTAGGAGCAATCAGTAAGTGAGGTACTGCCACCTGGTGCCACTATGTGTGTACTACAGCTGGCACTTTTGCTACTTCGGCTGGTACTGTTACCGCATCCATTTTGCACTAATAGAAACTAGAAGATTCCTTTAAAAAAACGTGACGCACAATGGGCAGAGTTTATCATTTGTAGTAGAGTTTTCTTGTCTATTTTAGGCGCAATTTAATTATTATTTTTTTACAACATGCCGCAGTTGTAAGTTGTTTTGTAAAAAGTGTTGTGGTAGAATGCATTTCCAGCTGTGATTTGCAGTGCGTATGTAATTAACCCCTTAAGGACTCAGCCCATTTGGATTTTATTTTTACGTTTTTTCCTCCTCGCCTTCTAAAAATCGTAACTCTTTCATTTTTTCATCCACAGACTAGTATGAGGGCTTGTTTTTTGCGCGACCAATTGTCCGTTGTAATGCCATCTCTCACTTTACCATAAAATGTATGGCGCAACCAAAAAAATTCTATTTGTGTGGGGAAATTGACAAGAAAACCGCAATTTTGCTAATTTTGGAAGGTTTCATTTCATGCTGTACACTTGACGGTAAAACAGACCTGTTTTCTTTATTCTGTGAGTCAATACGATTAAAATGATACCCATGATAACATACTTTTCTATTATTATACTGCTTAAAAAATATCACAAACTTTTTAACCAAATTAGTGTGAAATCTGTGTAAAATCCCTCTATTTTGCTGACCTATAACTTTTTCATTTTTCCGTATAAGCGGCGGTATGAGGGCTATTTTTTGCGCCGTAATCTGTAATTTTTTTTGTACTACATTTGCATATATAAAACTTTTAATACATTTTTTATCAATTTTATTTGGAATAAAATGTTATAAAAAAGCATACATTTTGGACTTTTTTTTTTTCCTTCACGCCGTTCACCGTACGGGATAATTAACATTATATTTTAATAGAGCTGATATTTACGCACGCGGCAATACTAAATATGTTTATTAAAAAAAATGTGTTTACACTTTTTGGGGGTAAAATGGGGAAAAACTGACAATTTAAATTTTTATTGGGGGAGGGGATTTTTCAATTTTTTTTTTACTTTTATTTTTCACTTTTTTTACTTTTATTTTTACACTTTAATAGTCCCCATAGGGGACTATTTAAAGCTATTATTCTATTTCTAATACTATTCAGTGCTATGCATAGGACATAGCACTGATCAGTATTATCAGTCATCTTCTGCTCTGGTTTGCTCGATCTCAGACCAGAGCAGAAGACCCGTGGAAGGCAGCGGAGGCAGGTGAGGGGGACCGCCGTCTGCTGTTCTGGATGATTGATCGCTGCGACAGCGCTTCGGGCGATCCGATCATCCATTTTAGTGACCCCATGTATTGATCACAGCATCTGAGGGGTTAATGGCAGACATCCGCACGATCGCGGATGTCGGCCATTACCGGCGGGTCCCTGGTTGTTATCAGCAGCCTGGACCTGCCGCTCATGACCCGAGCATTGCTCCGATGCTCGCGGTCACATATAGGACATAAATGTACATCCTGGTGGGTTAAGTACCACCGCACCAGGACGTACATTTACGTCCTGCATTGTTAAGGGGTTAAGAACTGCAAGTTTTTTTTTACATTTAAGCGCACAATTTTTTTCACCCAATGCATGACACTTTGGTGCAACTCTCAAAAATGTAGTTCCCCCTCAATGCAAAGACAAATATGCAGTTGAACCTTAGCCTGCTATTCCTAAACTTTCCTGGCCCATGCGCACTAGTGTTATCAAAAACCTTGCTGCCTCTGATCACGCTTTACAATTATATTTTTAGCGCAATTTCAGGTGGAGGCTGTCACATTGAAACCACGCCCCTTATAAAGCGAGACACAAAAGCGTCTAAAAACACATGCTGCAAAGTTTGTGCATTAGTTATCACTTAGGGCAGTGTTTCCCAATCGGGGTGCCTCCAGCTGTTGCAAAACTACAACTCCCAGCATGCCCGGACAGCCAAAGGCTGTCTCTGTCTGGGCATGCTTGGAATTGTAGTTTTGCAACAGCTGGAGACACACTGTTTGGAAAACACTGGCCTATGATGCTGCAGAGTTCATGCAGGTTACAACACAGCACCATCTAGTGGCCAAACATCAGAGCAGTGTTTTCTATAGAAAGCAATGGGAGAGACAAACCTTTGGCTGTCAGGACATGCTGGGAATTATGATTCTGCAACAGCTGGAGGCACACTGGTTGGGAAACACTTACTAAGGGTGCATTCACATCACGTTTTGTGGATCGGTCCCCCCCCCCCCCTAAACCCGTTCATTTGAATGAGCAAGACGAAGTCAGCTAGTGACTCTGGTCGGCTCGTTTTTCGACTATATCTCTATCTCGTTTTGTTGCCGGACTGAAACCGCAGCAGACCACAATTTACAGGCTGGTAACAAAAATAAGCCAGCTCCGTCCGGCTTGTTCACATGACTTGGGGGCAGCACGGGTTCTGTGTCCCCAAAACGTCATGTGAATTAGCCCCTAGTGGGTTATTTATCAAGGCCCTAATCGGCCTGTATTTGTGCTATGTTGTGGCACACAGAGCCAGGTTTATTCCTTTTTGTATTCTGATGTGATATCCTTACCTGATGGACGCTGCAGATAGCACGTGGGAACGCCGGTCTTTTTAGGTTTCATTTGCAGTTTTGTAATATTATGTAAAATATCAGCAGCTTTGTCACATTTTGCACCCCCCGCAGGAAGCTGATTGAATCCTATATGCAGGCGTTTAGGATGCAACATTGTGATATGAAATGACAGGCTTATAAAGGAAAAGCGGTGCGAGGGATAATAAAGTGCATCTGTCACATGTTCTATGCATATGAAACAACCAGCACAGTCAAAAAAGATGTTAGTCTATGGAAATATGCAATACCTTTATATAATCTGTAGGTGCTTTTATTTTCTAAAAACAAAACAAAAACAAAAACACTTTTATGGGGCCCCAGAGTGTTATATTATTGCTCATTGGATTTAAGGCAGCAGGAAGCCTTTTTTTAGATAAGGCAGCAGTGAACCTGTTCTGATGATGGAGAAAGGCTCCCTACTGTCTTAAAATCCAATGAGCAGTAATATATGCTCCCTCCTCTTCACATCATTGGTCTCATCTTGTACAGACGGAAAGGGAACGGGGAGTGCAGGGACGGAGCGGAAAATGTGACGTGAAGTCACAGCACCAGCCAGAGATCTGTGCACTATGGCTAATAACATTATATTAGTAAGTTGCTTTATTATACTTTTTGACACCATACACAGGTTGTTTGAATGCTGCAGTGCATTTAAAGGGGTTGCACCCCCAAGACAAGAGATTGATAAGACAAGAGAAGTGCTGGAAAAGGCTGCAGCTAGAGGTCCACTGATCAGCATGTAATGTAGCTTACTATTCATAACATGGGGAAGTACCTTCCAAAAGTGAAGGACAACCGGTAAACAGAGTCATAGATGCCAAAGGCCCATTGATACACATTGATCCCCTAATGCAGTGGTCTCCAAACGGTGGCCCTCCAGATGTTGGAAAATTTCAACTCCCAGCCAACGGCTGTCCGGGCATGCTGGGAATTGTAGTTTTCAAAATCTTGAGGGCAACAGTTTGGAGATCACTGCCCTATTCATATTGTACAGACACTGTAATCCATGCGGACGCCGTCTCTTGGCGTTTCCGGTGCAGAACAGCAAAGGCCGGAACTGAACCTTTGCTGCTCTGCACCGGAAACGCCGAGAGACGGCGTCCGCATGGATTACAGTGTCTGTACAATATGAATGGAGAGTGGATCCCCCAACCCCCCCCCCCCCCCCCCCCGCCCATCTGGTATGAAACACAGCTGCACTTAATAATTAATGGGAATATGAATTTATAACCATAATATGCACAATTGTATGTATTAGCACGAAATGATGTGTATCTATTCCCCGTATTAATGCACTTTGCACTTTATTATTGTACACTGTATATATTTAATGCACCTTATTGAATAATTATGTTAATGTTCCTGTGTGACCATAAATATACACCAGTCATGTCATTTGTTGCTTGAAAATGGTTTGGTGAGCAAACCGAAACGTCGCCTCACATTGTGCGAATAAAACACCATTTTTGGAACTTTATCTGCAGTTGCTGCTGCTTTTTTGGTGATATTCAAGTGGATTCCTGAACTCCTAGCTGACGGCACCGGTGCACTTTTTTGGAGATGTGCTGCTCTCATCTGGTCTTCATATATATATATATATATATATATATATATATATATATTAGGGATCGACCGATTATCGGTATGGCCGATATTATCGGCCGATAATCACGATTTTGGGCATTATCGGTATCGGCAATTACCTTGCCGATAAGCCGATAATGCCCCGCACCGATCGCACCGCGACTGATCCCCCACGACCCGCTGCACCGCGACCGCCCCCCCAACGCACCGCACTGTGTCGCACCCCCCACCGTAGTGCTGGGCGGTATACCGGTATGAACCGGATACCGTTTTTTTTTTCTCCCACAGTATGGATTTTTGCCCATACCGCTATACCGGTCGGGCCCCTCCCCCACCCTCCGAGTCAATAAAAAAAATTAAACTTACCCGTAATGAGGGTGGTCCGGGCCTTCCATCCTTCGTGTAGTGTCCGGCGGCATTCCGGGTGGAGGGTGAACCGGTCCGGGCTGTACTTCTCCGGGGGTCATCTTCTCCACTCCGGGCAGGCTCCGGCTTGGTACGCTGCATAGACGCCGCGACGGGCGTCACTGCGCAGCGGCGTCTATGCTGCGTTACTAGGCCGGAGCCTGCCCGGAGTGGAGAAGAGGACCCCCGGAGAAGAAGTACAGCCCGGACCGGTTCACCCTCCACCCGGAATGCCGCCGGACACTACAGGAAGGAAGGATGGCCCGGACCACCTTGACAGGTAGGGGGAGAGAAGCGGGTGGTGGTGGCGGCGGCCTATGTCACCGCAAAAGCCACTGCAGTGCATTGATTTAAAGTGCCCGCTTTAAATCAATGATCTGCAGCGGTGTCGCGGGGGGATAAATAGCCGATAACTTATACCGGAATATCGGTATAAGTTAGCGGCTATCGGCCCTAACCTCCACCAATTATCGGCCCTAAAAAAACGATATCGGTCGATCCCTAATATATATATATATATATATATATATATATATATATATATATACAGTGAGTTGGTATCTGAGTGTTAGGCTCAGAATGTGTGTTAGGGTCCCATCCTGAATGAGGCCACCTCCCCGTGGTGGATGGGGGACACGTTTTTGATCAAAAAAGTGCGCTAAGAGCCTCAATTTTTTTGACCAAGAGTGCTGCTGCAATCTTCTTTTTTGTATACTCTGTATCTGCCACAGCAGTGTGCACCCGTATATTAGGTTGTTGTGCTGGCTTATTTTCTTATTGCTTGTATTTACTACACAGGTGGAATGGCACCCTCTTTAGCTGTGCACCCCTCCCCCTTTCTCCCAGGTGGTGTTTTAAATTGTATATGGATCCAGCATGTCACCCAGTCAGAGGCTATATGCCCAGCAGAGGTGAGTTGGTATCTGAGTGTTAGGCTCAGAATGTGTGTTAGGGTCCCATCCTGAATGAGGCCACCTCCCCGTGGTGGATGGGGGACACGTTTTTGATCAAAAAAGTGCGCTAAGAGCCTCAATTTTTTTGACCAAGAGTGCTGCTGCAATCTTCTTTTTTGTATACTTTATATATATATATATATATATATATATATATATATATACATATACTGCATACCTCCCAACTTATGATGAGAGTAAAAAGGGACAAGCCACACTCATTAATCACGCCCTTTGCCACACCCCTAGCCACGCCCCATCACGCCAGCACATGCAGAATGGGAATACCTCTTTAACAGCAATAACGTTGTCAGTCTGTCATCTAAGTTTAGGAGGACGTCCTATATTGACTGACTGACAACAACCCCCATCATTACCACAATAGACCATATAAGAGATTACATACAGTTATATCAGGAGACTGACAACAACCACCATCATTACCACAATAGACCATATAAAAGATTAAATACAGATACATCAGGTGACTAACAACAACCACCATCATTACCACAATACACCATAAATGAGATTACATACAGTTACATCAGGTGATATCTTCTCGGACTGGAACCGGTCACTTTCCTTTTTCTTCCATCATGATGATTTCTTCCGGCTACGACTCCTCTCTGCAGAACCTGTCGGAAAAAACATTTCAGGCTCCTCATTTTTCCAAGACCTATAATGCCCCCAAACAGTAATAATAGGTGACCAGAGTAGGTAAGACCCCTCCGGAGAGAGTTACCCTGTAGGTAAATCTGCCAAATAGCCGTCCACTGTATGAAAACCCCTATATAACCTATATAGATAATAGGTAGCCCCCGTATTAGCTTGGCAGTGAGTCCCCATATTAGCTGGGCAGGAACATAGTAGATAGTCCCCCAGGTAGGCAGCAGTTCCTCCACATAAGGTATACGAAGTCTATATGTGAAAAGAAAAGACAGCAGAGCTTCTCATTGCGCAGTATTCTAAAGCCGTGACAGGTTGGTGGACAAATAAAATCCGCTCACCTGTTATTGTTGTGTAAGCAAGACATGACAAGACAAGACTTGAATCACTTTTTCAAGATATTATGCAGTGTAGCCACCGGGTGCCGGATAGGGATTCTCCAATCCACCGGAAATTAACAGGATAAGGGATAGTCGCACAAACAAAAAACCCAGGTCCAGGCGCAACTGCTTACTCCAGAAGAACGGAATGATGGTTGTATATATTTCTACATCAAAGTATTTATTATAGCTCCATAAAATAGCCAAAACATAACACGTTTCTGGGCATACACATCTGAGGAAGGGGCGCTGTATGCCCAGAAACACGTTATGTTTTGGCTATTTTATGGAGCTATAATAAATACTTTGATGTAGAAATATATACAACCATCATTCCGTTCTTCTGGAGTAAGCAGTTGTGTCTGGACCTGGGTTTTTTGTTTGTGCGACTATCCCTTATCCACATAAGGTAGGCAGCAGTTCCCCCACATAAGGTAGGCAGCAGTTCCCCCAGATAAGGTAGGCAGCAGTTCCCCCACATTAGATAGGCGGCAGTTCCCCCACATTAGATAGGCGGCAGTTCCCCCACATTAGATAGTTCCCCCACATTAGATAGGCGGCAGCCCACTTTTGTTAAGAAGTGTTTTCCAGACGTGTGCCTCCAGATGTAACAAAACTACAACTCCCAGCATTCTTACCGCTGTTCAGGTCTTCTTCATCGTTCGGCTCCCTCCGCACGGCCTCTACTTCTCTTCTTTTCCCTTCCTCTGCGCTCTGGCATCTGATGACATCACACGTGCGCCGGAACGCAGAGGAATGGTCGAGCCTCTTGTGTCGCCCGGCTTACTGTAGCCACGGACACAAGAGTGATTGACAGGGTGAGGAGCCAATGGCTCTCCACCCTGTCAAACACTTTACCGAATGGCACATTTAACTGTAAATGCTTCATAAGAGGCATTTACAGTTAAATGCGGAACATAAGGGGGCTGTTCCGGGATGGCGGGACATCACCCCAAAAGCGGAAATGTCCCACCAGGTCCAGGACAGTTGGGAGTTGTGATCTACTGTATATGTCTTGTCCTTTTGGTCAGAGTTTAGTTCACTAGCACTTGTCCTTGCAGTAAGTTGTTACTACAGCAGATGGCGGTATTACTCTCTACAAATTGTTTCGGTTGCATGCAGTACAGACCATTTATTCTGAACCAGGAACGGAATTAACCATTTTTCTCATCCTATGGTCCTGTAGCAGCCATGTTTTGCTTGATTTAGTCACAGATTTACTTGACATGAGTCTCCCAGAACCACCATAGGCCTTCAGTTTTATACCCTGTTTATATGGAGTTTCTTTTAACCTCACTATATACATATTGCATCTATTCCAGTGTTTCCCAACCAGGGTGCCTCCAGCTGTTGCAAAACTACAACACCTAGCATGCCCGGACAGCCAAAGGCCAAAAGGCCTTTGGCTGTCCGGGCATGCTGGGTGTTGTAGTTTTGCAACAGCTGGAGTCACCCTGTTTAGGAAACACTGCTCTATTGGATGCCGTAATCTCATTTACAGCAGCAAATAGAATCCTGGCTATAGGGATCGCTGTTCTCTCTAAACTGCACTGGTAATGATATAGTTAAAAATTCCCCAACCTGCGTAAAGGAGAGGGGGGCGCCCACGATCAACTATAGACGACGGGCATGCAGAACGATCATAGCCGCATGATATTGACAATTCGAGTCACAGTGACGTTTGTGTCTTGAGAATATCACTAGACTCTTCTCCGCGTAACCAAGAAACACTCCAATAAGGCAGAACCATCTGTCGTCCATCTAAAAATACCAGCTAAAAATAGTCAAGATGAGTAAAATTTTACAAACAGCATCAGGTGCGCGACACACGGAGGTGGGTAACTGCAGTGGGTGAACAGGAATCGGAAGTTTTCAAGAATCCGTTGACATTTTTCATCCGAAGGCGTTTGTATTCTTTATTCCTTTACATAGCGCCAACATATTCTGCAGCAATGTACAAAGCTTGTCATGAATGGTCCCTGTCCCCATTGGGGTTCACAATGTAAACGTGAGCCCCAAACACAGGGAGAACCTACAAACTCCTTGCAGATGTTGATACAGTTCTGCCCGTTTGTATGAGGATTTGTTCCATATTTTTTTATTATTTTTGTTTTACAAAAATAGAGTAGCGTAAAAAAGAGTAAAAATGACAAAATAATAATCATTCATTATCGACGGCTGTAAGTAAGAAATTATGGCCAGAATATGAAAAACCAACCGTAAAAAAGGCAGCAAAAATTTAAAATTACCCACTGAAATTTCGTTTCGACAATTTAGCCTGTTTACAAAATCGGCCGTTTAAAAATTTTTTTTTTTTTACAACTACAAATACTGTGTGAACAGTTTTTGGGAAATCTTATTCAGTAAATGGGTCTGTTCACACTGTGGACATTGCTGGCACTGTGAGACTGCTGCTTAGTTTACACAGCAGAATTTTTGTTACGGTAGGTCCGCCGGGGATCCACGTACCGACAAAAGAATTAACTGGTTAAAGGGGTATTCCGGTGGAAACCTTTTTTTTTTTTTTTTTAAATCAACTGGTGCCAGAAAGTTAAACAGATTTCTAAATTACTTCTATTAAAAAATATTAATCCTTCCAGTACTTAATAGCTGCTGAATACTACAGAGGAAATTATTTTCTTTTTGGAACACAGAGCTCTCTGCTGACATCATGAGCACAGTGCTCTCTGCTGACATCTCTGTCCATTTTAAGAACTATCCAGAGTAGAAGAGAATTCCCATAGCAAACATATGCTGCTCTGGACAGTTCCTAAAATGGACAGAGATGTCAGCAGAGAGCATTGTGGTCATGATGTCAGCAGAGAGCTTGTTTCCAAAAATAAAATGATTTCCTCTGTAGTATTCAGCAGCTAATAAGTACTGGAAGGATTAAGATTTTTTAATAGAAGTCATTTACAAATCTGTTTAACTTTCTGGCACCGGTTGATTAAAAAAATTAAAAAAAAAAGTTTTCCACCGGAGTACCCCTTTAATTCTTTGCACAGCATCCGTGAGCAAAGAGGTTTATTTCTTCAGCAAACTCTGCACAAAATAAGCGCCGATGTGAATGACCACTAGGGGTCCCCATACCATCCAGAACATAATCCTGTTTGGCTGCTGCATCATCTTTGTCTCAGCTGGAGCACAGACTGGGGCTAAATACAGGAAGTGCGGACGGGACTAGCACTCATCTGTGCTCACTCCTGTCCTATCAGACTGCAGCATGAAAACAGAGAAGAGGGGGTTACAGAGCAGTCTGCAGTGATTAGATGAAGAGATCCAGCACAGCAGAATCGGGGAGGAAGTGAATAAAACCCATTTAGAGCAGTCCTTTAACATGAATCTGTTCATAAAATAACCCCCTACTATAACCCAAGGTGATTAGCTGTAAACTGAGGAGGTAATTTGGCAGTAGGTGTTACATTTCCCAGCAGCGCCTTTACAGGTGAAATGAAGCATTACACATTGCCCATTAAAGGGGTAGTCCAGTGGTGAAAACGTATCCCCTATCCTAAGGATATGGGATAAGTTTGAGATCGCGAGGGGTCCGACCGCTGGGGCCCCCTGCGATCTCTCTGTACAGGGGCCAGGCTCTCCAGCCAGATAGCGGGTGTCAACCTCTGCATGAAGCGGCGGCCGACACGCCCCCTCAATACATCTCTATGGCAGAGCCGGAGATTGCCGAAGGCAGCGCTTCGGCTCTGCCATAGAGTTGTATTGAGGGGGCGTGTCGGCTGCCGCTTCATGCGGAGGTCGACACGCCCCCTTCAAGCGGGCTGTCGGGGCCCCGTACAGGAGAACACGGGGGGCTCCAGCGGTCGGACCCCCCGCGATCTCAAACGTATCCCCTATCCTTAGGATAGGGGATAAGTTGTTCACCACTGGGTCACCACTGGACTACTCCTTTAAAATCAGTGGCTTGTCTGTGTAACGCAGGTCAGGAAAGGTCCTCCAGAGAAAGATATGTTCTTTGTAACCAATCCCCACTCTGGCCAAGACCCCTTCCCTTTCAAAACCTCTCTACAAAATGATATATAGGGCCCATTACACTTATTTTTATTGACCGATATTTCAGGTTCAGCCCATAGAGACGTCACTTCGGTTCTTAGTCATAGTCCACTCTCTCTTTAAATCCCAGAAAGCTGCCCCTGATGACCTTAGGTTCTGTTGCGGACCCATCCCGTACTCTTCTGCGTATAAATATCGTGTAAGTACATACGTTGCGGGTATAAATAAGCTGAAGGTCTATATAAAAACAAGGGAAGGATGTTCAGCCGCACAGTGTATGCCGGCTTGTCACCGAGTCCTGCCACACCCGCTCTTGTCTCATTCATCATCACTTGTATGTCCGGAGATCACACTAGACTGCGGCCCCGGAATGTGCGTATTCAGGTTCTGTCTTCCAGAACAGCTGACTTGTCTCCCCGGCTGTTACACAACCTGAGATGGTGTTTCCTGGAAACCAGTTTTCTCACTAAATATCTCTGTATGTGTCAGTGTGTCTCTTCTGTAAGGACATGCTGTTTTTCTTCCTATTTTCTGTACGTATATATATATATATATATATATATATATATATATATATTATTATTATTTTTTTTTTATATATATACACCGGTGGAAAACTTTTCTTTTTTTAAATCAACTGGTGCCAGAAAGTTAAACAGATTTATAAATTACTTCTATTAAAAAAAACTTAATCATTTTAGTACTTATGAGTTTCTGAAGGTGAGTTGTTCTTTTCTGTCTAAGTGCTCTCTGATGACACCTGTCTCGGGAACTGTCCAGAGTAGAATCAAATCCCCATAGCAAACCTCTTCTACTCTGTGCAGTTGCCGAGACAAGCAGAGATGTCAGCAGAGAGCACTGTTGCCAGACAGAAAAGAACAACTCAACTTCAGCAGCTGATAATTATTGGAAGAATTACTGTAAGATTTTTTTTTTAGAAGTAATTTACAAATCTGTTTCACTTTCTGGAGCCAGTTAATATATATATATATATATATATATATAAGTTTTTTTTCCTGGAATACCCCTTTAAGGTGCAGTCAATTATGGACATTTATCAACGGGTTTAGTCAGGTTTTCTTTACTATAATTGTCGCAAAATTGTCGCAGCTGCGACACGCGATTTTTCGTGCGACATTTTGACTGGAAAGCGAGAAAAGCAAGTTTTCCAAAAATTAACTACGTAGTAATAATTTTAAAATGGACTACGGGTAGTCAGGTATTTATTAACTGCGACAGTCGCAACTGCACAAAAAAAAGTCGCAACAGGGTTAAAAATTGACTAAATTTACTCCATGGAGCTGAAAAAGCTACTACCAAAGTAAAAAAGGAAAAATTGCTTACGTGAAAGAAAATTATCAACAGGCTGAAAGCAGTTGATAGATAAGTCACACATAAGCAAAAAAAAAGTAAAGAAAAAATTACTAAAAAAAAGAATACATAAGCAAACATTGATAAATGTCCCTCAATATGCCTATATGTTGCCCTCAAGCCTAAGTACCTCTATGGTTTAGTTTTTGACTAAATACATTAGTGATATATTAAACACCCAAAGTATATAATTCCCCCCCCATCCTATGGTCCTCAAAGGTGGGACATGTCTGCTTTAAAGTATGGCAAATATAGGTCAGCAGTCTATGGATTTCATGGCCATTTGACATGCAAAAATGTACAGTAACAGCAAGATGCAATGTATGAAATACATAGGAATACGAGAAGGGCATTATCATAGAGGTCTATCAATTTACCGGCTCTGGTTACCATATAACAATGTTTCCTTTACTGGTGAAACCTTAGAATAATCCTAAAATGAGGATAAAATGTAAGAAATAAAATGTAACAAAAGAATCTCACGTCTTCTTTGCTGCAAGGAAGACAAATTATCGGGTGTATCGTTTTTAGCGAAGGGTCGGTGAGATTGCTCCAGAAGACAATCACATCATTTTACAGGACACTGTCTTGTTCATATTTGGTGAGAGAACATTGAGTTATAGAGTTGGGCTGATAGAGGTGCAAAAGATGCTCCTACCTTGCATACAACCAAACTTTGAGATTAAAGTATGCAGGAGCATTTGTCTGAGCCCTGGAGGGCAATATGAGCCCATACCTTACCCCATACATATAGCCACCAATCTGTACAGGTTGAAGGAAGTGAACATGGTTCTTGAGGGTGTGGTGGCCATTCACGTTAGATGAATATCCAAAGCTAGTCGAAGTAAGAGAGCCCGGCACTGCAAGTCCTTGTAGTGCCCCTATTAGAATATTAGACACCGGCACTGGTGCCTGGGGAGCTATCCCCGGGGTGCAACCTCAACATAGACGAGCAATAGCACACAGTTCAAGAAGAAAGTGAGTGCACTCACCCGGATCTCAGTGATCTTTATTCAACTTCCATAACAATAGTGAAGTGGGTGGATGCAGAGGAGCAGCCTCGCAGCGACAGACTGTTTCCTGCGCTCCAAGCGCACTTCCTCGGGCTGCCGATCGGCAGCGATTAACTGATTAACTGGGTGTTCCACATTAATAAGCAGAGCACCATTTTCAAGCAATATGAGGAAGAAAAAGGATCTCTCTGCTGATGAAAAATAGTTCAATGTATGAGTTCGGGGTATGAAAACATTAGATATTTCACGAAAACTTAAGCATGATCATCGCACTATTAAGAGATTTGTGGCTGATTCAGAGCACAGACGGGTTCATGGAGATAAAGGCACATTGAGGAAGATTTCTGCCAGATCCATGTATCGGATCAAGAGAGCAGCTGCTAAAATACTATTACTTAGTAGCAAACAGATATTTGAAGCTGCTGGTGCCTCTGGAGTCCCACGGACATCAAAGTGTAGAGTCCTCCAGAGTCTTGCAACTGTGCATAAAGCTTCTATTCAGTCAACACTAACCAATGCTCACAAGCAGAAACAGCTGCATTGGGCAGAAAAATACATGAAGACTAATTTTTAAAAAAAAGTCCTGTTCACTGATGAGTGCAGTGCAACCCTGGATGGTCCAGATGGATGGAGTAGTGGATGGTTGGTGGACAGCCACCCTGTTTGAACAAGGCTGCAACATCAGCAAGGCGGTGGTGGAGTCATGTTTTGGGCTGGAATCATGGAAAGAGAGCTGGTCGGCCCTTTTAGGGTCCCCGAAGGTATAAAGATGACCTCTGCAAAGTATATGGAGTTAAGGGGTCCTATGTTAAAATGTAAAGTGACCTGTTAAAATGTTTAAAAAGTTAAAATGTTGTTAAAAGTTTGATTGAAATATCTTTTAATTTCAGTAAATAGGCTGCAAACTCAACCAATGACAATTTTCAGTTCTTTACAACCTATAAAGTGTTTTGAAACTTACTGGCCTTGATTTACTAAGAGTGTTGTGTAGGTTTCTTTGTGGGTTTTAATTCCCTACAATTTTTTTCCCATGGTATTTACTAAGGTTTCCCTACATTTTCCACTTTCCCTACATTTTGCTGTTTTTACACATGTTCTGATCTGAAATCCACCACATGTAGAAACCTTAGTAAATATGTTGGTTTTTTGTAAAAAAAAAATTGGGAACACGCCCCTTTTTTGGTGACCATGCCCCTTTCCCGACGGCCATGCCCCCTTTCCAGACGGCCATGCCCCTTTTTCTGGTCTTCCTAGTAAAATGGAGAGTTAGTCGGGTTTTTTTCAATTCTGGTGCAAATTCTGGTGCAGACAGAATTTCTGACGCACAACCCGACAAAACATGTTGGGTTTGCAATAGTAAGTGAGGGCCACTGTGCGTTATAATTTACGCACAGTGCATTGTAAGTTTTTTATGTTAAAAAAAATACTGTTATCATTAGGAGGTTTGTTCAATAAAATTTTAACTGTACTCTTAATAGTTGATAACATGAGAATTATGCTGACTGTTTGTAACGCCAAGCGCTCCGGGTCCCGTGGCTTCCCCGGAGCGCTTGCGGTGTTCGGCTTGTAGCAGCGCTCCGGTCACTGTCCCTGACCGGGAGCGCTGGCCCCCTGCCTGCAGCGGGGATGCGATCCACGTGGCGGGACGTCATCGCCCGCGGGTCGCATCCCAAGTCACTTACCAGTCGGGTCCTGCTGTGTCTTCCTCCCGGCTGAAATTTAAAGGGCCAGTGCACCACTAATTGGTGCCTGGCCCAATCAAGTTAAAATGCATAAATACTCACTTCCTCTTCCTCCCCTTGCCGGATCTTGTTGCCTTGTGCCCTGAGAAAGCGTTTTGTGTATTACCTAGCCTGTGTATCTGACCTTCTGCCATTGCCCCTGACTACGAACCATTGCCGTCTGCCCTGACCTTCTGTTACATCTGACCTTGCCTTTGCCCTGTCCTTTGTACCACGTCTGTCTCAGCGGCCAGAGGGGTTGAGTCGCTACTAGGGGACACGACCTGGTAGTTACCGCCACAGCAAATCCATCCCGCTTTGCGGCAGGCTCTGGTGAAGACCAGTAACTGCTTAGAACCGATCCCCCAGTATGACCCGCGCCATCGCCTCTCTGGCACAGAGGATCCACCTCCAGTGTCCTCACCAGCCGCTAGTCCGGATCCTGACACTGTTATTTACATCAATTATTTAGGTAAATGAAAAAATATATAATTTGCATAATAGTTTGGAACAGGGTGGATAATAAACATTAAATGGGTACTCCGGCGCTAAGACATCTTATCCCCTATCCAAAGGATAGAGGATAAGATGCCTGATCGCGGGGGTCCTGCTGTTAAGGACCCCTGTGATCTTCCACGCTGAGCCACAGTGTTACATGTCGAGCACCGAAAGAGGATCATTGCTGGAGGACAGGAAGGCGATATCAGCGGCACCTGGGAAGAGGCATAGGGTAAGTTAAAGGGGTACTCCGGCGCTAAGACATCTTATCCCCTATCCAAAGGATAGGGGATAAGATGCCTGATCGCGGGGGTCCTGCTGCTGGGGACCCCTGTGATCTTCCACGCCGCACCCCGTTAGAATCAGCCCCCGGAGCGTGCTCACTCCGCGTCTGATTACTGGCGATCACGGGGACGGAGCATAGTGACGTCACGGCTCCGCCCCCATGTGATGTCACGCTCCGCCCCCTCAATGCAAGCCTAAGGAGGGGGCGTTACAGCTGTCACACGGGGGGGGGGGGGGTGGAGCCGTGACGTCACTATGCTCCGTCCTCGTGATCGCCAGTAATCAGACCCGGACCGAGCACGCTCCGGGGGCGGATTCTAACGGGGTGCGGCGTGGAAGATCACGGGGGTCCCCAGCCGCGGGACCCCCGTGATCAGGCATCTTATCCCCTATCCTTTGGATCCCCTTATCCTAGGGGATAAGATGTCTTAGCGCCGGAGTACCCCTTTAACTTACCCTATGCCTCTTCCCAGGTGCCGCCGATATCGCCTTCCTGTCCTCCAGCAATGATCCTCTTTTGGTGCTCGACATGTAACACTGTGGCTCAGCTAATCGCTGGCCACAGCACTGTCCCACCTAGGTCGGTGATAGGCTGAGCCACAGTGTCATGTAACAGGCCCAGGCATCAGAAAGAAGGCCAGATCCAGGACCTGTTACATTACACTGCAGCTCAGCCTATCACCGACTGAGCCATAGTGCTATGTGTCAGGAAACAAAAGCAGGAAGAGGACTGGGCTGGAGGACAGGAGAGCGATATCGGCAGCATCAGGGAAGCAGCAGAAGGTAAATTGTAATTCATTATTTTTATTCCTGCAGCCTGGACATAAGGGATAAAAAAAAAATTAATTTCATTGGAGTTTTCCTTTAGCGTACCTGTCATTTTAGGTGGCTTTTCAGGATAAGCTGCCCCTATGTGTGTGTACATGAGGAGCAGCACTATTTCTTGCCATATTATAACTTGTATATGGAATTTTTCAGCAGATTTATGCTCTGCAAGCTTCATCTTTAATTTGCAGTTACCCCAGAGCTGGTGGGTAGAGCTCCCTCCTCCCCTTTCTCCATAGATTTGTATTACTTTCAGACACAGGACAAATCTCAGCTGATTTTCAGAGAACATTTAAACATAGAAACATAGAATTTGTCGCAGATAAGATCCATTTGGCCCATCTAGTCTGCCCAATAATCTGAATCCTATCAATAGTCCCTGGCCCTATTTTATATGAAGGATAGCCTTATGTCTATCCCATGCATGTTTAACCTCTTAAGGACCAAGGACGTACCGGTACGTCCTGAGTCCGCTCCTGTTCTATAACCTGGGGCCACGGCGTGTCGGGCCTGGCACCTAGCAACTAACCCACCCCCGGTTAGCTCAGCGGGCTGTTTGGGATCACCGCGGTGAAATCGCGGCATCCCGAATAGCTGTCGGACAGCAGGAGGGTCCCTTACCTTGCCTCCTTGTGTCCGATCACTGAATGACTGCTCAGTGCCTGAGATCCAGGCATGAGCAGTTAAAGAGGTACTCTCAGAAAGTTAAACAAATTTGTAAATTACTTCTATTAAAAAATCTTAATCCTTCCTGTACTTATTAGCTGCTGAATACTACAGTGGAAATTCTTTTTCGTTTGAAACACAGAGCTCTCTGCTGACATCACGAGCACAGTGCTCTCTGCTGACATCTCTGTCCATTTTATGAACTGCCCAGAGTAAAAGGAAATCCCCATAGCAAACATATGCTGTTCTGGAAACTTCCTAAAATGGACTGCAGAGGTCAGCAGAGAGCACTGTGCTCATGATGTCAGCAGACAGCTCTGTGTTTCAAAAAGAAAATAATTTCCGCTGTAGTATTCAACAGCTAATAAGTACAGGAAGGATTAAGATTTTTTAATAGAAGTAATTTACAAATCTGTTTAACTTTCTGGCACCAGTTGATTAAAAAAAAAAAATTTTCACCGGAGTACACCTTTAAGCAACAGAACCATTGATAAATGGTTTCCTATGAGAAACCATTGATCAATGTAAAAGATCAGTGTGTGCAGTGTTATAGGTCCCTATGGGAGCTATAACATTGCAAAAAAAAAAAAAAAAGTTAAAAAATTGTGAATAAAGATCATTTAACCCCTTCCCTAATAAAAGTTTGAATCCCCCCCCCCTTTCCTATTAAAAAAAAAAAAAAAAACTGTGTAAATAAAAATAAACATATGTGGTATCGCCGCATGCAGAAATGTCCGAATTATAAAAATATATTGTTAATTAAACCGCTCGGTCAATGGCGTATGCGCAATAAAAATTACTAAGTCCAAAATTGTGTATTTTTGGTCACTTTTTATATCATGAAAAAATGAATAAAAAGCGATCAATAAGTCCTATCAATACAAAAATGGTACCGCTAAAAACTTCAGATCACGGCGCAAAAAATGAGCCCACATACCGCCCCAGACGCGGGAAAAAAAAAAGTTATAGTGGTCAGAAAATGACAATTTTAAACGTATACATTTTCCTGCATGTAGTTATGATTTTTTCCAGATGTATGACAAAATCAAACCTATATAAGTAGGGTATCATTTTAACCGCATAGACCTACTGTCACGATGCCGGCTGGCAGGTAGTGGACCCTCTGTGCCAGAGAGGGATTGGCGTGGACCGTGCTAGTGGACCGGTTCTAAGCCACTACTGGTTTTCACCAGAGCCCGCCGCAAAGCGGGATGGTCTTGCTGCGGCGGTAGTGACCAGGTCGTATCCACTAGCAACGGCTCACCTCTCTGGCTGCTGAAGATAGGCGCGGTACAAGGGAGTAGGCAGAAGCAAGGTCGGACGTAGCAGAAGGTCGGGGCAGGCAGCAAGGATCGTAGTCAGGGGCAACGGCAGAAGGTCTGGAAACACAGGCAAGGAACACACAAGGAACGCTTTCACTGGCACTAAGGCAACAAGATCCGGCAAGGGAGCGCAAGGGAAGTGAGGTAATATAGGGAAGTGCACAGGTGAAAACCCTAATTGGAACCACTGCGCCAATCAGCGGCGCAGTGGCCCTTTAAATCGCAGAGACCCGGCGCGCGCGCGCCCTAGGGAGCGGGGCCGCGCGCGCCGGGACAGAACAGACGGGGAGCGAGTCAGGTAGGGGAGCCGGGGTGCGCATCGCGAGCGGGCGCTACCCGCATCGCGAATCGCATCCCGGCTGGCAGCAGGATCGCAGCGCCCCGGGTCAGAGGACGTGACCGGAGCGCTGCAGCGGAGGGAGTGAAGCGAGCGCTCCGGGGAGGAGCGGGGACCCGGAGCGCTCGGCGTAACAGTACCCCCCCCCTTGGGTCTCCCCCTCTTCTTGGAGCCTGAGAACCTGAGGAGCAGACTTTTGTCAAGGATGTTGTCCTCAGGTTCCCAGGATCTCTCTTCAGGACCACAACCCTCCCAGTCTACTAAAAAAAAATTTTTCCCTCTGACCTTTTTGGCAGCCAAAATTTCCTTGACCGAGAAGACGTCCGAGGAGCCGGAAACAGGAGTGGGAGGAACAGATTTGGGAGAAAAACGGTTGAGGATGAGTGGTTTGAGAAGAGAGACGTGAAAGGCATTAGGGATACGAAGAGAAGGAGGAAGAAGAAGTTTATAAGAGACAGGATTAATTTGACACAAAATTTTGAAAGGACCAAGATAGCGTGGTCCCAACTTGTAGCTAGGGACACGGAAGCGGACATATTTAGCGGAGAGCCATACCTTGTCTCCAGGGGAAAAAACGGGGGGAGCTCTTCTTTTCTTATCCGCGAACCTCTTCATGCGTGAAGAAGCCTGTAAGAGAGAATTTTGGGTCTCTCTCCATATAATGGAAAGGTCACGAGAAATTTCATCCACAGCGGGCAGACCAGAGGGCAAGGGGGTAGGGAGGGGGGGAAGAGGGTGACGGCCGTACACCACGAAAAATGGGGATTTGGAGGAAGATTCAGAGACCCTGAAGTTATACGAAAATTCGGCCCATGGAAGGAGATCTGCCCAGTCATCCTGGCGGGAGGAAACAAAATGTCGCAAATAATCACCCAGGATCTGGTTAATTCTTTCTACTTGTCCATTGGACTGGGGATGATATGCAGAGGAAAAATTTAATTTAATCTTGAGTTGTTTACAGAGAGCCCTCCAGAATTTAGACACGAATTGGACCCCTCTATCCGAGACAATCTGCGTAGGCAACCCGTGAAGACGAAAAATGTGTACAAAAAATTGTTTAGCCAACTGAGGCGCAGAAGGAAGACCAGGAAGAGGGATGAAATGTGCCATTTTGGAGAATCGATCAACGACCACCCAAATAACGGTGTTGCCACGGGAAGGGGGTAAATCAGTAATAAAATCCATACCAATCAGAGACCAAGGCTGTTCGGGGACAGGCAGAGGATGAAGAAAACCAGCGGGCTTCTGGCGAGGAGTCTTATCCCGGGCACAGATAGTGCAGGCTCGCACAAAGTCCCCAACATCCGTCTCCAGAGTCGGCCACCAATAGAAGCGGGAGATGAGTTGCACAGATTTCTTGATGCCCGCATGACCTGCGAGATGGGAGGAGTGACCCCATTTGAGGATTCCGAGGCGTTGGCGTGGAGAAACAAAGGTCTTTCCTGGAGGAGTCTGCCTGATGGAGGCAGGAGAAGTGGAGATCAGGCAGTCAGGTGGAATGATATGTTGCGGAGGGAGATCAACTTCTGAGGCATCCGAGGAACGAGAGAGAGCATCGGCCCTAATGTTCTTATCGGCAGGACGAAAGTGAATCTCAAAATTAAATCGGGCAAAGAACAGAGACCACCGGGCCTGGCGAGGATTCAGCCGTTGGGCCGACTGGAGGTAGGAGAGGTTCTTGTGGTCGGTGTAGATAATAACAGGAAATCTTGATCCCTCCAGCAGATGCCTCCATTCCTCAAGTGCTAATTTAATGGCTAGAAGCTCTCGATCCCCGATGGAGTAGTTCCTCTCCGCTGGAGAGAAGGTCCTAGAGAAAAAACCACAAGTGACAGCATGCCCGGAAGGATTTTTTTGTAGAAGAACAGCTCCAGCTCCTACTGAGGAGGCATCAACCTCCAATAGGAAGGGTTTGGAAGGGTCAGGTCTGGAGAGCACGGGAGCCGAAGAAAAGGCAGACTTGAGTCGTTTAAAGGAGTCTTCTGCTTGAGGAGGCCTTGTTGCGCTATCTGTTGTGACTGCTGGGCGACCACCGTGGTGAGGTCAGCGACAACTGGCAGAGGAACTTCAGCGGGATCCATGGCCGGATCTACTGTCACGATGCCGGCTGGCAGGTAGTGGACCCTCTGTGCCAGAGAGGGATTGGCGTGGACCGTGCTAGTGGACCGGTTCTAAGCCACTACTGGTTTTCACCAGAGCCCGCCGCAAAGCGGGATGGTCTTGCTGCGGCGGTAGTGACCAGGTCGTATCCACTAGCAACGGCTCACCTCTCTGGCTGCTGAAGATAGGCGCGGTACAAGGGAGTAGGCAGAAGCAAGGTCGGACGTAGCAGAAGGTCGGGGCAGGCAGCAAGGATCGTAGTCAGGGGCAACGGCAGAAGGTCTGGAAACACAGGCAAGGAACACACAAGGAACGCTTTCACTGGCACTAAGGCAACAAGATCCGGCAAGGGAGCGCAAGGGAAGTGAGGTAATATAGGGAAGTGCACAGGTGAAAACCCTAATTGGAACCACTGCGCCAATCAGCGGCGCAGTGGCCCTTTAAATCGCACAGACCCGGCGCGCGCGCGCCCTAGGGAGCGGGGCCGCGCGCGCCGGGACAGAACAGACGGGGAGCGAGTCAGGTAGGGGAGCCGGGGTGCGCATCGCGAGCGGGCGCTACCCGCATCGCGAATCGCATCCCGGCTGGCAGCAGGATCGCAGCGCCCCGGGTCAGAGGACGTGACCGGAGCGCTGCAGCGGAGGGAGTGAAGCGAGCGCTCCGGGGAGGAGCGGGGACCCGGAGCGCTCGGCGTAACACCTACTTTTTACTGAAAAATGTACTGTGTAGAAACATAAGCCCTCAAAAGTTACAAAATGGCGTTTTTTAAATACATTTTGTCTCACAATGATTATTTTTTCCGTTTTAAGCGAAGATTTTTGGGCAAAATTGAAAGAGTTATGATTTTTTAAAGGTAAGGAGGAAAAAATGAAAATGCAAAAATGGAAAAAAAAAACGGGTCCTTAAGGGGTTAAATATGCTCTCCTCCTTTACCTTGTTGATTCCCTTTATGTATATAAAGTCTCTATTTTATCCCCTCTGTCTCTTCTTTCTTCTATACATGTTAAGGTCCTTTAACCTTTCCTGGTAACTTTTATCCTGCAATCCATGTACTAGTTTATTATCTTCTTTGAACTCTCTCTAGAATATCTATATCTTTTTGGAGATACGGCCTCCAGTACTGCGCACAATACTCCAAGTGAGGCCTCACCAGTGTTCTGTACAGCGGCATGAGCACTGCTCTCTTTCTACTGCTTATACCTCTCCCTATACACCCGGGAGCACTTCTCTCTTTCTACTGCTTATACCTCTCCCTATACACCCCAGCATTCTGCTAGCGTTTCCTGCTGCTCTATTACATTGTCTTCCTACCTTTAAGTCTTCTGAAATAATTACTCCTAAATCCCTCTTCTCAGATACTGAGGTCAGGACTGTGTCAAATATTCTGTATTCTGCCCGAGGGTTTTTACGCCCCAGGTGCATTATCTTGCACTTATGCGCGTTAAATTTCAGTTGCTAGAGTTCTTAAAGGGGCATCCCAGTGGAAAACTATATATTTTTAAAATCACCTGATGCCAGAAAGTTAAACAGATTTGTAAATTACTTCTATTTAACCCCTTAAGGACGCAGGACGTAAATGTACGTCCTGGTGAGGTGGTACTTAACGCACCAGGACGTACATTTACGTCCTAAGCATAACCGCGGGCATCGGAGCGATGCCCGTGTCATGCGCGGCTGATCCCGGCTGCTGATCGCAGCCAGGGACCCGCCGGCAATGGCCGACGCCCGCGATCTCGCGGGCGTCCGCCATTAACCCCTCAGGTGCCGGGATCAATACAGATCCCGGCATCTGCGGCAGTTCGCCATTTAAAGGAACGATCGGATCGCCCGCAGCGCTGCTGCGGGGATCCGATCATTCATAACGCCGCACGGAGGTCCCCTCACCTTCCTCCGTGCGGCTCCCGGCGTCTCCTGCTCTGGTCTGTGATCGAGCAGACCAGAGCAGGAGATGACCGATAATACTGATCTGTTCTATGTCCTATACATAGAACAGATCAGTATTAGCAATCATGGTATTGCTATGAATAGTCCCCTATGGGGACTATTCAAGTGTAAAAAAAAATGTAAAAGTAAAAGTTAAAAAAAAGTGAAAAATCCCCTCCCCCAATAAAAAAGTAAAACGTCCGTTTTTTCCTATTTTACCCCCAAAAAGCGTAAAAAACTTTTTTTATAGACATATTTGGTATCGCCGCGTGCGTAAGTGTCCGAACTATTAAAATAAAATGTTAATGATCCCGTGCAGTGAACGGCGTGAACGAAAAAAAATAAAAAAAGTCCAAAATTCCTACTTTTTTAATACATTTTATTTAAAAAAAAATTATAAAAAATGTATTAAAAGTTTTTTATATGCAAATGTGGTATCAAAAAAAAGTACAGATCATGGCGCAAGAAATGAGCCCCCATACCACCGCTTATACGGAAAAATAAAAAAGTTAGAGGTCATCAAATTAAAGGGATTATAAACGTACTAATTTGGTTAAAAAGTTTGTGATTTTTTTTAAGCGCAACAATAATATAAAAGTATATAATAATGGGTATCATTTTAATCGTATTGACCCTCAGAATAAAGAACACACGTCATTTTTACCATAAATTGTACGGCGTGAAAACAAAACCTTCCAAAATTAGCAAAATTGCGTTTTTCGTTTTAATTTCCCCACAAAAATAGTGTTTTTTGGTTGCACCATACATTTTATGATATAATGAGTGATGTCATTACAAAGGACAACTGGTCGCGCAAAAATAAGCCCTCATACTAGTCTGTGGATGAAAATATAAAAGAGTTATGATTTTTAGAAGGCGAGGAGGAAAAAATGAAAACGTAAAAATTAAATTGTCTGAGTCCTTAAGGCCAAAATGGGCTGAGTCCTTAAGGAGTTAAACATCTTAACCCTTCCAGTACTTATCGGCTGCTGTATACTACACAGGAAGTTCTTTTCTTTTTGAATTTATTTTCTGTCTGACCACAGTGCTCTCTGCTGACACCTCTGTCCATGTCAGGAACTGTACAGAGCAGGAGAAAATCCCCATAGCAAACCTGTCCTGCTCTGGACAGTTCATTCAGGCGACAGCTTGTGGTGGTGGTGTGTGTGTGTGTGTGTGGGGGGGGGGGGGGGGACCCAGGGCCCAGAACTCACACACGATTTCCACTTTTTCCACAGTCCGGCAGGACTCCTGCTAATGGGAACAGTGATCTTGCTGTGGAAAAAGTGCAGGAACTCAGTTCCCACGCGTTCCTGCACGACTTGTGCCCTGGTGGGGGGAACTATGCTGTCTACCTAATGTGGGGGAACACTGCTGCCTACCTAATGTGGGGGAACTATGCTTCCTACCTAATGTGGGGGAACTATGCTGTCTACCTAATGTGGGGGAACACTGCTGCCTTCCTAATTTGGGCAAACTATGCTGCCTACCTAATGTGGGGGAACTGCTGCCTAATTAATGTGGGGGACTTATGCTACCTACCTAATGTGGGGGACTTATTCTGTCTACCTAATGTGGGGATGTATGCTGCCTACCTAATATAGGGAAACTTCTGCCTACCTAATGTGGGGGACTTATGCTGCCTACCTAATGTGGGGACTTATGCAGCCTACTTAATAAGGGGGAACTGCTTGTTACTTTTTGTGGAATACTTGATGCAGCCCAGCCTCACCCAACCTCTACCTCCAGTGGCCCCCAGATAATTTGAGTTTGAGACCCCTGATTTAGACGTTTCTGATTGTGATGGACAGAGGAGTGAGCAGAGAGCACTGTGGTCAGACAGAAAAGAAATTCAAAAATAAAAGAACTTCCTTTGAAGCATACAGCAGCTGATAAGTACTGGAAGAATTAAGATTTTTAATAGAAGTAATTGACAAAGCTGTTTAACTTTCTGTCTCCAGTTGATTTAAAAAAAAAATGTTTTCCACTGGAGTACCCCTTTAAACAGCAAAAGAGATGGGGGGGGGGGGGGGGGAGTTTGATAACAGGAGAAAGAAGCATTTTTGTCTAAAAAGATGTATTGCAAAGGTTGTTATATTCACCAGTTCTATTGATCTATGCAAAGTTTGTTCAAATGGCTGTGCCTGTTTAAGATTATAATGTACAAGTCATCATATGACACGTAATATTCACAACAACTCGAAATATGTTCTGTTGAACAAAAACGAAAGGAAAATGACCCTGTGTGAACTTCCTTATACTGTTCAAACTATTGCTCATTTTTATCTTCCAGCTACGTAACAGGGGATACCGAGAAGTCAGTTCTTGTGGTTTCACATAAGGACAGTGTTCACGATTGGGAATTATCAGGATGTTTTTCACAAATTCCTTTTAAGGGTGCGTTCACACGGAGTAAATCAAGAGGAATTCACACCGAAAAATTTACGGACGGAAAAAAGAATAATATTGCACGGAATCCGCACGGAATTGCACGCGGAAATGGGGGAGAAAGAAGTGAAGGGTTTTTCAGCCATTTCCGCGTGAAAAGGATGTCGGGCGGAATTTTAACAAATAACAAACCTCCTCCTCATGTAATCTCCTTACTACTGGGGTGACACAATGTAACAAACCTCCTCCTCATGTAATCTCCTTACTACTAGAGTGACACACTGTAACAAACCTCCTCCTCATGTAATCTCTGTCACGATGCCGGCTGGCAGGAGGTGGATCCTCTGTGCCAGAGAGGGATAGCGAGGACCGTGCTAGTGGACCGGTTCTAAGACACTACTGGTTTTCACCAGAGCCCGCCGCAAAGCGGGATGGTCTTGCTGCGGCGGTAGTGACCAGGTCGTATCCACTAGCAACGGCTCACCTCTCTGGCTGCTGAAGATAGGCGAGGTACAAGGGAGTAGGCAGAAGCAAAGTCGGACGTAGCAGAAGGTCGGGGGCAGGCGGCAAGGTTCGTAGTCAGGGGAGATAGCAGAAGTTCTGGTACACAGGCTTTAAACACACAAACGCTTTCACTAGGCACAAGGGCAACAAGATCCGGCAAGGAAGTGCATGGGAGGAGGATAGATAAAGTCAGGGACCAGGTGGAAGCCAATTAAGCTAATTGGGCCAGGCACCAATCATTGGTGCACTGGCCCTTTAAGTCTCAGGGAGCTGGCGCGCGCGCGCCCTAGAGAGCGGAGCCGCGCGCGCCAGCACACGACAGCAGGGGACGGGAACGGGTAAGTGACCTGGGATGCGATTCGCGAGCGGGCGCGTCCCGCTGTGCGAATCGCATCCCCAACGGCCATGACAGAGCAGCGCTCCCGGTCAGCGGGACTGACCGGGGAGCTGCAGGGAGAAAGACGCCGTGAGCGCTCCGGGGAGGAGCGGGGACCCGGAGCGCTAGGCGTAACAGTACCCCCCCCCCTTAGGTCTCCCCCTCTCTCTATCCGGTAACTGCCTCCCCTGGGATGAGGACACCGGGAAAGGATGGAGGGATTCCTCAACGGCAGGCAGAACAGCAGGAGTAGGAATGGGGAGAGAGGGCAGAGGGCGAGACCTGGCACGGGGCAGTGTGACACCAGGACGAGGGCCATGCGGGGACACAGGGGCTTGCCTGATGGGACTGGGAGGGGGGGAGAGGCATTTCCTGTGGCAGGCAGAGTCCTTAATGACCTTAGGGGGACCGGATACAGGAGGAACCACAGGGTCACGGCAGGGAGTACTGGGAACCGGTTGAAGGCAGTCCTTGGAACAAGAGGGGCCCCAACTCTTGATCTCCCCAGTGGACCAATCCAGGGTTGGGGAATGGTGTTGAAGCCAGGGCAGTCCAAGGAGAACTTCAGAAGTGCAATTAGGAAGGACCAAAAATACAATTTCCTCGTGATGAGGTCCGATGCACATTAGGAGGGGCTCCGTGCGGAAACGCACGGTGCAATCCAACCTGGCTCCGTTGACCGCGGAAACGTGGAGTGGCTTGACAAGACGGGTCACCGGAATGCGGAATTTATTCACTAAGGACTCCCGAATAAAATTCCCAGAAGCTCCAGAGTCCAGGCAGGCCACGGCTGAGAGGGAAGAGCTGGCTGAAGTAGAAATCCGAACAGGCACCGTGAGACGTGGAGAAGCCGACTTAGCATCAAGAGACGCCACACCCACGAGAGCTGGGTGCGAGCGTGCGTTTCCCAGACGTGGAGGACGGATTGGGCAATCCACCAAAAAATGTTCAGTACTGGCACAGTACAGACAAAGATTCTCTTCCTTACGGCGATTCCTCTCTTCCAGGGTCAGGCGAGACCGATCCACTTGCATGGCCTCCTCGGCGGGGGGCCTAGGCGCAGATTGCAGAGGAGACTGTGGGAGAGGTGTCCAGAGATCTAAGTCTTTTTCCTGGCGGAGCTCTTGATGCCTCTCAGAAAAACGCATGTCAATGCGAGTGGCTAGATGAATGAGTTCATGCAGGTTAGCAGGAGTCTCTCGTGCGGCCAGAACATCTTTAATGTTGCTGGATAGGCCTTTTTTAAAGGTCGCGCAGAGAGCCTCATTATTCCAGGATAGTTCAGAGGCAAGAGTACGGAATTGTATGGCGTACTCGCCAACGGAGGAATTACCCTGGACCAGGTTCAGCAGGGCAGTCTCAGCAGAAGAGGCTCGGGCAGGTTCCTCAAAGACACTTCGAATTTCCGAGAAGAAGGAGTGTACAGAGGCAGTGACGGGGTCATTGCGGTCCCAGAGCGGTGTGGCCCATGACAGAGCTTTTCCAGACAGAAGGCTGACTACGAAAGCCACCTTAGACCTTTCAGTAGGAAACTGGTCCGACATCATCTCCATGTGCAGGGAACATTGCGAAAGAAAGCCACGGCAAAACTTAGAGTCCCCATTAAATTTGTCCGGCAAGGACAGGCGTAGACCAGGAGCGGCCACTCGCTGCGGAAGGGGTGCAGGAGCTGGCGGAGGAGATGGTTGTTGCTGCTGTAGCTGTGACTGTACTTGCTGTAGTTGTGACTGGAGTTGCTGTGTCATGGTGGTCAAGTACGACAGCTGGTGATCTTGTTGGGCGATCTGACGAGCTTGCTGGGCGACCAGCGTAGGGAGGTCAGCGACAACTGGCAGAGGAACTTCAGCGGGATCCATGGCCGGATCTACTGTCACGATGCCGGCTGGCAGGAGGTGGATCCTCTGTGCCAGAGAGGGATAGCGAGGACCGTGCTAGTGGACCGGTTCTAAGACACTACTGGTTTTCACCAGAGCCCGCCGCAAAGCGGGATGGTCTTGCTGCGGCGGTAGTGACCAGGTCGTATCCACTAGCAACGGCTCACCTCTCTGGCTGCTGAAGATAGGCGAGGTACAAGGGAGTAGGCAGAAGCAAAGTCGGACGTAGCAGAAGGTCGGGGGCAGGCGGCAAGGTTCGTAGTCAGGGGAGATAGCAGAAGTTCTGGTACACAGGCTTTAAACACACAAACGCTTTCACTAGGCACAAGGGCAACAAGATCCGGCAAGGAAGTGCATGGGAGGAGGATAGATAAAGTCAGGGACCAGGTGGAAGCCAATTAAGCTAATTGGGCCAGGCACCAATCATTGGTGCACTGGCCCTTTAAGTCTCAGGGAGCTGGCGCGCGCGCGCCCTAGAGAGCGGAGCCGCGCGCGCCAGCACACGACAGCAGGGGACGGGAACGGGTAAGTGACCTGGGATGCGATTCGCGAGCGGGCGCGTCCCGCTGTGCGAATCGCATCCCCAACGGCCATGACAGAGCAGCGCTCCCGGTCAGCGGGACTGACCGGGGAGCTGCAGGGAGAAAGACGCCGTGAGCGCTCCGGGGAGGAGCGGGGACCCGGAGCGCTAGGCGTAACAATCTCCTTACTACTGGGGTGACACACTGTAACAAACCTCCTCCTCATGTAATCTCCTTACTACTGGGGTGACACACTGTAACAAACCTCCTTCTCATGTAATCTCCTTACTACTGGGGTGACACACTGTAACAAACCTCATGTAATCTCCTTACTACTGGGGTGACACACTGTAACAAACCTCCTCCTCATGTAATCTCCTTACTACTGGGGTGCCACACTGTAACAAACCTCCTCATGTAATCACCTTACTACTGGGGTGACACACTGTAACAAACCTCCTCCTCATGTAATCTCCTTACTACTGGGGTGACACACTGTAACAAACCTCCTCATCATGTAATCTCCTTACTACTGGGGTGGCACAATGTAACAAACCTCCACCTCATGTAATCTCCTTATTACTGGGGGTGACACACTGTAACAAACCTCCTCCTCATGTAATCTCCTTACTACTGGGTCAGGGGTCGGCAACCTGCGGCTCTTTTACACCTTTTCCGCGGCTCCGTCACCCTCATTCCGGGACAATACAGTGTCCCGGAATGATCTGAGACCGTGAGCCGCCGTCACGGCATTGTCGGTTTTACTTACCTGCCCTGGTGCCATCGGAGCGGAGTCTCTTCTTCCGGGGCCGCGCGGATCCTCACTGTCATGTGACAATGTAACGTCACATGACAGTGACGTCGCCGGCCTGCGCCTCAGTCGAGGAGCGCCGCCGGGAGAGGAAGACACCACGCGAGGAGCTGGTGAGTATGTAAAGTACATTACTCACTTGACAGCGGGGCGTTAACCCCTCACCCCGCTGCAGCATTAATGCTGCCGCGGGCTGAGGGGTTAACGCTACCGCTGCCATGGGGTGAGGGGTAACTTAACCCCTCACCCCATGACAGCGTTATCGTTGCCGCGGGGTGAGAGGTTAACGCTGCCGTTGCCATGGGGTGAGGGGTATCTTAACCCCTCACCCCATGGCAGCGGCAGCGTTATCGCTAATGCGGGGTTAGAGGTTAACGCTGCCGCTGCCATTGGGTGAGGGGTTAAGTTACCCCTCACCCCATGGCAGTGGTAGCGTTAACCCCTCACCCCGTGGCAGCATTAACCCCCCTCTCCCCAGTGCATTAACCCCCCTCTCCCCAGCCCACCCCAGGCCTGGGCCCCAAAAAAAGCCCAGCCCAGGCCTGGGCCCCCAAAAAAAAGCCCACCCCAGGCCTGGGCACAAAAAAAAAGCCCACCCCAGGCCTGGGCCCCCAAAAAAGCCCACCCCAGGCCTGGGCCCCAAAAAAAGCCCACCCCAGGCCTGGGCCCCAAAAAAAGCCCACCCCAGGCCTGGGCCCCCAAAAAAAGCCCACCCCAGGCCTGGGCCCAAAAAGAAGCCCACCCCAGGCCTGGGCCCCAAAAAAAAGCCCACCCCAGGCCTGGGCCCCAAAAAAAGCCCACCCCAGGCCTGGACCCCAAAAGAAGCCCACCCCAGGCCTGGGCCCCAAAAGAAGCCCACCCCATGAATATAGCTATTAATTTGCAAAAATATATTTTACATTGTTAAGTGAAACTCCTTTTCTTCTTTAGATTGACAGCTGACTGCACGATCCTGTATATATAGCATTAAGGTAACAGTTGAACCTGTAGCTGCACATGCTCAGTTGTACCTGTAGCTGCACATGCTCAGTTGTAGCTGTGACTGCACATGCTCAGTTATACCTGTAGCTGCACATGCTCAGTTATACCTGTAGCTGCACATGCTCAGTTATACCTGTAGCTGCACATGCTCTGTTATACCTGTAGCTGCACATGCTCAGTTATACCTGTAGCTGCACATGCTCTGTTGTACCTGTAGCTGCACATGCTCAGTTATACCTGTAGCTGCACATGCTCAGTTATACCTGTAGCTGCACATGCTCAGTTATACCTGTAGCTGCACATGCTCAGTTGTAGCTGTGACTGCACATGCTCAGTTGTAGCTGTGACTGCACATGCTCTGTTGCTATACCTGCACACGCTGTGAGTACTGGCTGCCAGTGTACGTGTATATGGAATTGGTTCCAACTCTTCACACAACCCATACCATTCCACAGACATGACCAATGGCATGGAGTGCCTCCTCGTTCTGCCGGGTATAATTACAAACATCCATGGAGGATGGTGGACACTCTTAGATTGTGGAGACCCCAAACCTCTCTGTAATCCTACCCTCTTGTTTATCGAATCATAGTCCCTCTAAAAGCAATGAAGCAACGCTGGAACCCTGTTATATACATGCCTCACGACCTCCATCACCGCTGTACTCAATGTTCTTTATCACACAAAGCAGGAGCCCTGACCACTAGTATTTCCCTCTATTATCTTGATCTGAGTCTAAAAGAAGCTGAAGGAACCCCATGGAATTTTATGATTTCGTTTCTACTAAATCTAATATCCGACTCATGATCAGACCCATGACTAGCCACAACTAATTCAGAAGACAAGACGCGTCCTTAGTCCCCCTCGTACATCTCACAAGGCTCGTCATTTTAATACAGAGAAGTAAATGGGGGAAAAAAAACCTCAGATTCTCACATTTCATCACATGGAGATCTCTGTCTGATTCTGAAAACCAGAAGTGATTAACAAGTGGTCAAATCCGAGGGGTCCATAAATACATAAGTCCTGATGATCACAATGAGATTTAAGAATTCGTCGTGTTGGTTGGTATTTGTCATTTCTGGATATTCATCTGACGATCATGACACTCACCCTGCTCATATGCTTCTTATATGGAAGATTAGTCCTATATCTAGCTTCGTTTTTATTTTTATAATAAGTCCAAAATTTGTGTTGAGCAATTTCATGATATATCGAAAACACATTATACATCTCCTTTAAGCCCCAGTTACACAGCAGTATTTCGCATCAGTATTTATAGGCCAAAACATGGAAGAGATACCGATCCAATACATTTTGGAGTGCAGTTGAATTTAAAGAAGCATTCCTGTGTTTTTTAATTTTTTGCTTATAAAGTGTAGCATAGACTCCTATTAGAGAATGTACGGGTTCTTGTGTATGCCTTATGTCTACCTGTTTTAGCTGATGTGGTAGGCATGGGATAGGCTACATACTGCAATTCCATCTCTGAAAAGATTTGCTAACGCTGCCTACATTTCCTATTCATCCTCTGGCTTTGCAGAGAGAAGGTGTGGAGAAGAGGTGTATAACTGCTATATATTCTGATCCCATATAGCTAGCAGCAGCAGTATACAGATAAACCTGGAAGGGAGCTGTATAACTACTATATAGTCTGATCCCATATAGATAGCAGCAGCAGTATACAGATAAATCTGGTGCATACAAATAGAGCTGGAGTGAAGGTGTGTAACTACTATATATCCTGACCCCATAAAGATTACAGCAGCAGTATACAGATAGAACTGTGAGAGGTCTCTAAGATGCTAGTGGGGATCTTATGGCTGATGATGTCATCCTATAGCTTACAGGAAGTCAGCTGACCCAAGATTAACCACTTCCTTTCACTTATTAAAGGGATACTCCACCCCAGGACATCTTATCCCCATATCCAAAGGATAGGGGATAAGATGTCAGTTCGCTTGGAATCCCACCGCTAGGGACCCCTGGGATCTCGGCTGCAGGACCCCGCTGTTATTACTGCACAGAGCAAACTCGCTCTGTGTGTAATGACAGGCGATACAGGGGCGGGAGCATCGTGATGTCACGGCTCCGCCCCCTCGCTACATCACGGCCCGCCCCTCAATACAAGTCTATGGGAGGGGGCGTATACTTGCATTAAGGGGGTGGGCCGTGATGTCACGAGGGGCGGAGCCGTGATGTCACGATGCTCCCGCCCCTGTATCGCCCGTCATTACGCACAGAGTGAGTTTGTTCTGTGCAGCAATGAAAGCTGGGTGCTGCAGCCGAGATCCCGGGGGTCCCCAGTGGCGGGACTCCCCTGATCTGACATCTTATCCCCTATCCTTTGGATAGGGGATAAGTTGTCCTGGGGTGGAGTACCCCTTTAAGCACTGTGAATTTCTATGGGTCAGACTGGTGATCACATGGCCAAGTTACAGTAATGAACCACATCGATGCAGCTGTACTGTACACCTAGTGATGGTGAGTTTGCACAATATGGGCAGAAAGAATAAACAAACCTGTAGTGCTTCATTTAGGTATAGTTCACATGATCAGTTTTCTCCTTTTTTTTTACACATCTATATTTTAGAAATATCACTAAGAACAGCAAATACCAAAGTAATTTCTTTTTAGCAAAAAAATTTAATAAAACAAATGTAGATAAAGAAAGGACAACTATCAATTAACAAAACACAGAACAAAAATAAATGAAACACAGAACCAAAATGTTAACAATAAAAAAAAACATGTTAAACATCTGTATTTGATTCAAATTTCAAACGTATGAATGAGGCCTAACAGTGTTAAGTGTCTGTGCTGTTACAGCCCATCGAAAAACAACATACTATCGCTTTCAGTTCTGCAAAGAGCAACCACAGGGAATTGAAATGTCTCCGCTCCTGCGCTCAACACCCAGTTCTTGTAAATGGAATGGGTTTGGATGTTGCCCAATGCTGTACTGTATCCCCACAGAGTAATGGGGGGCGTGAGAGCAGCACATCGCAGAGCCCATGGGGGCCTAACGTCCCCTAAGAAAAGAAGTGTCTAAACCACAATGTTTAAAAACTCCATTTCCTATTCATTCCTATGGGAGCCTGTGTCTCTATGTTTTGGCAAATATCTCGGGAGAGGAAAGGGCTATGGAGCTGTGAGAGCAGTTTACGTAACAGAGCCCATGGGGCGCCTCTTCCCTGAAGAAATGAAGCATCTAGGCCACATTGTGTGAAAACTTTACTTCCTACCATGTTTCCCCGAAAATACACCCTACCCCAAAAATAAGCCCTAGCTGGGTTATCGGGGTGGGCTGCAATATAAGCCCTACCCCGAAAATAAGACCTAGACCTGTGGTCTTCAACCTGCGGACCTCCAGATGTTGCAAATGTTTGCAACATCTGGAGGTCCGCAGGTTGAAGACCACTGACCTAGACAATGCCGCAATTATTAAAAAACAAACTTTAACTTACCTTCGTCCTCCGTTCCCCCGTTGCTAAGGAACCGGCCTCACTGTCCTCCGCTGTTCTCGCTGCGGTCCTGGGGATGGGAACGTCACAGAGCCTTCAGCCTATCACCAGCCGCAGTGATGTCCCGCCTCTGCCCATGATAGGCTGAGCCCACTGTCATGTAAGAAGCAGGCCGGCTTCTTACATCACAGTGGGCTCAGCCTATCATCGGCCGAGGCGGGACATCACTGCGGCCGGTGATAGGCTGAAGGCTCTGTGACGTTCCCATCCCCAGGACCGCAGCGAGAACAGCGGAGGACAGTGAGGCCGGTTCCTTAGCAACAGGGAAACGGAGGACAAAAGTAAGTTAAAGTTTGTTTTCTAATATTTGCAGCCCGGGCACAGGAATACAAAGTACAGCGCAGCGGCTGATAATTATTTGGCAGGGGGCTCGCGGGTGACATTAGATTAGTCCACCAATGTGGGGTGCAGCGCATGGCTGATAAACCGGGGGGGGGGGGGGGGACGTTGGGGGGCAGAGCTGCGCCCATCACATGATGATAATGGGGGGGTTGTAAATACCATTAAATACCGTGGAACCGCCATGTTGTTCAATGTACATACCGTAAATATATAAGCCCTACCCTGAAAATAAGCGCTAGTGTGTTTTTTGTGACTAAAATTAATATAAGACCCGGTCTTATTTTCGGAGAAACACGGTAATGATGGAAGCGTGTCGTACTGTACCAAAATAACTATACCAAACGGTGTCTGATTAGAAGTGGAATACAGTATGCTCAGCACAAAACAGTGCCATACAATATGCTCAGCTTAAAACAGTGCCATAATTTTTTTAATACAGTAACACTTTTAATGGGGTACTCCGCCCCTAGACTTCTTATCCCCTATCCAAAGGATAGGGTATAAGATGTCTGATTGCATCGCACTGGGCATTGTCCCGGATTATGCTTTGATTGCGTTTTACTGACTTTCTGTTTTTTAAGTGAAAATCTTTAACAAAAACTACAGTTATAAAAAAAAAAAAAAAAAAATGTCTGATTGCAGGGGCCCCCGCCACTGGGGACCCACCGTTGCACCCACCATTCGTTTGGAGCGTCGGAGGCTCGTGACGTCACGGCCGCACCCCGCTTGAGACCTCACGGCCACGTCCCCTCAATACAAGTCTATGGGAGGGCCATCACACCCCTCCCATAGACTTCATTGAGGGGCGTGGCCGTGACATCACGAGCGGGGCGTGACTGTGATGTCACGAGCCTCCGCTCCGCATCGCCAGTCATCCGGCACGGAGCGAAGTTCGCTCCTTGCATCGGATGTCTGGGGTTCCGCAGCCGAGATCACGGAGTCCCCAGCGGCGGGGCCGTTGCGATCAGACATCTTATCCCCTATCCTTTGGATAAGGGTTAAGATGTCAGGGGCGGAATACCACTTTAAATTGAATTGCGCCAAAAGAATAAACATGTGTAGCGGAAATTTTGCTGTGTGCACGATGAAAAAGAATCCTATTCAAAACAGCATTCCATTGGGAAACATTTCCGCTGGATTCCGCTAGAAAATTACGTTGTGTTAACATGGCCTTAGGGCCCATGCACGGTACAGATGCTTTCAGCAGAATCCTATTGACCTAAATAGGATTCTACTACTCAAAGCACACTAAGGTGTGACGCAACTTCTGACGCGGATCCGTATTTTGCTGGGACTCTGAATTGCAAGGGTTAACTTAAGCTGCAAATTCCATGTTAAGTGAACCCAGATTTTGAGTGGTGCTTGCTGAATTTCGGTGGTGTGCATGGGTCCTTAGTGCTCAAATGAGTGCAGAAGATCAGCTGATCGACAGGGTTTCCGGGAATCCAACCCCCACTAATCCAATATTCATATACTGGGACACAAATAAAAAAAAGTCCTAGAAAACCCCTTTAACACTTCTGTATAGTGCTGCCTCCATACCTTGCAAAAATATTATATTGTAAGTAGCAGCGCCACTCATTGCCACCAAGAAATGCCACCAGACAGTTCTTGAATAATGCCAGCATACAGTGACCAAACAACTGCATACATAACATAAATTAACAAATACTATGCAGTGTATACATAATAAAGCTATACAATGATTTGGTGGTGCCGGTGCATTGCAGTGGATTGCAATTTGCCATAGAATGTAATGTTAGACTCAGCACTTTTCACGGCTTGAGCGCTCCGCCTCCATTACATTCTATAGGCTGACACTCGAACACCAGCCCCCAACCATTGGTTACTGTCACGTGACATATTTAATAGTCACCGCATCGCTCCTCACTGCAGTCTCACTTTGTTTTTCACAGAGAGAGAGGATCTCCTCTCCCTGTGATAACATGAAGCTTCATGCAGCGCTGGCGGGTGACATTAAACAGTACTGCTGACGGCCACAGTGGTGCTGACCGATGGCGCTCGCCGGGGGCACGCGATCGATAGCGCTGGCGGGTGACATTAAACAGTAAATACAGTGAAGAGCATATGGCTTAGCTTGTGTGGCCCGATTCCGCTCTCGGAATCGGGCCACAGGAGCCAAGAGAGCTGCATGAAGCTTCGGGTTATCACAGGGAGAGGAGATCCTCTCTCCCTGTGATAACCCAAGTGAGACTGCAGTGAGGAGCGATGCGGTGACTATTAAATATGTCACGTGACACTCGCACCCCCCCAGCCCCCGCAGTAACCAATGGTTGGGGGCTGGTGTGTGAGTGTCAGCCTATAGAATGTAATGGAGGCGGAGCGCTGAAGCCGAGAAAAGTGCTGAGTCTAACATTACATTCTATGGCAAATTGCAATCCACTGCAATGCACCGGGCCACTTCACAGGATGCACTCCCGTATGGCCAGCCTTGTATGCTCAGATACACAGTAGATGAGATAGCACAGGATCCTCCAATCAGCACAATAAAGTTGCAGATTACACTGCTTGTAGTACCGATGGTGTACGTAAACGTGTTTCGTAGATCCCGATTGTTCATCAGATCAATGATATTTATGCTGGAGATATAGGCACATGTAGTTTTTTTTACTATGTGGTAGGGCCACCCCTGTCTTGTCTTGGCTACAGTTCCACTACATATGAGTCCTTGTCTCCTCTTTACCAAGTGTCTACAAAGGCCTCTACTTCATTGCACATTTTTTCAAAGCTTTTTTATACGTTTTATTGGCTGATCACGCATTCATCTCTTCAACAAGCAGATATCATAGACATAATAGATGCCAATATTTAAAGCCTTCTGCCATTTGTATGGAGATTTTCCCGGGAACATCCATAATGAACAAAGCCCAATGTAAAATGTGTTTTGTTTTCCCTAAAGTCATCTATTCCCTTTGCTTTCTTTTACATGATTCACTTCTACCCATCAGAAGGCGTCACGTCTGATATCTGCAATGCTAATAACAGTGCCGGGTAGTTTTGCTGCCGTATTGAAGTTAATGTAATACACTTCCCTGCGTTCCCACGTCCTGGCTACTCTCCACCGATACTCGCTGTTTGCCTAAGAAATCTTCTCAAACGGATTCCATTCCCTGTATAATTATAGACATCTTTTAACATCTGTAGATTTATTTTTACTGTTCCATGCTGCGGCCGCCTATTATTTCAACGCAACTTATTTTTACATTGCGCATCCCTCTGGAAGGAAAAAAAAAAAAAAAGCCTTAAAAAAAATGGATCGCTTTGATATCTCCGAATTTCGGGTCATGTTGACATTTTTATTTCAAATGCTTTAAGTTAAGCTGCCGTCAGTGTTTAAGCTCAAATCTAGGGGGTGAATCATAAAGAGCTCAAGTGTTTCATCTGTACCAGGGACGGATATATGGCAGTACCCATCAGACAGCTCTGGCTGTGGCTTATCTTCCCCGGAATTCGGGGTTCCCCAATACAGATTAGCTGGTCGGCCAGTCCCACCAACATCGGCAGCTTTGACTGACATTTGAATGTAAATGAAGACCTTTAGAGCCAAGGTTCTCAACCAAGGGTAGCCACCATGACTGTAGGGGGTACTAACATTATCCTTATGTAGAGCACTGTGAATGGAAAAGCAATGGCCCGGAAGGGGTACTTTCATGTAATTTATTTGCAGATTTGGAACTGGGTTTAGAAACATTGCTCAACAAACAACACTCTTGGTATGTCTGTTTTGGTATATACTTGGTGTATACCGTATTTTTCGTCCTATAGGACGCACCGGCGTATAAGACGCACCCAATTTATAGGTGCAAAATAAAAAAAAATTAAGATTTTGAAGACAATAGTGGTCTTCAACCTGCGGACCTCCAGATGTTGCAAAACTACAACTCCCAGCATGCCCGGACAGCCGTTGGCTGTCCGGGCATGCTGGGAGTTGTAGTTTTGCAACATCTGGAGGTCGGCAGATTGAAGACCACTGCATAGGAGGTAATACTCACGTGTCCCCGCCGCTCCGGAATCGTCACCGCTGCCCTGGATGTCGCTCCATCGCTGTCGCCGTGTCCCCGCCGCTCCGGAACGTCTCTGCTGCCGGCCGGGTATCCTCGCTCTCCGTGGCCGCCATGACGTCGTTACGCACGCCGACGCACGTAAGCGACGACGTGATGACGAGGAAGGAAAGCGCCGGCCATACAGGGGATCCCTCCCGGTGTCCTGTAAGCACTAACACGGCTATTCAGTCGGGCTGTTCGGGACCGCCGCGGTGAAATCGCGTCGGTCCCGAACAGCCCGACTGAACAGCCGGGTTAGTGTCACTTTCCCTTCAGACGCGGCGGTCAGCTTTGATCGCCGCGTCTGAAGGGTTAATACAGGGCATCACCGCGATCGCTGATGTCCTGTATTAGCCGCGGGTCCCGGCCGTTGATGGCCGCATGGACCGCCGCGATAGGGGTGTATTCGCCGTATAAGACGCACCAACTTTTTCCCCCCAGTTTTGGGGAAGAAAAAGTGCGTCTTATACGGCGAAAAATTCTCAAACCTATGTCATGTGGCTTTTCTCTGTAATTTCCATTGTCCTTGTGAATAGGGAAGGTCTCTACACATATACTGTCAAATCACTGCTGACAGTGTCAGACTCTGCAGAGTTGTATGGACTGCAGGAGAGTAGGCGACAGTCTGAAGAAGGCATACTAGTTCTTTACTGGGTGAAATATATGCAGGTTTACCACAAGAGTAATTTGTTTGACAGTAGGAAGGGACACTGTTGATATAGCAACAGTCTTCAAATGGAGTAAGTTACCTTACTTAGAGGAAGAAATCCCGGCACTCACTGTTTTCTTCTGCCAAACGATGTGTGTTTATTTACACGGTGCAAGATACAAAGGACGCGTTTCGGCCAAAGCCTTATTCAGACTGACAGTTGTCAGTCTGAATAAGGCTTTGGCCGAAACGCGTCCTTTGTATCTTGCACCGTGTAAATAAACACAACTCAGTTGGCAGAAGAAAACAGTGAGTGCCTGGATTTCTTTTTCTACTAGTTCTACAATAGTCTACGTGCACCACAGTAGATTCAAGTGCCGACCCTTCCTATACTTCCAGCACCTTACTTAGAGGGGCTCAAACAATCTCATAGGTGCGGTGCTGGCAGTCTTTCTCTCTCTCGCCCATGGGCTCCTGGAGCCATGCATATGGGTGGACCAAGCTCAGTTTCTTACCAATAGAAAAAGGAATGGGACCCACCTGGACAGGCCCCTCCCTCTCCATGGGTCCCATAACAGCTGCTTGGCCCATAATTTGCCCCTACTGTAAGTCCTGGGGGTATCTGACTAATGGGTTCCACAGTAACTACCCAAGAAAGGTGACTTCTGTAGTTGAAATCCAGCTCTGCCTTCTCAACTTTGTTACTAGATGACATGTAATACCTCATTTCTCCTGTAGTGGCCACTGTGAGAGAAATATGCGGCTGCTAACAGTGATCACACCTGATCGCTGTGGATTTTACCTGTCGGACCTGAAGTCCTGAGTCAATGTGCAACTCATTGATCACAATATATCACAAGCATATAAGATTAGTACAGACCACAGTGTACCAGATTGTATATTAAGTGGGAGAACTATATGTTTTCTTTTTACATCAATAAAATGTGTCTTTAAAGGGTACCTCTCATCAAATAAACTTTTGATATATTTTAGATTAATGAATGTTGAATAACTTTCCAATAGCATGTTAATGAAAAATATGCTTCTTTCTATTGTATTTTTCCCGATCAGTCCTGTCAGCAAGCCTTTCTGACTCATGCTGGAGTCCTAAACACTCAGAGCTGCCAGCCTGCTTTGTTCACAGCCAAACAGGCTGTGAACAAAGCAGGCTGGCAGCTCTGAGTGTTCTCCTTTGTGAACAAAGCAGACTGGCAGCTCGTAGTGTTTAGGACTCCAGCATGAGTCTGAAATGCTTGCTGCCAGGACTGGTAGGGAGACCCCTAGTGGTCATTTCTTCAAAGTAGAAAATTAAATAGAAAGAAGCATATTTTTTAATAACATGCAATTGTAAAGTTATTCTGCATACATTAATGTACAATATATCAAAAGTTTTTTTTGATGAGAGGTACCCTTTAAGGCTCAGGACTGGTTTACAAAGCCAATGACTTCATTTTAGCCCTTAAAGTAGACATCCCCCTGAGTATTAGCGATTTGGCTATTAGATTCCATCTGTCAAATGAACAATAGTGAAGTAGGTAGAAGAGGAACATAGCGTCAGCCCACATCATTTGTAAAGTACAAAAGTCCAATAATGTCACTTAGACAGTATTTGTCATAACTGAAGCTGAGCCAAGCATTATTCTGAGACCAAACAGAAAGCATTAAGTAAATGAAAGAGTCAGCTTGTCACGAAAACACGTCCTTTGTAGATGTTACCCCAAGGACCATGATGTCGGCACTTTTACATGGCAAATTGGCAAATGAGCATTTGTTGGCCGAGTTGATCTTTTGTGTGCTCTGTCTAAAGAGGATGTGCGGCCGACAATGATGAATTTGGCTGCACGAAGGATCCAGCGATCCTTTGTGATTATTTGAGCCGTGTGAAGGATCAGCAAAAGAGAAATCGGTTCCCTGCCCACTGTGGGCCCATCTAAAAGGGCCCTTAATAATCGCAGAAAGTGGTATTAAAGGGGTTATCTAGGAAAAAAATTTTTTTTATTTATCAACTGGCTCCAGAAAGTTAAACGGATTTGTAAATTACTTCTATTAAAAAAATCTTAATCCTTTCGGTACTTATGAGCTTCTGAAGTTAAGGTTGTTCTTTTCTGTCTAAGTGCTCTCTGATGACACGTGTTTCGGGAAACGCCCAGTTTAGAAGAGGTTTGCTATGGGGATTTCCTTCTAAACTGGGCGGTTCCCGAGACAGGTGTCATCAGAGAGCACTTAGACAGAAAAGAACAACCTTAACTTCACTTCTCCACGTTTGGAACAAACTGTTCCGAACGCTGGAGCCAGTGCCGGGAGCTCGTGACGTCATAGCCCTGCCCCCTCGTGATGTCACGCCCTGCCCCCTCAATGCAAGTCTATGGGAGGGGGCGTGACGATGTCACGCCCCCTCCCAGAGACTTGCATTGAGGGGGCGGAGCGTGATATGATGAGGTGGCGGGGCTATGAGGTCATGAGCTCCCGGGGCTGGCTCTAAGCGTTTGGAACATTTTGTTCCAAACGCTGAGCAGCGGAGTACTCGTTTAAAGGGGTATTCTAGGAAAAAACTTTTTTTTTTTTATATCAATTGGCTCCAGAAAGTTAAACAGATTTGTAAATTACTTCTATTAAAAAATCTTAATCCTTTCAATAATTATCAGCTGCTGAAGTTCAGTTGTTGTTTTCTGTATGGCAACAGTGCTCTCTGCTGACATCTCTGCTTGTCTCGGGAACTGCAAAGAGTAGAAGAGGTTTGCTATGGGGATTTGCTTCTAAACTGGGCGGTTCCAGAGACAGGTGTCATCAGAGAGCACTTAGACAGAAAAGAACAACTCAACTTCAGCAGCTCATAAGTGCTGAAAGGATTAAGATTTTTTAATAGAAGTAATTTACAAATCTTACAGTCTGATAGAGAGTAGCTCGGCACCACTAACTTATATCCTGAAAATGGAAAACCCATAGACAACTGGAAAATCCCCTCGCAACTGCTGGAGGTACTTCGTTGGTGCTACCACACTTAAAGAGAGAGAATCTCATAATCATTCCTGGTCTGGAGAAGCGCTTCGGCGTGCAACGGCCCGTCACCTAGAGGATACCCCCGCGTCTCACTGCCGCACTCTCCTGTCTGTATCCCCCCGATGTGTACCTGAGACCTGATGGTTGTTAATGGAACACTGAAATAAAATCTGCTTTCAAGAGAGGACGCTGGTGAGTGCTCTGCTTTCTTTCTCTTCTGTGGATATCATTTACAAATCTGTTTAAAGGGGTGTTCCAGGAAAAAACTTTATTTTATATATCAACTGGCTCTAGAAAGTTAAACAGATTTGTAAATTATTTCTATTAAAAAATCTTAATCCTTTCAGTACTTATGAGCTTCTGAAGTTAAGGTTGTTCTTTTCTGTCTAAGTTCTCTCTGATGACACGTGTCTCTGGAAACGCCCAGTTTAGAATAGGTTTGCTATGGGGATTTGCTTCTAAACTGGGCGTTTCCCGAGACAGGTGTCATCAGAGAGCACTTAGACAGAAAAGAGCAACCTTAACTGCAGAAGCTCATACGTACTGAAAGGATTAATATTTTTTTATAGAAGTCATTTACAAATCTGTTTAACTTTCTGGAGCCAGTTGATATATAAAAAAAAGTTTTTTCCTGGAATACCCCTTTAAAGACTCCCTCTTGCCCTGGAAGACCTAGCACATCCATGTTACATGGTTTCAATAGCGCTGTGTAATACTTAATTTCTCCTGTGGTGGTGCTACGGTGTAAAATAGAACATGTGCAGATACGTGACCTTCTGGAAGTTTCTCCCATCTGCATACAGAATCTTTGGATCTCAGCCATTGGGTTAGGGAACGACCATTGGTTTTTTGGTCACCTTTCTTATCAAAGCCCTTTTCCCCGACCACTTATCTTGGTGGGGCGGCCACTGCTAGGAAGATCCCTGGCTGTGCCAAACTTCTTCCATGCAAAAATCATGGAGGCCACTGTGCTCCACTGTGCAGCAGGAAGTTTTTTTTATCCCCTTCCCCAGATCTGTGTCTGCACACAATCCTGTCTCTGATTTCAACAGGCAGTACTTTCCACCTCATGACTTGGTTTTTGCTCTGACACAGTTGTGAAATCTTATATAGAATGGGCTGTGTCCTTCCAAATCCGGTCCAATCAGCTGAATTTACCCAAAGTGACACCAATCGTGGTGTAGAAACATCTTAGGGTTGATCAAGAGCAATGGGAGGAGCCAGTGTTACATTTCAGAGCCAAGGGTCTGAATATTTATATTCATGTCAAAATCTGAATACAGTGACCCACCCCCCCCCCCCCCGACATACGATCATTTCAACATACGATCATTTCTCTCAGAGGCCATCACATGTTGAAGGCAGCATCAACATACGATGCTTTTGTATGTCGGGGCCATCGCATAAACGGCTATCCGGCAGCACAGACTGCTTCAGCTGCCACCGGATAGCCGTTTACGGTGCCCCGTGTGGTCCGCTGACGATCACTTACCTGTCCTCGGGGCTCCGGCGCGTCCTCTTCAGGATCCCCTGCATTGCTCTCCATCGTCGTCATCACGTCGCTGCACACGCTGTCCCGTCATCCAATAGGAGCGGCGTGCGTAACGACATGATGGGGGCGACGGGGAGCGAGGATACCGGGGAAGCAGAGGCCTTGCCGGAGCGTCGGGGACACCCCGGGGACGCAGCGACAGCGATGGACGGCGACATCCAGGGCAGCGGTGACCAGCGGTGACGGTCCGGAGCTGCGGGGACACGTGAGTATAACCTCCAATACCAGTGGTCTTCAACCTGCGGACCTCCAGATGTTGCAAAACTACAACTCCCAGCATGCCCGGACAGCCGTTGGCTGTCCGGGCATGCTGGGTGTTGTAGTTTTGCAACATCTGGAGGTCCGCAGGTTGTAGACCACTGTCCTATACTTTACAGTGCACGGATCCCTCAACATACGATGGTTTCTAGAGATGAGCGAACTTACAGTAAATTCGATTCGTCACAAACTTCTCGGCTCGGCAGTTGATGTCTTATGCTGCATAAATTAGTTCAGCTTTCAGGTGCTCCGATGGGCTGGAAAAGGTGGATACGGTCCTAGGAGACTCTTTCCTAGGAATGTATCCACCTTTTCCAGCCCACCGGAGCACCTGAAGGCTGAACTAATTTACGCAGGAAAAGTCATCAACTGCCGAGCCGAGAAGTTCGTGACGAATCGAATTTACTGTAAGTTCGCTCATCTATACTTGTTACATTGTTCTCCACATACAGTACTAACAGAGATGTTTTTCATCCAGCATTGTAATTATAGTCAGCGGTAGCAGTTTGGTAGCCACCGCATGTACTATTTCCGAATTACAGAGAGTCTATGATGTAGTGCCAGCACCTGTCTCCCTGACACCGGGGATCAACGTACCATTTGGGAATCTTTTACATTCCTGAACTGCGGAGAAAGACGCATCTGAGCAGCACTAGGGCAAGAGAATGCAAATCTGTGCCCTGGTGTCTTCAGCTGTTCAGAGGACTTTCTTAGAGAGATGGGGGGGGAGGGGCCTGCGAGCTGCCAGGAGCGGTCTAGTAGGCAATCATTTATTTTCTAGTTCACAGGAAGTCAGCTGATCCATTTCCTCTGACACATTAAAGGGGTACTCCGGTGAAAAACTTTTTTTTTTTTTTTTTTTATCAACTGGTGCCAGAAAGTTAAACAGATTTGTAAATTACTTCTATAAAAAAAAAATATATATCTTAATCCTTCCTCTACTTATTAGCTGCTGAATACTACAGCGGAAATTATGAAACACAGAACTGTCTGCTGACATCATGAGCACAGTGCTCTCTGCTGACATCTCTGTCCATTTTACGAACTGTCCAGAACAGCATATGTTTGCTATGGGGATTTCCTTTTACCCTGGACAGTTCCTAAAATGGACAGAGATGTCAGCAGAGAGCACTGTGTTCATCATGTCAGCAGACTGTTCTGTGTTTCAAACGGAAAATAATTTCCACTGTAGTATTCAGCAGCTAATAAGTACAGGAAGGATTAAGATTTTTTAATAGAAGTAATTTACAAATCTGTTTAACTTTCTGGCACCAGTTGATTAAAAAATAAATAAATAGTTTTTCACCGGAGTACCCCTTTAAGTAATTTGATTTTCTGTGATTCAGACTTCTGATCACATGACCCTGTTACAGTAATGAAATGCCTGTCTGCCTCGAAGGTGGCACTGCGCTCCCCCAGCAGGCTAAAGAATGCAGATTAGGATTGTACTAGGGATAGGGGGGATGCAGATGCTTTGGATGAGCAGGTGCTTCAGATGCTGGCTGGCTACTAACTTTCTTGCAATGGGCTGAGCAGCGCCCCCATCAACAGTGCGCTCTAGGTGTCTGCCTATTTTGCCTATATCAAGGAAAGAAAAAGGGAGACCACAGAAGGCGCCTAGCGCATTATCCCCAATAAATCAAATAAAGAAGGTGGATGGTATGTGCTCACCTGCAGCGCAAAGGATATGCACATATAACCCAAAGCAATGGGTAAAAAGCGTTCTATAGATTCCCTGGAGGAGTTGCGAAGCCGTGGGAAGGTGGATGAGAGGTAATAGGCTAAAAGCAGTAGAAAAGTTCCCCTCTAGGCGCAAAACGCTCTCCGAATGGAATCGAGTGAGATGATATATTTAAAATTAAAGTTCTTTTATTTAAATCTATAACCAATGACGCATTTCGGGTATGCACCCTTCCTCAGATGCCAATCTGAGGAAGGGTGCATACCCGAAACGCGTCATTGGTTTCAAATTCTCTCCGAATGGAATCGCGTGAGATGATATATTTAAAATTAAAGTTCTTTTATTTAAATCTATAACCAATGACGCATTTCGGGTATGCACCCTTCCTCAGATGCCAATCTGAGGAAGGGTGCATACCCGAAATGCGTCATTGGTTTTAGATTTAAATAAAAGAACTTTAAAATTTAAATATATCATCTCACTGGATTCCATTCGGAGAGCGTTTTGTGCCTAAAGGGGAAATTTTCTACTGCTTTTAGCCTATTTTGCCTATAGACAGAACCGCCCTGGCTGTGTGAACAAGCCTTTAGGCTTCCCACCTCCTCCCTTGGACCAATCTCTGTCAGGTGTCAGCCGCAACTCCCTCCTCCCTCATCCAAAACTCCCTCATCCGAAACTCTGGTATCCGTCAGACGAAAAACCTTTCCTGCTGTATAGCAGAGCCGAGTCAGTGTCGGCTCTGCTATACGGGTTCTGCTGTACACGCTTTTCAGTGTCGGCTCTGCTATACAGACTCTGTAGCACATGTAGTGTCTGTAGTGCACGTGCAATAGGGCTGGGCGGTATTATCAGCGCAGCGCTGTCCCCTAATCCTATGTTACCCGCCAGCACTGTTCTGCCCCCCCCCCCCCAATTGATGATCAGCCCAGCTGGGTACTACTCACAGATATTAAGCACTACCCTCCTCCTCTTTGTTGGGGGCCGCCAGGGGTCTCCAACCTGCAGACCTCCAGCTGTTGCAAAACTACAACTCCCAGCATGCCCGGACAGCCAACGGCTGTCCGGGCATGCTGGGAGTTGTAGTTTTGCAACAGCTGGAGGTCCGCAGGTTGGAGACCACTGCTGTACGCTGTATACCTATGCCCGGGCTGCAAAAGATACAGAAAATAAACTTTTAACTCGGAGCGATGCCCCGCCCCGGCCAGTGATGGGCTGAGCCCACTCAAACCTGCGGACCACCAGCTGTTGCAAAACTACAACTCCCAGCATGCCCGGACAGCCGTTGGCTGTCCGGGCATGCTGGGAGTTGTAGTTTTGTAACAACTGGAGATCCACAGGTTGGAGACCACTGGGGTACAGTGAGTTCCATCGCCGGCGGCCCCCAACAAAGAGGAGGAGGGCAGTGCTGGACATCTGTGAGTAGTACCCCGCTGGGCTGATCATTAATTGGGGGGAGCAGAACAGTGCTGGCAGGTCACATGATTTGGGGGGGGGGGTGAGAAAATACCGTTATATACCGTGGAACCGCCGTAAGTTAAAAAAAAAATACCGTGATACACATATTTGGTCATACCGCCCAGCCCTAACGTGCAAGTTTCACAGTTTTGACTCTTCTATACATGCTGTGCAGCGTCGGCTCTGCTACGCGGCAGGAAGTTGCGTCTGAGGGAGAATCGTCTGAGAGATGACGGCGTTTCGGACGAGGGAGAAGGGAGTTGTGGCTGACGACTGACAGCGATTGGTCCGAGGGAGGAGGCGGGGTGCTGTTTCGCCTGACACGTTACAGCTGACGACTGACAGTGTCCTAAAATGGACGCCGTAGACACAAAAAGTCGGACAATTTTGGCGGCACTCCGTGGAACACGGGTAACAACATTTCGGGTGTATTCACAGAGGCCTTGCCGGAGCGTCGGGGACACCCCGGGGACGCAGCTACAGCGATGGACGGCGACATCCAGGGCAGCGATGACGAGCGTTGACGGTCCGGAGCGGCGGGGACATGTGAGTATAACCTCCAATACCAGTGGTCTTCAACCTGCGGACCTCCAGATGTTGCAAAACTACAACTCCCAGCATGCCCGGACAGCCGTTGGCTGCCCGGGCATGCTGGGTGTTGTAGTTTTGCAACATCTGGAGGTCCGCAGGTTGTAGACCACTGTCCTATACTTTACATTGCACGGATCCCTCAACATACGATGGTTTCTAGAGATGAGCGAACTTACAGTAAATTCGATTCGTCACAAACATCTCGGCTCGGCAGTTGATGTCTTATGCTGCATAAATGAGTTCAGCTTTCTGGTGCTCCGATGGGCTGGAAAAGGTGGATACAGTCCTAGGAGACTCTTTCCTAGGAATGTATCCACCTTTTCCAGCCCACCGGAGCACCTGAAGGCTGAACTAATTTACGCAGGAAAAGTCATCAACTGCCGAGCCGAGAAGTTTGTGACGAATCGAATTTACTGTAAGTTCGCTCATCTATACTTGTTACATTGTTCTCCACATACAGTACTAACAGAGATGTTTTTCATCCAGCATTGTAATTATAGTCAGCGGTAGCAGTTTGGTAGCCACCGCATGTACTATTTCCGAATTACAGAGAGTCTATGATGTAGTGCCAGCACCTGTCTCCCTGACACCGGGGATCAACGTACCATTTGGGAATCTTTTACATTCCTGAACTGCGGAGAAAGACGCATCTGAGCAGCACTAGGGCAAGAGAATGCAAATCTGTGCCCTGGTGTCTTCAGCTGTTCGGAGGACTTTCTTAGAGAGCTGGGGGGGGAGGGGCCTGCGAGCTGCCAGGAGCGGTCTAGTAGGCAATCATTTATTTTCTAGTTCACAGGAAGTCAGCTGATCCATTTCCTCTGACACATTAAAGGGGTACTCCGGTGAAAAACTTTTTTTTTTTTTTTTTTTATCAACTGGTGCCAGAAAGTTAAACAGATTTGTAAATTACTTCTATAAAAAAAAAATATATATCTTAATCCTTCCTGTACTTATTAGCTGCTGAATACTACAGCGGAAATTATGAAACACAGAACTGTCTGCTGACATCACGAGCACAGTGCTCTCTGCTGACATCTCTGTCCATTTTATGAACTGTCCAGAACTGCATATGTTTGCTATGTGGATTTCCTTTTACCCTGGACAGTACCTAAAATGGACAGAGATGTCAGCAGAGAGCACTGTGTTCATCATGTCAGCAGACTGTTCTGTGTTTCAAACGGAAAAGAATTTCCACTGTAGTATTCAGCAGCTAATAAGTACAGGAAGGATTAAGATTTTTTAATAGAAGTCATTTACAAATCTGTTTAACTTTCTGGCACCAGTTGATAAAAAAAAAATAAAAATAAAAAAAAAAAGTTTTTCACCGGAGTACCCCTTTAAGTACTTTGATTTTCTGTGATCCAGACTTCTGATCACATGACCCTGTTACAGTAATGAAATGCCTGTCTGCCTCGAAGGTGGCACTGCGCTCCCCCAGCAGGCTAAAGAATGCAGATTAGGATTGTACCAGGGATAGGGGGGATGCAGATGCTTTGGATGAGCAGGTGCTTCAGATGCTGGCTGGCTACTAACTTTCTTGCAATGGGCTGAGCAGCGCCCCCATCAACAGTGCGCTCTAGGTGTCTGCCTATTTTGCCTATATCAAGGAAAGAAAAAGGGAGACCACACAAGGCGCCTAGCGCATTATCCCCGATAAATCAAATAAAGAAGGTGGATGGTATGTGCTCACCTGGAGTGCAAAGGATATGCGCATATAACCCAAAGCAATGGGTAAAAAGCGTTCTATAGATTCCCTGGAGGAGTTGCGAAGCGGTGGGAAGGTGGACGAGAGGTAATAGGCTAAAAGCAGTAGAAAAGTTCCCCTCTAGGCGCAAAACGCTCTCCGAATGGAATCGAGTGAGATGATATATTTAAAATTAAAGTTCTTTTATTTAAATCTATAACCAATGACGCATTTCGGGTATGCACCCTTCCTCAGATGCCAATCTGAGGAAGGGTGCATACCCGAAACGCGTCATTGGTTTCAAATTCTCTCCGAATGGAATCGCGTGAGATGATATATTTAAAATTAAAGTTCTTTTATTTAAATCTATAACCAATGACGCATTTCGGGTATGCACCCTTCCTCAGATGCCAATCTGAGGAAGGGTGCATACCCGAAACGCGTCATTGGTTTTAGATTTAAATAAAAGAACTTTAAAATTTAAATATATCATCTCACTGGATTCCATTCGGAGAGCGTTTTGTGCCTAAAGGGGAAATTTTCTACTGCTTTTAGCCTATTTTGCCTATAGACAGAACCGCCCTGGCTGTGTGAACAAGCCTTTAGGCTTCCCACCTCCTCCCTTGGACCAATCTCTGTCAGGTGTCAGCCGCAACTCCCTCCTCCCTCATCCAAAACTCCCTCATCCGAAACTCTGTTATCCATCAGACGAAAAACCTTTCCTGCCGTATAGCAGTGCGGAGTCAGTGTTGGCTCTGCTATACGGGTTCTGCTGTACACGCTTTTCAGTGTCGGCTCTGCTATACAGACTCTGTAGCACATGTAGTGTCTGTAGTACACGTGCAATAGGGCTGGGCGGTATTATCAGCGCAGCGCTGTCCCCTAATCCTATGTTACCCGCCAGCACTGTTCTGCCCCCCCCCCCCCCCCCCCCCAATTGATGATCAGCCCAGCTGGGTACTACTCACAGATATTAAGCACTACCCTCCTCCTCTTTGTTGGGGGCCGCCAGGGGTCTCCAACTTGCAGACCTCCAGCTGTTGCAAAACTACAACTCCCAGCATGCCCGGACAGCCAACGGCTGTCCGGGCATGCTGGGAGTTGTAGTTTTGCAACAGCTGGAGGTCCGCAGGTTTGAGACCACTGCTGTACGCTGTATACCTATGCCCGGGCTGCAAAAGATACAGAAAATAAACTTTTAACTCGGAGCGATGCCCCGCCCCGGCCAGTGATGGGCTGAGCCCACTCAAACCTGCGGACCTCCAGCTGTTGCAAAACTACAACTCCCAGCATGCCCGGACAGCTGTTGGCTGTCCGGGCATGCTGGGAGTTGTAGTTTTGTAACAACTGGAGGTCTGCAGGTTGGAGACCACTGACGTACAGTATAGAGTTCCACCGCCGGCGGCCCCCAACAAAGAAGAGGAGGGCAGTGCTTGACATCTGTGAGTAGTACCCCGCTGGGCTGATCATTAATTGGGGGAGCAGAACAGTGCTGGCAGGTCACATGATTTGGGGGGGGGGGGGGGTGAGAAAATACCGTTATATACCGTGGAACCGCCGTAAGTTAAAAAAAATACCGTGATACACATATTTGGTCATACCGCCCAGCCCTAACGTGCAAGTTTCACAGTTTTGACTCTTCTATACATGATGTGCAGCGTCGGCTCTGCTACGCGGCAGGAAGTTGCGTCTGAGGGAGAATCGTCTGAGAGATGACTGCGTTTCGGTCGAGGGAGTTTCGGATGAGGGAGAAGGGAGTTGTGGCTGATGACTGACAGCGATTGGTCCGAGGAAGGAGGCGGGGTGCTGTTTCGCCTGACACGGGACGGAGTTACAGCTGACGACTGACGGTGTCCTAAAATGGACGCCGTAGACACAAAAAGTCGGACAATTTTGGCGGCACTCCGTGGAACACGGGTAACAACATTTCGGGTGTATTCACGCTCTGCGGTCGTGCTGCAGTTTCTTGCCCGGATTTCCCAGTGCAGCGCAGAGAAGACCAATTGGTAAACCACTTATTTGCTTAAACTATCAAACACTTTCATCAATATTTAATCAAAGCGGATGGAGTTTTGCTGAAAAGGCAAAACAAACAGATACCCGGGAAAATGTTATAAATTTTGACAGCTGCAGCGCAAGGTCATTGGCTCGCTGATCTATATAGCTGCTGGGCAGCACTGATCTTAGGAGCGATTTTGACAGTCTTTTTCATAGAGAGTAGAGGAGAACATAGAGCCGGAATAATATAGGCGCAGATTAGGGCCATGTTCACATAGTGTATTTTCAGTAGACCAATGTGTCCCAACCAGGTTGCGAAGCTACAATTCCCAGCATGCCTTCGGCTGTTGTGACATGCTGGGAGTAGTAGTTTGGCAACAGCTAGAGGCACCTTGGTTGGGAAACACTGCCATAGACTTTCATACAACACATTATTTAGCAAAAATTTGAAGATTTTAACGCACATCTTTGGGGGGAGTCTACAGAGAATGGTCTGAAAAATAGAAAACATCCAGTGGGCAACAGTTGTGTGGACGAAAAGGCCTTGTTGATATCAGAGGAAAATGGGCAGACTGGTTCAAGATGAAAGAAAGGCAACAGTAACTCAAATAACCACTTGTTTAAACCAAGGTCTGCAGAATATCATCTCTGAACACACAACATCTTTCACAACATTAAATCTTTGAAGCAGATGGGCTACAGCAGCAGGAGACCACACTGGGTGACACTCATGTCAGCTAAAAACAACTGGGGCTACAATTCACAGTCACCAAAATTAGAGAATGGAAGACTGGAAGAACGTTGTCTGGTCTGATGAGTCTTGATTCCAGCTGTGACATTCGGATGGCAGGGTCAGAATTTGGTGTAAACAACATGAGAGCATGGATCCATCCTGCCTTGTATCAGTGGTCAGGCTGGTGGTGGTGTAATGGTGCGGAGGACATTTTATTGGCACACTCTGGGACCCTTATTGCCAATTGATCATGGTATAAACACCACAGCCTACCTGAGTATTGTTACTGACCATGTCCTTCCCTTTATGACCACAGTGGACCCATCTTCTGATGATACTTCCAGCAGGATAATGTCACATGACATCATCTCATACAGGACAATGAGGTCACATGACATCATCTCATACAGGACAATGAGGTCACATGACATCATCTCATACAGGACAATGAAATCACATGACCATCTCTTACAGGACAATGAGGTCACTGGACTCCAATGGCCTCCACATTCAACAGATCTCATCCAAAGATCACCGCTGGGATGTGGTGGAACCAGAGATTCTCATCATAGATGTGCAGCTGACAAATCTATAGTAACTGTGTGATGTCATCATGTCCATATGGAGGAACTGTGTGATGTCATCATGTCCATATGGAGGAACTGTGTGATGTCATCATGTCCATATGGAGGAACTATGTGATGTCATCATGTCCATATGGAGGAACTGTGTGATGTCATCATGTCCATATGGAGGAGTTGTGTGATGTCATCATGTCTATATGGAGGAACTGTGTGATGTCATCATGTCCATATGGAGGAACTGTGTGATGTCATCATGTCCATATGGAGGAATTGTGGGATGTCATCATGTCCATATGGAAGAACGGTGTGATGTCATCATGGTCCATATGGAGGAACTGTGTGATGTCATCATGTCCATATGGAGGAACTGTGTGATGTTATCATGTCCATATGGAGGAACTGTGTGATGTCATCATGTCCATATGGATGAACTGTGTGATGTCATCATGTCCGATTGGAGGGACTGTTTCCAGCACCTTGTAGAACGTATACATGAAGAATAAAGGTAAAAGGGGGTCCAAACCGGTACTAGCAGGGTTTAACTAATAAAGGGTCCAGTTACTGAACATTGCTGCTCAATTACTTTGTTATATGCCACTATCCGCATAGAGCAATATAAATGAAAGCACGGGGATGATATGTGTTCACATGCATAGTCCTGAAATCCTCTGTAAATTTTACTTTGGCAAAGCTGCAGCATTTCCCCTTACAGAATTCCCCTGCAGCGCAGTAGTGTATAATATTTAATGTGTTATTATATTATACAATGTTATGTACCGGACTCATTCTGTAATGAACATGTAAAGAAGAACAGATGACTATTTTTCCATTAAAAACCACTCCCGGAAAGTATTAGAATTTATAACTTCCTGACAATTAATGTCCATGATTAAAAGAAAAATGTTTTTCTCAAAGATAGAAACAGCATTCCACCAGCTATAACCATACACAGGACCAATAAATCTGATATTTACAGCTTAGAACATCTCAAGGGGGGCCCTCCCGCAAATTCAGAAGGCATTGTATGGAATGTTACTTTACAGTAGTTTTCTGCTTTAAAAAATACATATTTCTTAGGCTTCCTTCACATCAGCGTTGGAGCTCAGTTCGCAAAATCTGTCAACATTGTGGGACAAAATCAGTTTTTTTTTTCTTGGCTCAATACAAAACAATGGACGCCAGAGGGAAACTAACCAGACCCCATTTGAGGTCAGTGGGACCCGTTGGTGTTCAATGCGCTATAGACCATCCAGGTCCGTTGTTTGCATCTAGAACGTGCTCTGTGATGTGATCAACTATGCAAATGTGAACTTAGCCTTAAAAGGGTTCTCCCAACTACAGTGACCCCTCGACCTACGATGGCCCCGACATACGATAATTTCAACATGCGATGGCCTCTCGCATAAACAGCTATCCGGCAGCGCAGACTGCTTCAGCTGCCACCGGATAGCGGTTTACGGTGCCCCGTGTGGTCCGCTGACGATCACTTACCTGTCCTCGGAGCTCCGGCGCGTCCTCTTCGGGATCCCCTGCATCGTCGGCGCTCTCCATCGTCGTCATCACGTCGCTGCGCACGCCGTCCCGTCATCCAATAGGTGCGGCGTGCGTAGCGTTGGGGACACTGCGACAGCGATGGACGGTGACATCCCGGGCAGTGGTGACGAGCGGTGATGGAGCGGAGGGGACAGGTGAGTACAACTTCCTCTAACAGTGGTTTACAATCTGCGGACCTCCAGATGTTGCAAAACTACAACACCCAGCATGCCCGGACAGCCAACGGCTGTACGGGCATGCTGGGTGTTGTAGTTTTGCAACATCTGGAGGTCCGCAGATTGTAGACCACTGTCCTATACTTTACATTGCACGGATCCCTCAACATGCGATGGTTTCAACAAATGATGGTCCATTTGGAACGGATTACCATTGTATGTTGAGGGACCACTGTATATTCCTATTTCAGTATGTGCACACAATGGATTTAAATGGGGTAGTCCAGTTCTAAACTTTTTTGACCCATTATCCCCAGGCTGCCAGCATATAAAACAACAACTTGGGCTTACCTGCCGCAGCTCCCTCAGTGCCCGGGTATCGCTGCTCCAGTTCTCCGCTGCCGTCTTCTTCCTGCTTGCCGGTGGTTGACGCGTCACACTTCTGATAGGCTATTTGTCAGCCACAGAGATGTCCTGCTTCGGCCGCCAGAGGCTTTGCGGTAGTGTGATGTATTGAGCCCTGGCACCAGGATGAAGACCAGTGCCTGGGCTTAAAAAGAAGTCTCACGTAGAACATTTTTTTTCTCAAATGCACGGGTTCTCTGGAAATAAAACAATAAAGAGGACTCACCTGCTGCCGCTCCCCGGGTGTCCTGGTATCTCGCTCCGTTCCTCCATTGCAGTATTCTTCCTGGTCCGGCTGTGGTCATCGCTTCACGCTTCCAGTCAGCAAATTGCCGATAGGCTGAGCGGTGTTGTGATGCATTAAGACACAGCATTGGTCGCCTACGCTCAATGCATCACACTACCACTCAGCTTATCGGTGAAATATCGCTGCAGCTGGTGATTAACTGATCAGCAGTGTGTCGCGTTGACAACCGGCAAGCTGGAAGAAGATGGCACTGGAAGACGATAGCAGCAATACCTGGGCACCAAGGGAACCCAGTCAAGATGGGTGAAACATTTTCTAATCTGGACTACCCCTTTAATGTGCATGCGTAGTATTAGGTTGTTAGCATAGAAGCAATAAACTACTGGATCTCCAGAACCTGGTCAACCAAACTTGGCTCACCAGAGAAAGTAAAAAATCCATGACAATCTCCTGGACACCAGGACCAAAAATCCAACAGACCCTTTAACACTGAGATACCAAGCACTGGCAGAAGTTGTGATTCTGGTGGCTTCTACATTTCTGATAATTTTGTGAACTGGTTCCTGTTCCTTCACTGCTTGTTGTCCTGTAGGTTCTTGTGTCCAATGGGTCCATTCTCTGATGCCTGTTGTTGAAGGATTTTCTGTCTTAGTTCTTTTGTCTGTTGGATATTTTATTTGGTCCTTGTGTCCAGGAGATTGTCATTCCAGTCCCTTGTGTCTAGTGTTTTTTTTTTTTTACTTTTTCTGGTAAGCCAAGTTTCGTTGACCAGGTCCTTGATATCCAGTGGTTTATTGCATTCCTCCTAACTATTGAATACTACGGATTCAGGGGTAGTCCAGCTTAGAACTTTTTTCACCCATCATCCTCGGGCTTGGACAACAACTTGGACTTACCTGCCGCCACTCCCTCGGTGCCCTGGTATCTTACTACTGGGGTGACACGGTGGTGCTGGCTGGGTGAGTGCTTCGGGTAAGCGGGGGCTTCGGATGCACACTAACTTTCTTGTAGTGTGCAGAGTGGTGCCCCCATCAAAAGGGCGCTCTAGGCAGCTGCCTATTTTGCCTATAGGCAGAACCTGCGCTGGGTGTGGTGCTGTTTATCCTTGGACAACCCTTCAAAAGTGGAAGATCCTGTAATGGCAATACTATACCACAACTTGTTTTGCTTGGTGATCTAGCACATAGTAGTCATCTGAAGCATTAGTTATAAATCCTTCTAATCCTTATTATACAGCTGGTTGGGCCTACATCTGAGACAGTGAACGTTCCACAAAACCTGCAACGCTTCAGGTTACCCAAATCTAACACACAAGCTTTATGTTTCACACAAAAAATGTCCTTTGAATTTCTAACATCCTATTAAATACCATTGTGCAAGGACAATAGCTGAAACACGCTGGGATATTGAGCTTAGACCTCTTATCATCAGTCGGGGGAAGTGGTGAATGGTTTACTGATGCATGCAGAGAACGTGTCTGCTGTGCGGCAATGCTAAGACAGACAGAGGGCTCGACAGCATGCGACTAAATCATGGTCACAAGAAACGGCATGGCAAAAAGACACAAACAGCTGGCAGACCTGATAGACAGGCCGCAACCAGTATGACAGGGAGCTGGCCTGCTCTTCTGATGTACATTGTCACGCTGAGACTAAGAATTAGCAGATAAGGATGATGGTACGGTATACGCTGACTGTGCGGCTCGTCCCAGGTGTGGCCTGTATAAGCCTTTTGTAAAATAAAGTCTGTGAAGTTCTCTGTACAATCAATGGGACATAGAGATGAGAAGAACACATGATTCAGAACCTTAAGTAGAATCGTTTTCCTAGAATTAGAGGAACATCGCCACGTTAAATTCTTAAATATTTTCGCAAAATGAGCGATAATTGAAATCATTTAGTCGATGAAGAATACTTCAATTTACACCTCGGCGAGCTTTGATGGAGCTGTTTAGAAAGATGAGAGGGAAAAATCTGCTGAGCCGCCCAAATGTTCTCCTTTGGTCTACAGCGATAGATCAGTCTTGTCCCGACATCTTTCTAGTTTAGTATCTGTAAGAAGTGAAGGGCCCCCTTTTGATTAGTGGGTTTTGTTGACGCTTTACAGTGGGCCTTTTATTAACGGAGTTATCCCAAGATTAAATGTTAAACCCTATTTTAGATAGGTGGGATCCGACACCCACCCCTTTAGAATCAGTCCCCGGAGCGTGTCCGCTCCGGGTCTGATTACTGGCGATCACGGGGACGGAGCGTGATGCTCAGCCTATCGCCGGCCGAGTCGGACTGCACTGCGGCTGGTGATTGGCTAATTTTTCCGACCACCGGCAACCAAGAAGTGGATTGCGGCGGAGACCAGAGCCAGTTACCGGAGGCCCCGGGGGAGCGGAGGAAAGTATGTACATCTTAATTTTTTTACTGTCGGCAATAAGGTGGACAATTTTTATGGTCTGGAGTTCTCCTTTAAAGGGGTATGAAAGGAAAAAAAATGTTTTATATATATATCAACTGGCTTCAGAAAGTTAAACAGATTTGTAAATTACTTCTATAATTTTTTTTAATCCTTTCAATAATTATCAGCTGCTGAAGTTGAGTTGTTGTTTTCTGGCTGGCAACAGTGCTCTTTGCTGACATCTCTGCTTGTCTCGGGAACTGCACAGAGTAGAAGAGGTTTGCTATGGGGATTTGCTTCTCAACTGTCCGGTTCCTGAGACAGGTGTCATCAGAGAGCACTTAGACAGAAAAGAACAACTCAACTTCAGCAGCTCATAAATACTGAAAGAATTAAGATTTTTTAATAGAAGTAATTTACAAATCTGTTTAACTTTCTGGAGCCAGTTGATTTTTTCCTGGATAACCCCTTAAATGGACCTCACAGGAAGCCGCGGCCAACAAGTCCCCTCCATGTATCTTATCTCCAGCAGACTACTGGGGCCCCGTTCAAGAGATTGCGGGGGGTCCCAGCGGTCAGACCCCCCACAATCTATAACTTATCCCCTATCCTTTGGATAGGGGATAAGTTATCTTTCACTAAAGAATTCATGCAAAGCGGTATTCTAGCTTTTAAAAACATATCCCCTATCCACATAAGTGTCTGATCAACGGGGTCCAACCTCTGGGACCCCCATGATCTCAAGAACAGGGCCTATCTCTTCCAGCTGAGCACTTCAGCCCAAACCTTTCTGAGACTTGACTTGTCGCTGCAATAAGGGGCCGCTCAATCACCGGCCTCAGTTGTTGATTGGCTGACGGGCAGTCACTGCCAAGACAGGTGCGTCTGGAAAGATTTGGGGCCGGAGCGCTCAGTGGGAAGAGTCAGATCTCATTTTGGAGATCACAGGGGGCACCCCGGTATCAGACACTTATCCCCTATCCTGTGGAGAGAAGATATGTTTTTAAAAGGTGGAATACCCCTTGAAAGGTTTGTACAGGAATACACAAAAAACATGCCGACTTTACTCCAGAAACAGTGCCACAGGTGTCCATGCAGGGAATGGGACCGAGCTGCAATGCCACATGTAACCTTTACATAGGAGTTGCACTGGTTTGCAAAAAAAATTATAATAAAATATAGCAATATTTATCCAATCCTGGACAACCCTTTCTGTTTTCTACAATAGTGTTCCTTTTACCATGGCTACTGTATTAGGATATTTTGACAGGATACAGATAATGACTTACATTCCATATACAAGGGAGACATATTGCCGTATATACTCGAGAATAAGCCGACCCAAATATAAGCCGAGGCCCCTAATTTCACCCCAAAAACCCAGGAAAAGTTATTGACTCGACTATAAGCCTAGGGTGGGAAATACATCATCCCCCCCTGTCATCATCCAGACCCCCGTCATTAACACCCCCGTCATCATCCCCCCCCCTTCATCATCACCACCTGTCAATCCCTTCATCAGTGGTCTTCAACCTGCGGACCTCCAGATGTTGCAAAACTACAACTCCCAGCATGCCTGGACAGCCAAGGGGGCGTGTCTGAGGGGGCATGTCTGAGACAAGCACTGAGCCCGCCCTCACCATGCATTCACTTCCTCTCTGAGTCTGCTGTGCTGTTCTGGGTCTCTTCATCCAATCACTGCAGGCTGCTTTGTAACCCCCTCCTCTCTGTTTTCACACAGGACTCTCATACACAGGACAGGAGTGAGCACAGAGGAGTGCTAGCCCCGCCCTCACTTCCTGGATTTTGTCCCAGCCTGTACTTAAGCTGGGACAAAGATGATGCTGCAGCCGTACAGGATTATGTTCTGGATGGTATGGGGACCCCTAGTGGTCTTTTTTTTATTTTTATTTTTTTTATAAGCCATGATTTCTATAAAAAGGAGATACATATTTTTATGAAATATATCAAAGAGGTTTATGTTTTTCCAAAATGTACAATATATAAAGGTTTTTGATTCTGACAGTGCCCATTTACAATATATTAAAATTAGGGTAATTGGCTGTTTGTTTCTGAATTTTCAGATGTAAGTGTGTATAATTGTACATATTGGGGGAGATTTATCAAAACCTGTGCAGAGGAAGAGTGGTGCAGTTGCCCATAGCAACCAATCAGATTGCCTCTTTCATTTTCCACTGGCCTCTTTAGAGGCCTGTGGAAAATGAAAGAAGCAATCTGATTGGTTGCTATGGGCAACTGCACCACTCTTCCTCTGCACAGGTTTTGATAAATCTCCCCCATTGACCACTTATGAGACTAATTTAACCCAATAATGATGTATGTACCATGCATGATTCATGATATTACTTTATAGAATACATTGGGGGAGATTTATCAAAACCTGTTCAGAGGAAAAGTTGCTGAGTTGCCCATAGCAACCAATCAGATCTCGTCTTTCATTTTTGAAGAGGCCTCTAAAGAACGAAAGAAGCGATCTGATTGGTTGCTATGGGCAACTCGTCAACTTCTTCTCTGGACAGGTCTTGATAAATCTCCCCCATTGAGCAGAGGCGTAGCTTGTAGCTTCTGGGCCCCGATGCAAGATCTGCAACTTGGCCCCAAATGCCAATAATAATACTGGTCTTTTATGGGGCAGATGTGCTTTGGGGCCTCCTTAGGCACCAGGGGCCCCGTTGCGACTGCTACCTCTGATGCCTTTATAGCTACGCCCCTGCCATTGAGTTATATGTTGGTCTAATACCATTGATTTCAATATACGATTTCATAAACAAATTGTGAAATACCCCAATGTCATGTCCAATCAACTAATTTAATTTCTATCTTCCAATTTCACATTTCCCCCTTCCATTTCACCTCTATCCACCCATTTCATGTCCATCTCCTTTTAATTTCTTTCCCCCCATTTCATGTCCACCCCCCCCATTTTTCATCTCCCCCATTTAAAGGGAACCAATCATCAGATTTTACCCTATATAATTCTTGGCAAAGCGTTATATAGGGTAAAATTGTTGTCCTCACCATTCCCGGGGGACGCTCCTGCCCCCAGGGATGGTGAAGATATGAAGTTATAAACTAGTCACCGCCGCCGCCGTAAGTAGTCACCTGGGCGGGGAGCTCTTCTCATCTACTCCCGTTCTTCGGCCGGGAGCGATGCCCCCTCCGCTTGATTGATGGGCCGCGCCATCGTTCCGCTCACTGAACAGACGGAGCAGAGTGATGACGCGGCCCGTCAATCAAGCGGAGGGGGCGTCGCTGCCGGCCAAAGAACGGGAGTAGATGAGAAGAGCTCCCCGCCCAGGTGACTACTTACGGCGGTGACTAGTTTATAACTTCATATCTTCACCATCCCTGGGGGCAGGAGCGTCCCCCGGGAATGGTGAAAATAAAGATTTTACCCTATATAACGCTTTGCCAAGCGTTATATAGGGTAAAATCTGATGATTGGTTCCCTTTAATGTCCACACCCCCATTTCATATTTCTCCATTTTATGTCTTTTTCCCCATTTCCCATCTCCCATGTCACATTTTCCCCCATGTCACCATCATCTTCCCGTGCTACATCCATGTCACCCCTCCATGTCACCCCCTCCCCCCCATGTCACTCATCCCCTTCCCCCCCCCAATTTCACATATCCCCCATTAATATTGTGCTGGGGAACATAAAAAACCTGATGCTCACCTAGCCCCGGTCCCCTGTAGGTCTGCCGCAGATCCCGTTCTCCTCCATGCAGTCGGGTATCTTATATGACGAACAGGACCTTCCTGCTCAGCTAATCACTGGCCTGACACATGACACCTCTGCGGCCACTGATTGGCTGAGCGGGAAAGGTCCTGAACCAGCCACTTGTCAGGAGCACAGAAAAGATATCGGGACCACAAGGAGAACAGGATCTGTAACAGACAGGGCTAAGTGAGCATCAGACTTTTTATGTTTCCCCCACACCCCTATTATCACCTAGAACAGTGTGTCCCAATCAGGGTGCCTCCAGCTGTTTCAAATCTACAACTCCCAGCTTGCCACAGCTGGAGGCACCCTGGTTGGCAAACACTGAATTTTGCATTTAAATTTCAGATAATCACAGGTAATCACAATTTTTCCTGGGGGGGGACGGGGGACGGGGGAATACCGATACATCGCAATTCACAAGAATTGCGATGCGATTGCGATATATTGTGCAGCCCTAGTAAAACAAACTCCTCATCTATCCACAGGATTTGTGGGAAACAATTCTACTTCTTTGATTCCTTGTAATATTTAGTAGTGTCAGGATAACCTTGCAGAAGATGTAATGAGTGATTGTGGCAATTAATATAATAAGCTGCTCTATAAAACAATAACAGCAGCGGCTTAACTAAGTGAAGTGACGTAAAGCGTTGGAGACGGGATGACTCCATTTCTGTCTTTTACTGTGCAAAAAATTCCAATGTGATTGTGTAAATTGTACATTTACATAGTTACTGTGAATGTGACATCAAGGAACGCAATTTAGTGCAATTACACATGATTATCTTGTACTGCCTTCCAGTGCATGTCCATCATTAACCCGTTAAGGACCAAGCCCATTTTTCACCTTAGGGACCATAGCGTTTTTTTGCAAATCTGACCACTGTCACTTTAAGCATTAATAACTCTGGAATGCTTTTACTTTTCATTCTGATTCCGAGATTGTTTTTTCGAGACATATTCTACTTTAACATAGTGGTAAATTTTCGGCTTTACTTACATCCTTTCGTGAAAAATTAATACATTTTGCATTTTTTTTTACTTTGAAACTATCTGCTTATAAGGGAAATGGACATACCAAAGAAATTATATAATGATTCACATATCATCATATCATAAAGTTGACATGTTTTTACTTTTGGAAGACATCAGAGGGCTTCAAAGTTCAGCAGCAATTTTCCAATTTTTCACAAAATTTTCAAGATCGGAATTTTTCAGGGACCAGTTCAGTTTGGAAGTGGATTTGAGGGGCCTTCATATTAGAAATACCCCACAAATGACCCCTGTTACGCCGAGCGCTCCGGGTCCCCGCTCCTCCCCGGAGCGCTCGCTTCTCTCTCGCTACCGCAGCGCTCCGGGCAGCTCCACTGACCCGGTGCGCTGCGATACCGTCTCCAGCCGGGATGCGATTCGCGATGCGGGTAGCGCCCGCTCGCGATGCGCATCCCGGCTCCCGTACCTGACTCGCTCTCCGTCTGTCCTGTCCCGGCGCGCGCGGCCCCGCTCCCTAGGGCGCGCGCGCGCCGGGTCTCTGCGATTTAAAGGGCCACTGCGCCGCTGATTGGCGCAGTGGTTCCAATTAGTGTGTTCACCTGTGCACTCCCTATTTATACCTCACTTCCCCTTCACTCCCTCGCCGGATCTTGTTGCCATTGTGCCAGTGAAAGCGTTTCCTTGTGTGTTCCTAGCCTGTGTTCCAGACCTCCTGCCGTTGCCCCCGACTACGATCCTTGCTGCCTGCCCCGACCTTCTGCTACGTCCGACCTTGCTTCTGTCTACTCCCTTGTACCGCGCCTATCTTCAGCAGTCAGAGAGGTTGAGCCGTTGCTAGTGGATACGACCTGGTCACTACCGCCGCAGCAAGACCATCCCGCTTTGCGGCGGGCTCTGGTGAAAACCAGTAGTGACTTAGAACCGATCCACTAGCACGGTCCACGCCAATCCCTCTCTGGCACAGAGGATCCACTACCTGCCAGCCGGCATCGTGACAGTAGATCCGGCCATGGATCCCGCTGAAGTTCCTCTGCCAGTTGTCGCCGACCTCACCACGGTGGTCGCCCAGCAGTCACAACAGATAGCGCAACAAGGCCAACAGCTGTCTCAACTGACCGTGATGCTACAGCAGCTACTACCACAGCTTCAGCAATCATCTCCTCCGCCAGCTCCTGCACCTCCTCCGCAGCGAGTGGCCGCTTCTGGTCTACGACTATCCTTGCCGGATAAATTTGATGGGGACTCTAAATTCTGCCGTGGCTTTCTTTCCCAATGTTCCCTGCACTTGGAGATGATGTCGGACCAGTTCCCTACTGAAAGGTCTAAGGTGGCTTTCGTAGTCAGCCTTCTGTCTGGAAAAGCTCTGTCATGGGCCACACCGCTCTGGGACCGCAATGACCCCGTCACTGCCTCTATGCACTCCTTCTTCTCAGAAATTCGAAGTGTCTTTGAGGAACCTGCCCGAGCCTCTTCTGCTGAGACTGCCCTGTTGAACCTGGTCCAGGGTAATTCTTCCGTTGGCGAGTACGCCGTACAATTCCGTACTCTTGCTTCAGAATTATCCTGGAATAATGAGGCCCTCTGCGCGACCTTTAAAAAAGGCCTATCCAGCAACATTAAAGATGTTCTGGCCGCACGAGAAATCCCTGCTAACCTACATGAACTCATCCATCTTGCCACTCGCATTGACATGCGTTTTTCCGAAAGGCGTCAGGAGCTCCGCCAGGATATGGACTTTGTTCGCACAAGACGTTTTTTCTCCCCGGCTCCTCTCTCCTCTGGTCCCCTGCAATCCGTTTCTGTGCCTCCCGCCGTGGAGGCTATGCAGGTCGACCGGTCTCGCCTGACACCTCAAGAGAGGACACAACGCCGCATGGAGAATCTCTGTCTGTACTGTGCCAGTACCGAACACTTCCTGAAGGATTGTCCTATCCGTCCTCCCCGCCTGGAAAGACGTACGCTGACTCCGCACAAAGGTGTGACAGTCCTTGATGTCTACTCTGCTTCTCCACGTCTTACTGTGCCTGTGCGGATATCTGCCTCTGCCTTCTCCTTCTCTACTATGGCCTTCTTGGATTCCGGATCTGCAGGAAATTTTATTTTGGCCTCTCTCGTCAACAGGTTCAACATCCCAGTGACCAGTCTCGCCAGACCCCTCTACATCAATTGTGTAAAGAATGAAAGATTGGATTGTACCATACGTTTCCGCACGGAGCCCCTTCTAATGTGCATCGGACCTCATCACGAGAAGATTGAATTTTTGGTCCTCCCCAATTACACTTCCGAAATCCTCCTTGGACTACCCTGGCTTCAACTCCATTCCCCAACCCTGGATTGGTCCACTGGGGAGATCAAGAGTTGGGGGCCCTCTTGTTTCAAGGACTGCCTAAAACCGGTTCCCAGTACCCCTTGCCGTGACTCTGTGGTTCCCCCTGTAACCGGTCTCCCTAAGGCCTATATGGACTTTGCGGATGTTTTTTGCAAAAAACAAGCTGAGACTCTACCTCCTCACAGGCCTTATGATTGTCCTATTGACCTCCTCCCAGGCACTACTCCACCCCGGGGCAGAATCTATCCTCTGTCCGCCCCAGAGACTCTTGCTATGTCGGAGTACATCCAGGAAAATTTAAAAAAAGGCTTTATCCGTAAATCCTCCTCTCCTGCCGGAGCCGGATTTTTCTTTGTGTCCAAAAAAGATGGCTCTCTACGCCCTTGCATTGACTACCGCGGTCTTAATAAAATCACGATAAAGAACCGCTACCCTCTACCCCTCATCTCTGAACTCTTTGATCGCCTCCAAGGTGCCCACATCTTTACCAAACTGGACTTAAGAGGTGCTTATAATCTCATCCGCATCAGAGAGGGGGATGAATGGAAAACGGCATTTAACACTAGAGATGGACACTTTGAGTATCTGGTCATGCCCTTTGGCCTGTGCAACGCCCCTGCCGTCTTCCAAGACTTTGTTAATTAAATTTTTTGTGATCTCTTATACTCCTGTGTTGTTGTATATCTGGACGATATCCTGATTTTTTCTGCCAATCTAGAAGAACACCGCCAGCATGTCCGTATGGTTCTTCAGAGACTTCGTGACAATCAACTTTATGCCAAGATAGAGAAATGTCTGTTTGAATGCCAATCTCTTCCTTTCCTAGGATACTTGGTCTCTGGCCAGGGACTACAAATGGATCCAGACAAACTCTCTGCCGTCTTAGATTGGCCACGCCCCTCCGGACTCCGTGCTATCCAACGTTTTTTGGGGTTCGCCAATTATTACAGGCAATTTATTCCACATTTTTCTACCGTTGTGGCCCCTATCGTGGCTTTAACCAAAAAAAATGCCAATCCCAAGTCTTGGCCTCCTCAAGCGGAAGACGCCTTTAAACGGCTCAAGTCTGCCTTTTCTTCGGCTCCCGTGCTCTCCAGACCTGACCCATCTAAACCCTTCCTATTGGAGGTTGATGCCTCCTCTGTAGGAGCTGGAGCGGTCCTTCTACAAAAAAATTCTTCCGGGCATGCTGTTACTTGTGGTTTTTTTTCTAGGACCTTCTCTCCGGCGGAGAGGAACTACTCCATCGGGGATCGAGAGCTTCTAGCCATTAAATTAGCACTTGAGGAATGGAGGCATCTGCTGGAGGGATCAAGATTTCCTGTTATTATTTACACCGATCACAAGAACCTCTCCTATCTCCAGTCTGCCCAACGGCTGAATCCTCGCCAGGCCAGGTGGTCTCTGTTCTTTGCCCGATTTAATTTTGAAATTCACTTTCGGCCTGCCGATAAGAACATTAGGGCCGATGCTCTCTCTCGTTCCTCGGATGCCTCGGAAGTTGAACTCTCTCCGCAACACATCATTCCTCCTGACTGCCTGATCTCCACTTCTCCAGCCTCCATCAGGCAAACTCCTCCAGGAAAGACCTTCGTCTCTCCACGCCAACGCCTCGGAATCCTCAAATGGGGTCACTCCTCCCATCTCGCAGGTCATACAGGCATCAAGAAATCTGTGCAACTCATCTCTCGCTTCTATTGGTGGCCGACTCTGGAGACGGATGTCGTGGACTTTGTGCGAGCCTGCACTGTCTGTGCTCGGGATAAGACTCCTCGCCAGAAGCCCGCTGGTTTTCTTCATCCTCTGCCTGTCCCCGAACAGCCTTGGTCTCTGATTGGTATGGATTTTATTACAGACCTACCCCCATCCCGTGGCAACACTGTTGTTTGGGTGGTCGTTGATCGATTCTCCAAGATGGCACATTTCATCCCTCTTCCTGGTCTTCCTTCAGCGCCTCAGTTGGCTAAACAATTTTTTGTACACATTTTTCGTCTTCACGGGTTGCCCACACAAATAGTCTCGGATAGAGGCGTCCAATTCGTGTCAAAATTCTGGAGGGCTCTCTGTAAACAACTCAAGATTAAATTAAACTTTTCTTCTGCATATCATCCTCAATCCAATGGACAAGTAGAAAGAATTAACCAGGTCTTGGGTGATTATTTATGACATTTTGTTTCCTCCCGCCAGGATGATTGGGCAGATCTTCTACCATGGGCCGAATTCTCGTATAACTTTAGAGTCTCTGAATCTTCCTCCAAATCCCCATTTTTCGTGGTGTACGGCCGTCACCCTCTTCCCCCCCCCTCCCTACTCCCTTGCCCTCTGGTTTGCCCGCGGTAGATGAAGTGACTCGTGATCTTTCCACCATATGGAAAGAGACCCAAGTTTCTCTTTTACAGGCTTCATCTCGCATGAAAAAGTTTGCCGATAAGAAAAGAAGAGCTCCCCCCATTTTTGCTCCCGGAGACAAGGTATGGCTCTCCGCTAAATATGTCCGCTTTCGTGTCCCCAGTTACAAACTGGGTCCACGCTATCTTGGTCCCTTCAAAGTCTTGTGCCAAATTAACCCTGTCTCTTACAAACTTCTTCTTCCTCCTTCTCTCCGTATTCCTAATGCCTTTCATGTCTCTCTTCTTAAACCACTCATCATCAACCGTTTCTCTCCCAAATTAGTTTCTCCCACTCCTGTCTCCGGTTCTTCTGACGTCTTCTCAGTGAAAGAGATACTGGCCTCCAAGACGGTCAGAGGAAAAAAGTTCTTTTTGGTGGATTGGGAGGGCTGTGGACCTGAAGAGAGATCCTGGGAACCTGAGGACAACATCCTAGACAAAAGTCTGCTCCTCAGGTTCTCAGGCTCTAAGAAGAGGGGGAGACCCAAGGGGGGGGGTACTGTTACGCCGAGCGCTCCGGGTCCCCGCTCCTCCCCGGAGCGCTCGCTTCTCTCTCGCTACCGCAGCGCTCCGGGCAGCTCCACTGACCCGGTGCGCTGCGATACCGTCTCCAGCCGGGATGCGATTCGCGATGCTGGTAGCGCCCGCTCGCGATGCGCATCCCGGCTCCCGTACCTGACTCGCTCTCCGTCTGTCCTGTCCCGGCGCGCGCGGCCCCGCTCCCTAGGGCGCGCGCGCGCCGGGTCTCTGCGATTTAAAGGGCCACTGCGCCGCTGATTGGCGCAGTGGTTCCAATTAGTGTGTTCACCTGTGCACTCCCTATTTATACCTCACTTCCCCTTCACTCCCTCGCCGGATCTTGTTGCCATTGTGCCAGTGAAAGCGTTTCCTTGTGTGTTCCTAGCCTGTGTTCCAGACCTCCTGCCGTTGCCCCCGACTACGATCCTTGCTGCCTGCCCCGACCTTCTGCTACGTCCGACCTTGCTTCTGTCTACTCCCTTGTACCGCGCCTATCTTCAGCAGTCAGAGAGGTTGAGCCGTTGCTAGTGGATACGACCTGGTCACTACCGCCGCAGCAAGACCATCCCGCTTTGCGGCGGGCTCTGGTGAAAACCAGTAGTGACTTAGAACCGATCCACTAGCACGGTCCACGCCAATCCCTCTCTGGCACAGAGGATCCACTACCTGCCAGCCGGCATCGTGACAACCCCATTATAAAAACTGCACCCCCAAAGTATTCAAAATGACATTCAGAAATTGTGTGGTGTTTGGGCGGCATGTCACATTTAGGAAGCCCCTAGGTGCCAAAACAGCAAAAAACAAAACAAAAAAACAACAACATGGCATACTATTTTGCTAACTACACTCCTCAAGGAACGTAACAAGTGGTACAGTGAGCCTTAACACCGCACAGGTGTTTGACGACTTTTCGTTAAAGTCGGATGTGTAAATGAAATTTTTTTTTTCACTAAAATGCTGGTTTCCCCCCAAATGTAACATTTTTACAAGGGGTAATAGGAGAAAATGCCCCCCGAAATTTGTAACCCCATCTCTTCTGAGTATGGAAATACCCCATGTTAGGACATAAAATGCTCTGCAGGCGCACTACAATGCTCAAAAGAGAAGGAGTGACATTTGGCTTTTGGAAAGCAAATTTTGCTGAAATGGTGTTTGGGGGGCATGTCACATTTAGGAAGCCCCTATAGTGCCAGAACTGCAAAAACAACAACACATAGCATACTATTTTGGAAACTACACCCCTCAAGGAATGGAACAAGGGGTACAGCTTTAACACCCCACAGGTGTTTGACAAATTTCCGCTAAAGTTGGACTGAAAATTAAAAATCAGATATTTTTTCAATAAAATGCTGGTGTTACACAAATTTTTTCATTTTCACAATGGGTAATAGGAGAAAAAGCCTCCCAAAACTTGTAACCCCATTACTTCCAAGTATGGAAATACCTCATATGTGGTTCTAAAGTGCTCTGCGGGTTAACTACAAAGTTCAGAAGAGAAGGAGTGCCATTGAACTTTTGGTGAGAGAATTTTGTTGGAATAGAAGTCGGGGGCCATGTGCGTTTACAAAGCCCCCCGTGATGCCAGAACAGTGGACCCCCCCACATGTGACCCCATTTTGGAAACTACACCCCCTCACAGAATTTAATAAGGGGTGCAGTGAGCATTTACACCCCACTGGCTTTTGACAGATCTTTGGAACAGTGGGCTGTGCAAATGAAAAATAACATTTTTCATTTTCACGGACAACTGTTCCAAAAATCTGTCAAACACCTGTGGGGTCTAAATGCTCCCTGCACCCCTTGTTACATTGCATGAGGGGTGTAGTTTCCAAAATGGGGTCACATGGGGTCAACTGTTCTGGCACTATGGGGGCTTTGTAAACACACATGACCTTCACTTTCAGACACATTCTCTCTCCAAAAGCCCAATGGCGCCCCTTCTCTTCTGAGCATTGTAGTTCGCCCGCAGAGCAATTTACATCCACATATGGGATATAGGGTAACACCAGCATTTTAGTGAATTTTTTTTTTTTTTTTCATTTTCACATCCAACTTTAATGAAAATTTGTCAAACACCTGTGGGGTGTTAAGGCTTACTATACCCCTTGTTACATTCCATGAGGGGTGTAGTTTCCAAAATGTGGTCACATGTGAGTATTTATTGTTTTGCGTTTATGTCAGAACCACAGTAAAATCAGCCACTCCTGTGCAAATCACCAATTTAGACCTCAAATGTACATAGTGCACTCTCACTCCTGAGCCTTGTTGTGCGCCCGCATATCACTTTACGCCCACATATGGGGTATTTCCATACTCATGAAAAATTGCGTTACAAATTTTGGGGGTCTTTTTTTCCTTTTACATCTTGTGAAAATTAAAAGTATGGGGCAACACCAGCATGTTAGTGTAAAACATAACATTTTCTTATGTGGTTAGGGTACATTCGCATGGGAGGGGGTTTACAGTGAGTTTCTCGCTGGGAGTTTGAGCTGCAGCGGAAAATTTGCCGCATCTCAAACTTGCAGCAGAAAACTCGCTGTAAACCCCCACCCATGTGAATGTGCCCTGTACATTCACATTGGTGGGGGGGGGGGGGGGGCAAACCTCCAGCTGTTGCAAAACTACAACTCCCAGCATGCACGGACAGACCATACATGCTGGGAGTTGTAGTTATGCAACAGCTGAAGGCACATTGGTTGCGAAACACTGAGAGATTGTTACTTAACTCAGTATTTCACAACCAGTGTACCTCCAGCTGTTGCAAAACTAGAACTCCCAGCATGTACAGTTTCTCAGTGCATGCTGGGAGTTGTATTTTTGCAACGTTGGAGGCACACTGGTTGCAAAACACTGAATTAGGACACAAGCTCTGTTTCACAATCAATGTGTCTCCAGCTGTTGCAAAACTGCAATACTCAGCATGCATTGACAGTCGAAGGGCATACTGAGAGTTGTAGTTTTGCAACAGCTGGAGGCACACTGCTACAACTCCCAGCATGCCCTTCGACTCACCGTGCATAGAAAAAATGTGCCTCCAGCTGTTGCATAGCTACAACCCCCAGCATGCACAGACTACCAAAGGGCATGCTGGGAGTTGTAGTTGGAACTCCAGCTGTTGCAAAACTACAACTCCCAGCATGCCCTTTGGCTGTGCATGCTGAGAGTTGTTGCTAAGCAACAGCAAGAGGTGAACAGACCTCACCTCCTGCTGTATCCTGCCGCCGGAACTGCAGCTGCTGCTGCCACCACTCCTGTAGCCGCCGCCACTCCTAAGGGGACCCCCGCCGAGCCAGGAAGAGGTAGGAGACCCCTGCCGACCCCGTTCGCCGCCCCGATCACCATCCAGCAGTGTAGTGATTGGTCGGTCGTTCCGACCAATCAATCACGTGATCGTGAGGTGGTACCTCACTCCTGCTGGGTAAGGGTGAATAGGGCTGTCTCGGACAGCCCAATTCACCCTTGTTTTCTGGGTCACCAGAGACCCGATTGACCCGGAATCGCCACAAATCGACAGTCTCAGGACCCGCCCAGGGGTTTGCACGGGGTGCCTGCTGAATGGTTTCAGCAGGCATCCCGGTCCGGCGGGGACCGAAATTCCCACAGGCGTACAGGTACGCCCTGTGTCCTTAACTTCCAGGACGTCAGGGCGTACCTGTACGCCTTATGTCCTTAAGGGGTTAAAGGGTTTATTCAACATAAGGTGACTTTAGTAATTAAGTAATAGACATGCTTACCAAGGAACTGTGCTCGTGTTGGTAGTAAATGGTAGTGTCCTGTGTCCCCATCATGTTGCTGGCTTGTTTTTGGTAACAGGTTACTTCCTGTTTCTGTGGTCTTCCTCAGACTGCAATCCCCAGAATCTTTTGTTTTAAGGTGGGAGGTGACTTATTTCCCTGCCACACGTTGGTTGTCCCTTTTGATCACAAGCTGTGGATCTGTGTGATGATGAGTGCATTCACATGTGCGCTGGTAACATCATCAGGAAATACCCTTTAAATAGGGATGTCCTGATACCATTTTTTTAAGACCAATAGTTTTTTTTTAAGTACATACCGATACCAAATAAAGATTCTTTTTTAAATGTCATGTGACAGAAAAAGGGAAAAAAGGGAGTGTTTGCAGTTTTTATCAGGGGAAGGGCTTTATAATATATATATATATATATATATATATATATATATATATATATATATACATACATATATATATATATATATATTTTTTTTTTTTTTTAATAGATATATTTTTGACTCCCCACACGGTGTACTGCCTGTTACCCAGCCTCCTGTCATATAGTCTTTACAGGAGACTGGCAAAGGTGGGTGACAGGTATGTTTTATTATATGTGGGGTGTGGGACAAGGAGATTACCTGCCTATCCATAGGATAGGGGCTAACATGCTGATTGGTGATAGTCAGACCGCTGGGACTCACCTGCATCCTTTGGTGACGTCACTCCGCCTGCGCCAAGATAGAGGTCAGACGCAGCTCCTGAGGCAGGCCGCAGTCTGAAGCTGCGATCTATTTCGGGAGCGCTCGTTGGCTGGGGGATTAAGTGTCCTGTGGCTAGCAAGAAGGGGCGGACAGTCATCTGAACCGGCTCTTTTTAATCCGCATGAAGAGTGCGGTGGACCCACAGCACCTCTGTGATACCTCCCAGCGGGGGTCCGTGTTATATGTCACACCGCAACTGGTCATGCTGGCCGCGGGCGCCCTCTTAGCCTGTCTCCCTGTCCTGTTTCAGGGACGAGCAGCGCTGCAGCTCGCATGTCAGGCTGCGGGCGCATTGTTTCACCCCGCAGACACTTACCTCTCCACGCTCCTGGCTCCTCTGTTTTCTCTGACAACCGGCGTATGCATACTTGTCTCCTAGGGCGCGCGCACCGGCTCTCTGAAATTTGAATGTCCAGTGCACCGGTAATTGGTCCTTGCCGGGTGCTGACCCTATATAGTGTCTGAACTTCCTCTTGACCTCTGCTGGATCTTTGTCCCTTGTAGCCATTGTTAAAGCGTTCCTTGCTGTGTCCAGTCTATACCGTGTACCAGTTCCATTTTTCTACGTTTCCTGACCACGTACCTAACCGCTTGCCCTGACCTTCCTTCCTGACCCTGACTCTGAGTTTCCTTATTTAATTGTATCATGTCTCACTTCAGCCCCCACTGTGGGTTAGTTGTACCAGGTGTTCGCCTGCCGCAGCATATCCATCCCATTTTGCGGCGGGCTCTGGTGAAAACCAGCGGCTCCTTAGACTCCGCTCCCTGGTGCGGCTTTATCCAGTGGTACAGCGGATCTACTACCCAGACCGTTACAGTCTGGATTAGGTATCGGGGACATTTGCACAAGTACTCGTGCAAATGTCCAGCATCGGTACTGATATTGATACCAGTATCAATATCGGGACAGCCCTACTTTTAAACACCATTTTAAAGAGCGTAAGTCACATGACAATGCTTTGTTATAAAATAACTGGGATAAAATAGAGATTGATTGCCACGTCAACTTTCTATTCGACAAGTACAGATGAAGACCCTGTACAATTTTAATAGAAATTTCTTTTTATCCTTTTAATCCATGATGAATAATGTTTAAAATAACAAAAGTAACATTTCCTTGTTCAGTCTGTCCGGCCCACAGAGCAGCGTATTTACATAATAATCCATTAATACTTAATATTATGTAAAATACTGCCATGTTTCTAGCGCTTTTTCTAGCTGTTAGACACCCTTGAACATAGATCCCCAGGGATTCCTCTCCCTGAAGCGGATAAAATGAAGATGATTAAAAACAATGTTATGTTATGAGGAATCTGCTTAGAAGTGTTCTTATAAACATTCCCGTCTCTTGTGAAATGACAGTACGTGCTTTTTCGGATATATCATGCATGTGATGTGCATCTTGCCTTACCATAAAATGGGCAAGTATGAAGACATTAAAATAGTCATAATGCTGTGATTTAGTGCAGCTTTTCCAACTAAAGTCATGGGGAGAGAGTACTGGTTCCAATGGGGAGTGAGGGCGGGCTCAGTATTTGCCTCAGACACGCCCCTTCCTGAGCAGTGGATGTCAGAATGAGTGAGCAGCTGAACAGAGGGATTTGTTAGCCAAGTACAGAACCTAGACACATAAAAAGACATGTAAAGAATCTGCGTGATTTAGTGAGAACTATTATTTTTCTTAGCCTTTAGGCTTTAAGGAGATCCAGTTGTGTGTGTGTGAGAGAGAGTCTTACAGGCAGGACTTCATGGGACAAAAAAGTATGCGTAATAGCTCTACTCCGCAAGGAAGAAAATTGTCTCCCTAGTTCCACCTATAATGGAAGGAGTGCGGGGTGTCTCTGGCAGGAGGCTTCCCCAAAAATGCCGACAGTGCTGGAACGCTTCACTGGTACTGGTGAAATAGAACTGCAGACTGCAGTATTAAAATCCAATAGGTATTTATTAGCTATGATAAAGGTAACAGAAAACAAAAACAGGGGAGGGATAGCAATCTTGTACGGACTACGCGTTTCGAAAAGGTATCCCTTTCTTCCTCAGAGACCTGACACCCCGCACTCCTTCCATTGTATTTTACCGCTCTCCAGCGGTTCCGACATCCAGCTGCTCCTGGTCAAATAAAGTGGTCCTCCCCCGACCCCTGCACACTACACGTGCAGAGAGACGTGTGACCCCTACCACCATCCAAGCTCGGCTAATCCTAAGGGCTGAGGGGCGCAGGGATCTCCCGACATCTGCCCCGCATCTGGATACCTCTGCCCGCATCCTGCGATTAACATCGGAGGACCAAAGCACCTCCTCCCGCTTTTCCAGCTAACGGTACCAGCAGTAACCTGCTCCTGCAGAACACCCACGGCCAGCGGAGAAGATCCAGTAGCAGAGGAGACCTCCAGTGGCATCGGGATTCCCGCCACACTCCCCCCAAAGCGCTGTCCAGAGTTGTGACTGCTCGCTAGCACAACTTGACAAGGTGAGCAGGCATTTCATTTCCTAATACCTCTGCCTATCTAACGCTCTTTTTAGCAAAGGTAAAGGCACCATCAAGGCGCCATCTCTGTGTTTTTTCTTTCCATATATATCCTGTAGTTCCACCTATAGACAGGTGAAATGTAGGTTAAAGGGGTACTCCACTACTTTAAAACATATTACCTATCTGTCGCATAGGGGATAAGTGTCTGATTGTGGAGGGCCGACCTCTGGAAACCCCATGACCTCCAGAATGAGTCTCCGTCTCTCCCTGTGCATAGTGGCATGTTGGACACTCTCTCTCCATGCATTTTCTATAGCAGCACTGGAGATACACTTATGCAGTACTCTGGTATCTTTGGGTGATCCCGTGGAGAGTGCATGGAGCTGGTGCAGACATGCCGTTCCATGCACAGGGAGAGACAGGCTCTTATTCGGGAGATCATAGGTCCCCGAGGTCAGCTCTCCGCAATCAGACACTTCTCCCTTATCCCGCAGTGTTAAAGTAGTGGAGTAATGTCCAAACTATGTATGAACCTTAAACATGACCAATCATTTTAGCCAAACCATAGTCTTCTCTAAGCTGTTTTGGGATTCTTGCCCCTTAATCGTCCAAGCAACGTACTGGTGGTCTGGGTGAGAGGCCTTTGACGTTGCTCTAAGAGGTACTAGTTCTCATTGAGGAGGTCGAGCTGTGCGTATAGTGTCTTAAGATTACAGTTCGGTCTTTTTGTAGACCTTTGTACCTCCCCTGCTTTGCCTGTTGCTGATAACATTAATAGTACCAAGGATCGCTTCTCGGCCTTTTGGCTTAGATCAAGTGTAGTATCTGTTCTTGTCAGTGGTTTAGTCTTTGCCATTGATGTAGGATGGATGCTGCATGGAGGAGCAGGTGTACCGTGGCGTTCCGGGGCTGGTGCCACGTAAGCAGCTCAACGGCTGTCCTGATGTAACCTGTCCCCTCCGGGTCTCGCCATGAGCTAGAGGTTTGTAGAGCCGAGGTACGTCTGTGCCTCGGGGAGTGGTGACCCTGAGGTGCCGAAACTCACTGGGTGTTATAACTCACTGAGTGAAAGCACTGCACCATACTCTTCACCTTTGGCACTCACCCTTGGTATCCCGGCCTTCTGGCTTGGATCGGGGAAATTTTTATAGATCCGGCCGGATGACCGGGCATTATATCTGCACTTCATTCACTTATTTATTATTTTTTTGTATGTCACTGTGCCACGTTTCGTGTTTTTCTTTGTACACAGAATTGGCAGGATGCGGTAGCCCTTCTGGGTGTCCCTCCTGGCGATCTAGGGGAGGTGTGGGTGGCCATTAGGTTCCTCACCTCCCTGCAACCCCTGGGCATCTTGGCTTCGGTCAAGATGCCATCAGTATATCTGCTTGGCATCTTGGCTTCGGTCAAGATGCCATCAGTGTGTCTGCTCCTCGGCTGATACCTTGGTTAACGCCTAGGTTGAAGCCAGGAGCATTTTCTGCCCTTTAGTAGCTTTGGTGAAAAGGGGCATCGAACCTTGATCCTTGCAGGTGCCTTTTGGTCCGGAGGTGAAGGGTAGGTTTGTTGGGGGGCCTCTCCTTTGTGCACGTTTTTTAGTGTGCCACGTTTGCACTTTTTCATGCACTTTGGTTGATAGAGAGCACTTGCCTCGGCTCTTAAAAAAAAAATTAAAAAAAAAATAGTACCAAGGATCTAAAGACCTACAGCAAGGACATCACAAGGTTTTTATACATCTCTGGAAGATCATCTAGCTTTTATGTTTAGTACTGGTCGTATAGATCTACTATACCCAGCATTCCCCTTGATGCCCTGCATTACTTTAGTATTAGCTCAAAAGTTTGGACAACCTCATGTTACATGGTCTTATCAAACACCTTATTGACATTAAAGGAAAACTGTCACATATTTTCTCCCGCACTATCCACTGGTACTGGTGGATAGTGCGGGAGACGCTGATTAAAACGAGCCCTACCTTGGTCTGATCCGCGCCGCCGTTCGCCCGCAATTGTAGTTTTAATCTCTGTGTATATCCTGCTGTAACTGGCAAAGGCGGGGCTTCTGCGGGCTAACGGACACTGACGTCAGCGCCGCTCATGAATATTCATCCCTCCCTCTGGTTAGGAGCGGCGAAGAGAGGGAGAACAGGAGGGATGAATATTCATGAGCGGCGCTGACGTCCGTGTCCGTTAGCCCGCAGAAGCCCCGCCTTTGCCAGTTACAGCAGGATATACACCGAGATTAAAACTACAATTGCGGGCGAACGGCGGCGCGGATCAGACCAAGGTGGGGCTTGTTTTAATCAGCATCTCCCGCACTATCCACCAATACATGTGGATAGTGCAGGAGAAGATATGTGACAGTTTTCCTTTAATAATTATAGTACATACTGGCGTACACCATGAGCCGTGTGTCTCAAGAGAAATGAAGCATTGTAAATCTCCCATTGAAAACAGTGGACTACCATTTATTTTAATGGCCCTCCTCTGCTGAGAACATGGGTCTATGCTGTATTTAATAGATAGGACCAGAAGACCATGACAGTGATGATTATATAAGCATGGCCAACAAATGTGCGTATTCTAACAGAAACGGCATCGCACCATCCCCCATGTTTTTCCCAGAGACCCTCCGGTCACGCTGGTTAGAATAATTACACATCCTGTCCCGAATGTCTGCAGTGTCGACATCCTCTAAATGACATTTTGCCATCTCTGCTCTTTTATCACACTACAAACCAAGACTAATAGAACAAGGTGAATTACACAGGGAAACAAGGACGCTACGGACTATCCCTTTCATGCCACATGTTGCGGTAAATTTCTCGCCGTGCCACATTGAATTAACGTAATGTAATGCAATGCTAATTGTCCCTGTCATTATTTTCCTTAAAGGAGCCAGCCCCGTGGAAGGAAAAACAACCCCGCTCCACGTTATTTCACCACAAACCACAACAGGTGGCTGCAGAGGTTTCCGCCCTACGAAGAATATGACACTTGCCCTCTGACCCTATGTATTTTAGCCAGAGGACCATCCCCTGTAAGAAGTGTATGGAAAGGCGAGTGTGGAGCCAGGATGACCTTCTGTTTTCTTTTAGCAGGAATGTGACGCTCTGAAATAGACAAACCACATCAACAGCTTCCCGAAGAAAAACCCCATGCTTCCTCTCCAGCCAGAAATATGAATGCAATGGAGGTTAACTATATCTGCTACGTTGACTTTCTTTAAAAGGACGCCATTCTCTAAAGCTTCATGGATGTCTAGGTATCTTCATATAGGGCCTGTGACATAGCGATCGTTAGGGACGTGCACAGGTTGACTAGAAAGGGGGCTTGAGCCCCTGCCCTTTTTATGTTCTTCCTATAAGTGCGATGGGCAGTCTGGCATCATTATGTGGGCATATATATATAAATAATTTAAAGAAGTGCCCTTTTTTTTTTTTTTAGCTCAGACCCTGCCCCCCAAAATGTCTGTACACATCCCTGGCGATTGTATTCGGCCCCTCATGCCTTCCTACAGATGTAGAGAATGGCAGTATTAAAGGGGTACTCCAGTGAAAACTTTTTTTTTTTTTTTTTTATCAACTGGTGCCAGAAAGTTAAACAGATTTGTAAATTACTTCTATTAAAAAAGCTTAATCCTTCCTGTACTTATTAGCTGCTGACTACTACAGAGGAAATTATTTTCTTTCTGAAACACAGAGCTGTTTGCTGACATCATGACCACAGTGCTCTTTGCTGACATCTCTGTCCATTTTAGGAACTGTCCAGAACAGCATAGGTTTGCTATGGGGATTTCCTTTTACTCTGGACAGTTCCTAAAATGGACAGAGATGTCAGCAGAGAGCACTGTGGTCATGATGTCAGCAGACAGCTCTGTGTTTCAAATGGAAAATAATTTCCACTGTAGTATTCAGGAAGAATTAAGATTTTTTAATAGAAGTAATTTACAAATCTGTTTAACTTTCTGGCACCAGTTGATTTAAAAAAAAAAAGTTTTTCACCGGAGTACCCCTTTAAGTGGACAGTAAAGAGGTAAAGTATTGACACATAGAACAATAGTAAAGAAATAAAACCACTAAAGTCCCGTAACACAAAGATTCTCTGTAGCAATGGCTGCTAATACTCGATCCCCAGTGGTGCTTCCCATGTAAGATTCAGTCAGTATAAACAACAATAAAAGGAGAAACGGAGCACTCACCATACGGGACTTGATTGAAGTAACTTTATTCCATTTAAATTGATAAAATACAGAAGAAGGTAAGGGTAGAGGGAGGCGGGGAGCGCTCACCGGGCAGGCGACACCTCCCCGCTCCCTCTACCCTTCGTCTGTATTTTATCGATTGACATGTGTTCATAGCCTCTATGCTGGGCCACGCCCCCTTCCTCTCTCACACTAGGATGGCTGAATGAGCAGCCAAGAAGAGAATAAATCAGGTAGAAAGAGGGGGTTTTGAATGAAAAGAAACACAGGGATAGTGTCAGTGAGAGTCAGGGACAAATGGGGGGTGGGGGGGGCGATTAGGGAGAGTTTAGATCATGATAGATACTCTTTAAAAATAATATTATGAAATGTTATACATATGTAAAGTCTTCAGACCCTTTCACTTTTCTCACTTTTTTATTATGTTGTGGGTTTGTGCTAAAATAAACAAAAATTCCCCTTTTACACCAGCTTTTTGCCTTTTTAGTGACCGCCCCTTCCATATGACCTTCTGAGTGTTTAAATTCTCCAATTTTATATTGCTGGCTGCCTGGATTCACATTGCTTCCAATGGAAGCAACGGGAGCTTTCCCTTGAACCAGTGTTGGCCAGTTTGAATACTATCATACACTCAGAGAAGCTTTCGGCCATGAGGGAGGATGGATCTGTGGTTGTCTTCCTCTTATTGCTCTGACCTAGGATATAGTTTATCTTTGTATTGATTTTAGTTTTTTCTATCTACATCACTGACCTTGTGGCTGATTTGTAGGCCTATTGGCATTTGTTTTAGTTTTTTTTATCTGTTTTCTCATTATTTTGTGTGCTGATGACACAGCCCTGTCTTTATAGGGTCTCACAGCTAACAAACATATCAGAGCAAAAACCAAGCCATGAGGAAGTAATAACTGCCTGTAGAGCTCAGAGACAGGAGTGTGTGGAGCCACATATCTAAAGAAGGGGACAGAAAACTTTTAAGATTTGAGGAATTTGGAGGCTGAGTCACCACCTTGATCTCTTCCTCAGATCAAGGTCTTAAAAGATTTGTTTTTTCTTCAGACCAGGTCACCTTCTTTCATTGCTCCATGCTCCAGTTCTGAAGCTCACCTATTGTGGGCATTTTTGGCAGTGTAACATAGGGTATAAAGCATGCAAGAAAATCCTGCACTCACCACTCGATAAGCGACTCGATGCTGCTCAACGCGGAAATCGGGGACCCAGGCTGCAGAGGTGTGGGCGCTCAGAGGCTCTGCCTCTGAGCGCCCACACCTCTGCAGCCTGGGTCCCCGGTTTTCCCCGTTGAGGAGCATCGAGTCGCTTATCGAGTGGTGAGTGCAGGATTTTCTTATATGCTTTGTACCCTATGTTACATTGAGTCTTTCTTTCGACTACAACCTAGCACCACCATAGACTCAATATTTTTGAGTCGGAAGACTGCTTAGTTGCTACTTACTACTCCCCACGCGTGGTTACTGATTACCTGAAATAGCGGTGCTTTCTCACATCTGTTCTCTGACTCGTACTTTTGGCAGTGGATAGGCAATAGCATGGGCACTCTGACCAGTCTATGGTTGCATAGCAAGCTGTAAATTCTGACATCTTTCTACCATAGCCAGCAGGAACCTTTTCAGCAATATTGTTCTATAGTAGCCATAGTAGATATTCTAGTCATCACTCCCCCTGCACATCAGTGAGCTGTGGGCACCTTTAACCCATCGCTTATTCACCAGCTGGACCATTTTTGGTACATAGTGGGAAGACCTGAAGCTGCCCTGACCCACCCATCTAGACATCACAAATTGGCCCCTTGTCAAAGTTCGCTCTGATCCCCTTTTTTCATCAACCTCGATACCCGACCCTTCACCCACTATTCCCAAAAATAACCATTGTTATTCCATTGTCCGTCAGTGGCTTTAATGTTATGGCTATTTTATTACGTAAGCTTTTGCAATGCCGTCTGCGTATGTGACAAATTATTTAGAATATTTCCCATTTACAGAGAAAAGGAACAAAGATAACCCGATACGAGGGGGGCGAGATCGACAAGCACGAATAGAACTTGGATGAATCCCATTGCAACAGAAGCACTGCAGTGACACTGCTGCATTGGATTGCTGTAAGACACCTGCATTTCATTAATTTGAGAGTAACCCATAGAGACAGGCTGCTGCATTGAAACTATTGATTTAAAGTGATTGGAGGCCGCCGTACGCCGCCGCGCTGAAATGTTTTGTAAGGGATTTGGACCCTGGGAATGGAAATAGATGAGGGCAGAGTGATTAACGCGGTCAGACTGCTGTGCGGAGAATCGCTCCCCCAGCCTCGTGCTTACTTATTCTGATTTGCCGGACACTTCTCTGGATTCCGAAGGCTCTGTATACATTTCCTTCTGTTGAATGACGCGTAACTCCTTCATTGCCACCACTGGAACAGCTGGGGCTGCAGTAGGCTGGGTCTGGGCTGAAATCTGCTTTGTCAATGGAGGAGCTCCTGACTGCTTGCTTTCCTTTATTACCACGGCATATAATGTTATTAAGGGACTGCAGGTGCCATGCAGATTACAGCAGATTTCATGCAAATTTTTGAGTAGAACTAGAATCTGTCAGCCATAGACATTAATGGGAAAAAAGGGAAAAGACATAAGAAGGGCATCAGAGTCTTATTGAGCTATATATGCAGCTCAGTGTATCCGCTTGCACAAGTGGTCAATGTAAGGGTACATTCCCACACAGCGTATTTGCTGCTGCATATTTTATTTTCTCTGTTGAAATCAATGGGTAGGAAAATACGCAGCACCAAATACGCAGCAAATACGCAGCAAAATACGCCGTGTGGGAACGTACCCTAAAAGACACGCATCTGCGTGAGCTGAAAAACGTTTAATATGGTTCTACAATTAAAGACCATGATGCTTTGCAGAGAGGAGAGCTTTGGGCTAGGAGAGCTCTTTGAGGTACGACAGATGGATTCCCATCCATCAGGAAAACAGAGGTTCCTTGCCCCCCGAGTGGGGGTGTCTCTGCTTCATTCACTCTTTATGGGATTATCAAAGATAACCACTGTAGTCAGCAATTGTCACAATTCCCATAGTGAATGAATGGATTATCGAGCATGTACGCTGCCGCTCCATTCACTCAATGGAAAAAGGACCAGCAGGGGGTCCCAGGGGGATAGGTGATAACTTATAAATGGCATAATAGTAAGAGGGGTACAGAGGCAGACCCTGCTTCCTAAGGGGTCCATAGTGAAGTTGTTCTGATAAGCTGATATGTGTGTTTGACACATAACTGATCTCCTGACCCTTATGTATAATCTCCATTGTACCTGTGCCTCCAGACTTGACTCTCTTGCCTGAATCCGAGTACCACAACTTACATTGGGACCTTGTCCTGCCATGCCTGACCCTTAGGTGCCACACATCAGTGCTTTCAGGTCCATTGGTTATTGGCACTTTTTGAATGGACGGTTTAGACAGCCCAAATTGTTGGGAGTGAACAGCCACATGACGGATAGTTCAATAATTTGGGCACACATTCACTCCCAGAACATACCATGTTTACATGAAGATATGTGCTGCAAACAAAACCATCCCAGGGTCTTTATACTAAAGCTCAGTACAGATCTGCATGTCATTTTACTGACCCCCCCTGCTGACCTACTAGGAGGTGGTAGAGCCAGGCCAAACAGCTGCTTAAACCTGAGGATGAGATATTTAAACAAGCAACTGCACTGCTGCCTTGGCCGTGATGGAGATTATGCCCATCACAGGCGTTCCTGTATTCCCTGTGCTTGACTTATCTTGCGACCTCATGTCACCTACCTTTGCCTGTTGATTTTGTACTTCACTGCTATCTAAGTTTGACCCATTGCTTGTCCTGACTGTACCTCTGTTTTTTTTTTTTTTTTTTTTGTACTGTATTTGCCAGCATATTGCCAAACTGGTTTGTCTGACTGTTCTGACGCCCCTACATTAAGTCCAGTGTAGGGACTGTCACCCAGTTGAGGGCAGATTGTCAAATTAGGTAGGGACAGTGTTTTAATTCTCAAAATTGCTCATTAGAAATTTCCTCTATAGAGTCATTTAGAGTCTACACCTTTGTACCTCCTCAATAACATCCGTTCTTCAACAGATGTCTTTTATAGGTAGGTCAGCTATTAAGTGTTCTCAACTTAAGGAGGTGTTGGGCAAAATAATTTTCGCAGAATTACAGGTGAGAAGTAGTGACACATACTGAAACTCTCTGCGGCTATTGTACACAGCTTGTGTCTATCCTACGAAGAGTCGCTTACCCTTGTTCTGTAAACTGTTCACTCTGTCAGCAACCATACCACACAGAGAATCAATTACGAGGCTCTGGTCATGAGTCACTGGCAGTTGGGTAAAAGTCAAACATCCCTCGGTGATTCGGTTTTATTTTTCTTAGGTTTTCAGGAGTATATTGTCCCTTGTTGTCTCCAGTGTTCCTGGAATAATTATGGACATTTCTTCTGTTTTGTGAGGATGTATTATCCGACCCAACAAAGCATGGTTCATATTATTGTATACTGGCGACCAAATCTGTTTTAGGTTCATAACGACGAGTAGAAGCAAGAGAATAAAGACTTGTAGAATGAAACGTTCTTTGCCTCCCACAAGGACATTTTCATGGTTTTGCCTGTAAGTTGATTCAATGAGCCTATAGCCTGGGCTGGCCGGTCGCTACCACTCATGGAAAGTGACATGTCCAATATGATATCAATTACTTTTACTCTGAGGATTTATCTTTTTTGAAAAAACCCATGATCTACAGCGATCCCTCAACTTACAATGGCCTCAACATACAATAGTTTCAACATACAATGGTCTTTTCTGGACCATTGTAACTTGAAACCAGACTCAACATACAATGCTATGGAATCTGCGAAACGTGTCAATGGCTGGAAGAACCGACCAATCAGAATGGATATTTCACTGGTAAAACCTGTGTATTCCTAAAGTGCATGCACTGACTGGTTTGACCACCAGTTTAGATCACCAAAACCTAGAGGGGAGATTCATCTAAATGTGTGCAGAGGAAAAGTCGACCAGCTGCCCATAGCAACCTATCAGATTGCTTCTTACTAGAGGAAGGGGAGACACAGCCAGTACAGTGATCCCTCAACTTACAATGGCCTCAACATACAATGATCTTTTCTGGACCATTGTAACTTGAAACCAGACTCAACATACAATGTTATGAACAGTCCAGATCTGCGAAACGTGTCAATGGCTGGAAGATCTGACCAATTACATTGGGCATTTCACTGGTAAAACTGTATTATTGAGGCGTATGCACTGACTGGTGTCTGGTAGCGCCCCGTACAGTACAGGGAGGTATTACATGTTCTGTACTCTTTACCTCTGCCAGGGATAGCTGCTCCTTTGGGGATCAGGTGAGGGCGGCTCCATTTTCCTTTTTTTAGGACATTGCGTGTTCTTTACAGGACCCTGAAGAAGCTCCTGTCCTCTACATAGACCAGTGTTTCCCAAAGAGGTTGCCTCCAGCTGTTGCAAAACTACAACTCCCAGCATGCCCGTACATCCTTTGGCTGTCCGGGCATGCTGGGAGTTGTAGTTTTGCAACAGCTGGAGGCACCCTGGTCGGCAAACACTGAAATAGACAGTGATTACAGCTCCCAGCAGATCTTTATTACTTTTATATGTAAGGATTTGCTTTGTCTATATTAGTTATCTACTTATTTTTCTTTAATCCTCACTTTTTCCTATTTTTGGATGACATTTTGGGACTTCAGAACCAATTACCAGGTTTCCATAGAGTTCTGGTCTCAACATACAATGGTTTCAACTTACAATGGTTGTCCTGGAACCGATTAATATTGTAACTTGAGGGACCACTGTACGTCTACACATGCATGTCCTTTATCCATCAGACCTAAAATGACAATGCATTTTCCAATAAGGATTAAAAACGTTCCCATAAGGTAGATCCTAAAGCTGATATTGGACCATGGAGATGAAGCAGCCATAGGGACTAGAATGCCTCAATGCAAATGCATTACAGGGGTTACCCAATGCTAGGCTGCTTCAGCTCCATGGGCCAATATCAGCTTATTTATCTATGAAGGATGAAGACTTTATCTATAGAGGGAGAGGTCTTTATCTATGGAGGACAAAGTCTTTATCCATCATGAGGGATGAGGTCTTTATCCATGGAGGAAAAGGTCTTTATCCCTAAAGGATGAAGTCTTTATCTATCATTAGGAATGAGATCTTTATCCATGGAGGACAAAGTCTTTATCCATGGAGGATGAGGTCTTTATCCATGAAGGACACTCTCTTTATCCATGGAGGAAAAGGTATTTATCCCTAAAGGATGAAGTCTTTATCTATCATTAGGAATGAGATCTTTATCCATGGAGGACAAAGTCTTTATCCATGGAGGATGAGGTCTTTATCCATGAAGGACACTCTCTTTATCCATGGAGGAAGAGGTCTTTATCCATAAAGGATGAAGTCTTTATCTATCATTAGGAATGAGATCTTTATCCATGGAGGACAAAGTCTTTATCCATGGAGGGTGAGGTCTTTATCCATGAAGGACACTCTCTTTATCCATGGAGGAAGAGGTCTTTATCCATAAAGGATGAAGTCTTTATCTATCATTAGGAATGAGATTTTTATCCATGGAGGACAAAGTCTTTATCCATGGAGGATGAGGTCTTTATCCATGAAGGACACTCTCTTTATCCATGGAGGAAAAGGTATTTATCCCTAAAGGATGAAGTCTTTATCTATCATTAGGAATGAGATATTTATCCATGGAGGACAAAGTCTTTATCCATGGAGGATGAGGTCTTTATCCATGAAGGACACTCTCTTTATCCATGGAGGAAAAGGTATTTATCCCTAAAGGATGAAGTCTTTATCTATCATTAGGAATGAGATCTTTATCCATGGAGGACAAAGTCTTTATCCATGGAGGATGAGGTCTTTATCCATGAAGGACACTCTCTTTATCCATGGAGGAAGAGGTCTTTATCCATAAAGGATGAAGTCTTTATCTATCATTAGGAATGAGATCTTTATCCATGGAGGACAAAGTCTTTATCCATGGAGGATGAGGTCTTTATCCATGAAGGACACTCTCTTTATCCATGGAGGAAGAGGTCTTTATCCATAAAGGATGAAGTCTTTATCTATCATTAGGGATGAGATCTTTATCCATGGAGGACAAAGTCTTTATCCATGGAGGATGAGGTCTTTATCCATGAAGGACACTCTCTTTATCCATGGAGGAAAAGGTATTTATCCCTAAAGGATGAAGTCTTTATCTATCATTAGGAATGAGATCTTTATCCATGGAGGACAAAGTCTTTATCCATGGAGGATGAGGTCTTTATCCATGAAGGACACTCTTTTTATCCATGGAGGAAAAGGTATTTATCCCTAAAGGATGAAGTATTTATCTATCATTAGGAATGAGATCTTTATCCATGGAGGAAGAGGTCTTTATCCATAAAGGATGAAGTATTTATCTATCATTAGGAATGAGCTCTTTATCCATGGAGGACAAAGTCTTTATCCATGGAGGATGAGGTCTTTATCCATGAAGGACACTCTCTTTATCCATGGAGGAAGAGGTCTTTATCCATAAAGGATGAAGTCTTTATCTATCATTAGGAATGAGATCTTTATCCATGGAGGACAAAGTCTTTATCCATGGAGGATGAGGTCTTTATCCATGGAGAACAAGGCAGAATTACCTGAAGGGGCCCCTGTACAGAGAATCAATATGTAACTCCTCTTATGGCGCAAGTAGGGGTTCTAGTTATAGGACTGTGTTGCAGTTTCTACCTTCTGTCTTATGTGATGACCGTTGACCTGGTCATTTGACCATTGACCTCTTATTTTGTCCCTGTCTGCCTTGACTTGTACTATACCCCACTCCTTGTCTGACCATATGTTTCTGGACATTTGCTTTGATCATGTTGCTAATATCCCGTTCTTGACTAAGATGCTGATTTTGTGATCACTTGCCCACTACTCATCTGCTCTGTTTCAGGAAGAGCATATTTGCACATAACAATTTTATTTTCAAGGTTATAATATTGATATAATCTTTAGAATTGTTTGATATTTCCACCATAGAGATGTTTATAGTCTCTATACTAATTGGATAATTGCCTGTTATTGGCTACAATGATGAATACGTGATCAACATTAATAGCACTAATTGCAGGGATTTTCCAGCTATTCTGTTTTATCCTATATACTGTTTTTTTGGGACAGTTTCTATACAACTGTTTAGCTGATCTGGTAATGATGAACATGACTGGGGTGAGTTCCTGATAATTTAGCCTCTTTTTAAAGATCCCTGTTTTCCCCCCAGTATGGTGTGGATTATAGTGTATTCTTTATACATTTGTTTCCAGCATAGTTTTTTTTAGTGCCCAGTTCTGGTCTATTTTTGGTCAGTTCTTGCTTGATCCATGTTTAGTCCTCATGTCTGCATTTAATAGTTGCTGCGTTATTTAGTTACCTAGTTGCTTAGTTCTTTGACTTTCTGTCCAGTAGAGCTGACCAAAAATGTGTATCACGGTATTTTTGTAACTTATGGCGGTTCCACGGTATATAACGGTATTTCTTTCACCCCCCCAAATCATGTGACCCGCCAGCGTTGTTCTGCTCCCCCCCCCCCCCCCCCCAATTAATGATCAGCCCAGCAGGGTACTACTCACATGTGTCACCCGCAAGCACTGCCCTCCTCCTCTTTGTTGGGGGCCGCTGGCGATGGAACTCTATACTGTACACCAGTTGTCTCCAAACTGCGGACCTCCAGATGTTGCAAAATTACAACTCCCAGCATGCCCGGGCATGCTGGGAGTTGTTTTGCAACAGCTGGAGGTCCACAGGTTTGAGACCACTTCTGTACGCTGTATCCCTATGCCCGGGCTGCAAAAGATAAAGAAAATGAACTTTAACTTACCTACGTCGGCCTTACGCTGGGGACGGGAACGTCGGACAGCCGTCAGCCTATCACCGGCCGGAGCGATGTTCCGCCCCGGCCAGTGATAGGCTGAGCCCACTGTCATGTAAGAAGCCGGCCAGAGCTCCTTACATGACAGTGGGCTCAGCCTATCACTGGCCGGGGCAGGACATCGCTCCGGGCCGGTGATAGGCTGACTGCTCTCAGACGTTCCCATCCCCAGCGTGAGGTCGACGTAGGTAAGTTAAAGTTTATTTTCTTTATCATTTGCAGCCCGGGGATTAGGGATACAGCGTACAGCAGTGGTCTCAAACCTGCAGACCTCCAGCTGTTGCAAAACTACAACTCCCAGCATGCCCGGACAGCCGTTGGCATGCTGTGAGTTGTAGTTTTGCAACATCTGGAGGTCCGCAGGTTGGAGACAACTGGCGTACAGTATAGAGTTCCATCGCTGGCGGCCCCCAACAAAGCGGAGGAGGGCAGTGCTTGCGGGTGACATATGTGAATAGTACCCTGCTGGGCTGATAATTAATTGGGGGGGGGGGGGGGGAGCAGAACAGCGCTGGCGGGTCACATATGTTTAGTTCCCCGATGTGGTGACAGCGCTGCGCTGGGTTGATAATTCAAAAAAATAATTCGATAATTCGAAAAATTCATATCGTGCAGCCCGAAAATTTCGGCATTCGGTATGAACCGGTATACCGTCCAGACCTACTGTCCAGTCTTACTCTATTGCTTACTTATTGCTCTGCTAGGGACATTTTCACATCAGGGTTTCCATAGGGATATTTTCAAGATCAGTGTTAGGTTTAGTGTTCAGGAACAGATCTAGGGACAGATTAGGGATTTCTAGCAAGTGTCAGTTTTTGTGGTGGTTCTTGGTTATCATTTTTTTTCATAAAGGGGTTTTTCGGGCTAATATGAGGATAGACCATTAAATACCGTATTTATCGGCGTATAACACGCACTTTTTAAGCTAAAATTTTTAGCCTAAAGTCTATGTGCGTGTTATACGCCGATACACCCCCAGGAAAGGCAGGGGGAGAGAGGCCGTCGCTGCCCGCTTCTCTCCCCCTGCCTTCCCTGGTGTCTAGAGCCCTGCTGCCAGCTCTTCTCTCCCCCTGGCTATCGGCGCCACTGCCCGTTCTGTCCCCCTGACTATCGGTGCCGGCGCCCCACTGCCGGCGCCGATAGCTAGGGGGAGAGAAGCGGCGCCGACAGCCAGGGGGAGAGAAGGGGCAGCGGCACCCATTGCCGGCGCCACTGCCCCATTGCCTCCCCCCATCCCCGGTGGCATAATTACCTGGGTCGGGTCCACGCTGCTTCAGGCCTCCGGCGTGCGTCCCCTGCGTCGTTGCTATGCACGTCGCGGCGCACTGACGTCATGCGCCGCGCCGTGCAGCGCATAGCAACGATGCAGGGGACGCACGCCGGAGGCCTGCAGCAGCGCGGACCCGACCCAGGTAATTATGCCACCGGGGATGGGGGGAGGCAACGGGACAGCGGCACCGGCAATGGGTGCCGCTGCCCCTTCTCTCCCCCTGGCTATCGGCGCCGGTAGTCAGGGGGACAGAACGGGCAGCGGCGCCGATAGCCAGGGGGAGAGAAGGGCCGGCAGTAGGGCTCTAGACCCCGGGAAAGGCAGGGGGAGAGAAGCGGGCAGCGACGGCCTCTCTCCCCCTGCCTTTCCTGGGGGTATATCGGGGTATACACACGCACCCTCATTTTACCATGGATATTTGGGTAAAAAACTTTTTTTACCCAAATATCCTTGGTAAAATGAGGGTGCGTGTTATAGGCCGGTGCGTGGTATACCCCGATAAATACGGAATATTAGCCCGGAAAACCCCTTTACATTCCTGACTGTCATCAACATTATTAACTTATTCCATGATCTATTGACATCTATTGGTTAATTACTATTCTTCTTATTACTATTTTTTTCTTGACAGAATTGATACACGCTCCATATGTTTTTCTTGTGACTACTAGTCATACCATTTGGCACCACTGTAAGTCCTAGGGGTATCTGAGTACTGGGAGCCACACTTAGAAAAGGTTTCTAGTCCAATTTTGCCATTTAGTGTCCAGCTAACGCCATAACAAGTACCCAGGGAATAGACAACTTTGCATCTTCATCATGAGGCCAGCAGATTTCCAGTGGTCAAAAATTACTTTAAGTAAAATGGGGGGGGGTGAGGGGTATCCTACCGGTGAAGATTGTGATTTGCTTGGCTTATTGCCATTGACATCTATTATGGCCAGAAGCATTACAGCCCCAAACCAGAGAGAACCTATGCAGCATTCTTCCTCTCTCCCGTCACACTAATACTAGTCTTTAGTAGAGGAAGAATTCTGGTGCTTGGATCAATGTGTCCCTAAGGGCTGCCATACAATTTTAATGACTGTAGAACGAACATTACATATGAACGGCCGAACATTCATGTTTCCTGTATGGGAAAGGGAAGGTTAAGTCATGGCTGGATGGCTCTGGTATCGGTTTATCCTTTTATAACCAATAGATATTAAAACAATATTAAAAATCCAAAATGCCCAACCTTTCTCACCATCAACATCCTCTGTTGGTAGAGAGTCGGTTAGGATGACTCTAGTATGAGGTATATGGGCACCCTAAAGGGGTACTCTGGTTATTCAAAGCTTTTGGTTGCGCCGTACATTTTATGGTAAAATAAGTGATGTCATTACAAAGTAAAATTGATTATGCAAAAAAACATGGGTCTGTGGATGGAAATATAAAAGAGTTATGATTTTTAGAAGGCGAGGAGGAGAAAACGAAAAGGCAAAAATAATATTGGCCTGGTCCTTAAGGGGTTAATACTGAAACCAATTGAGCTTCCCCTGTGGCCCTTGTCCTCTCTGCTAGGAGCTGGGACCATGCAGGATATTGGCAAGTGTTTTTGCCCCTCTGTCTCCTTTAAGTTCTTTGCTATTGCAAGTGATGCCAAATTGTTCCATATTTGCATAAATCTGTATAAATTGTAAAGCAAAAAGCATTTACAGATTCGATTTTCCCAATGGAGAACGAGTGCTCTCTAACTAAATAAAAAAAAGTATATTCTCATTCAAATATGTTAACAAAATGCTCCAGTATGCCGGATTACAATTTACTTTCTTTTTTTTTATTTATTTTTTTACCGAGAAATTCAAATTATACTTATATAGATGAGAAATCAATTGAAGACAAATCGGATGTTTGCTGCGAATGGTATCAGCTCCCGAGCATTGCATTATCTCCGCACTATAAAAATGGCGAGCACAATCAGCCTGTGATCATTTAATAAAAAGCTATTTATATGGACAAAATGCTGCGGCTGAGCCATTAATCACATCCGGCAAAAACCGACGGCAGCGGCAATAGCGGAGATGAAAAGAATTCAGCTCGTAAAACACACATACACACCATAATTCCATTACTTGTAGATACATAAGAGATAGAAGATTAGAAAAACATGGCTGCCTACTTTCAGAAACAGCGCCACCCTTGTACTTAGGCTCTTTCTGGTATTGCAGCTTACTTTTGCTCCAGCGAATAGGACTGAAATGTAATAGTAAACACATTCTATGGCAGTGTTTCCCACCCAGGGTGCCTCCAGATGTTGCAAAACTACAACTCCAAGCATGCATCGGAAAATGGTGATGTTATTTCTAATTTTCCATTTCTATAGCAGTTGTTCCCAACCTTTTTCGGCTCGGGGCACCCCTACCGAATAATATACGATGTGCGACAAAAAATGGCTAAAAAGAAGAAATACACATCACCTATATATCTGTTAGCTATGTAGATTACAGCGCTGCTATATGCAGGACTCACAGGTGATGTCTTCTTTTATCCAAATCCTTCACTTTTCTTCTCCATCTGGCCCAGACTGTCATGATGGTTTATTCCAGTCACAGCTCTTCACCACAGAACCTTAGAAGAAAAAAAAAACATATTAGGCTCCGTACTTTTACAGCATCATTCTATCTTTTTTCCCACAAATACCTTCAGTCTCACAAACACACACACACAAACACACACACACACACACACAGTGCCTCCAGCCTCACACACACACAATGCCTCCAGCCTCACACACACAATGCCTCCAGCCTCACACACACAATACCTCCAGCCACACACAATGCCTCCAGCCTCACACACACAATGCCTCCAGCCTCACACACACAATGCATCCAGCCTCACACACACAATGCCTCCAGCCTCACACACACAATGCATCCAGCCTCACACACACAATACCTCCAGCCACACACAATGCCTCCAGCCTCACACGCACAATGCCTCCAGCCTTACACACACAATGCCTCCAGCCTCACACACACAATGCCTCCAGCCTCACACACAATGCCTCCAGTCTCACACACACAATGCATCCAGCCTCACACACACACAATGCCTCCAGTCTCACACACACAATGCCCCCAGCAGCCTCACACATGCACACAATGCCTCCAGCCTCTCACACACACAATGCCTCCAGCCTCACACACACACAATGCCTCCACCCTCACACACAATGCATCCAGCCTCACACACACACACACACACACAATGCCTCCAGTCTCACACACACAATGCCCCCAGCAGCCTCACACATGCACACAATGCCTCCAGCCTCACACACACAATGCCTCCAGCCTCACACGCACAATGCCTCCAGCCTCACACACACAATGCCTCCAGCCTCACACACACAATGCCCCCAGCAGCCTCACACATGCACACAATGCCTCCAGCCTCACACACACACACAATGCCTCCAGCCTCACACACACACACACACACACACACAATGCCTCCAGCCTCACACACACACACACACAATGCCTCCAGCCTCACACACACACAATGCATTTAGCCTCACACACACAATGCCTCCAGCCTCACCCACACACAATGCCTCCAGCCTCACACACACAATGCCCCCAGCAGCCTCACACATGCACACAATGCCTCCAGCCTCACACACACAATGCCTCCAGCCTCACACACACAATGCATCCAGCCTCACACACACACACAATGCCTCCAGTCTCACACACACAATGCCCCCAGCAGCCTCACACATGCACACAATGCCTCCAGCCTCACACACACACACACAATGCCTCCAGCCTCACACCTAATGCCTCCAGCCTCACACACACAATGCCTCCAGCCTCACACACACAATGCATCCAGCCTCACACACACAATGCCCCCAGTCTCACACATGCACACAATGCCCCCAGCAGCCTCACACATGGGAATTCATCAATCTGATGGGAATTCATCAATCTGTTACAAAATAACTTGAGAACCTAAAAGTGTCCTCCACATTGTACAATCCCTACTTGTTAAAAGGGTCCATTAACATTAAGCCTATCACAAAGTATCTCCTGCTTGTACCCTAACAATTAGGTGTTTTATGGGAAACCTGGCAGTAAATGTTCAATTTTCCTACAGCACCACCACAGTTTAAATGAAGAATTACACATCAGTGCATTTTCAAACGGATTAATTTTGTGTGTAATGCAGGACAGGAGAGGTCCTCCAGAGCGCTCTCCACTCTATCCAAGAGATGAGGATCCTCAGAGATGTAACTTTTATGATGCTAGGCAAAATCTGTAACTACTGTTGGTCCCTAGCTATAATGTTTCATTTATTGTCTCCTCATATAGGAAAAAAAACCTTATGGGCCCTCTCAGGCTCCTGGGTGCAACCACATCCAAAGCATCCCCCCCCCCCCCCCCCCATGGTAACACCTCTGAGGATCCCTAAAAGGAAACCCCTCTGTAAAATTAGAATTTCCCGTGGAAATTTTTATTTTTTTTTGTTTTTTAAATCAGAGAGCCTCTTTGTCAACCTAATACTATATGTTCCAACACTGAATTCCTGAATAATGCAACATTTTAAACGCAATCATTCCATCGGTAAATGCCTCTGAAAAAAATGCCTAAAAATACCTTTTAATGCAAAGCTGCAAAAGGACCGCCTCTTTATCCTCCTGTCCCCTGGACTGTCCTATGAAATCCTGGGGGTATTCCAGGGGGAAAAAAAGTTTTTATATAACAACTGGCTCCAGAAAGTGAGTGAGTGCGGTTTTCTTCATATTCCAGATTTGTAAATTACTTCTATTAAAAAATCTTAACCCTTCCAATAATTATCGGCTGTTGAAGTTGAGTTGTTCTTTTCTGTCTGACAACAGTGCTCTCTGCTGACACCTCTGTCTGTCTCAGGAACTGCACAGAGTAGGAGAGGTTTGCTATGGGAATTTTCTTCTACTCTGGACAGTTCCCGAGACAGGTGTCATCAGAGAGCACTTAGACAGAACAACTCCACTTCAGCAGCTCATAAGTACTGAAAGGATTAAGATTTTTTAACACAAGTAATTTACAAATCTGTTTATCTTTCTGGAGCCAGTTGATATATATAAAAAAGTTTTTTCCTGGATAACCCCTTTAACTGCCACTCATTGCCCACTATACACTTCCCTACATATCTATACGCATTGGCGTACATAGAGCCCCCATAGAAAATATAGAAATAGGCCTTCTATTATGGCTATGATGTTGCTGCAGGACAGAAAGGTCTGGTGTTTATTTCCCCTTTGCTTTCTATGACCCATTGGTCAATACTACATTCATTTGCTGACAATACGGTTCCCTGGAGTTCTGTACAGTTCCTAGAAAAAGGAATGGAACCAACCAGGACAGGGCCCCACTCTCCAAGGGCCCCGTAGAAGCCGCATGGTCTGCCTCTATGGTACATATGCCTTAGTATATATACCTAGAGGTCATAACTTTATTCCAAATGGCATCTCTAGCTTCAAAGATTCTAAAAAACATAGCTGGTTTCTTCGAAAAAACAGTGCCCAAAAAACTGTGCCACAAAGGTGAATGAGGCAGCCATGTTTTTGTGTCCTGGTGAACCCATTAAGACCTACCCTCTTTTCTTTAGGAATCCCTCTGAAACTACCACCTGTGTAAATTGCTGGTTACTGGTGTCTTGTCTGTCTTGCTGTTTATGGATCCAATATACAATGATATTATCTGATCACCTGGTTAACTTTCAAGCAAATGACTAAAAGAAGAATACTGTCTTGCTATCTAGTAGTAGCTTGTCCTCCCATGATCCTCTGAAGTCTTTAATTATATGTAATATGACTCCGCTGCATTTCATAATGATTAGATGTGTTTCCTATTAATCTGGAGGAATCTCAAAGCGCGTTGACTTAAATAATTTTTTTTTCAATGCTTTCAGTGACAGCAGCGCTTGGTCCAGAGTAGATACAGTCGCTGACTATTCAGCCCATATACAGTTAACTGTTGTGCATGTACAGGTATGTCAGCTTTTATCTACAGTGCTTGGGGCTAGGGGTGTTGTCACAATGACACAATATGACAGCAAGAAAAGCTGGAGAGTTCATAGCTTCTGTGAATTGCATGCTGGGTGGGCCCAGGGGGATGTGGACTACTGCTCGGATGTGGTTGTCACTCTCCTTCACCCCACCTTGCAGTGATGGAGGACTCCTAGCTTGGATTCCTCCTCCCACATGAGGGCATAGCTGTAAGGAGGCAGTGATAGCAGTCACACCACATTTGTATTCAGATTAAATCGGGCTCCAAAATTAATTCAGACCCCAGATTTCAAAACCCAAATTAAATCTAGACCCCAGATTTCAGAAACCAAAATGAATTCAGACCTCAGACTTTAGAACCCAAAAATAATTGGACTCCAGAAGCCAGAATTCATTTAGATCCCAGAATTCAGAGCTCACCTATTGAGACATCAGACTCCAGAACTTAAAATGTATTCAGACCCCAGATTTCAAAACCCAAATTTAATTCAGACCCCAGACTTCAGAACCCAAAATGAATACAGAACTCAGACTTAAGAACCCAATATGAATTCAGAATTCAAACTTCAGAGCCCAAAATGTATTTAGAACCCAGAATTCAAAACACAAAATTCAATAAGTCCTTAGGATCCAATTTAATAAAGATCCCAGACTACACAGAAAAAAATTGGAATTTAGCTGCAAAAACTGGACAATCCCTTAAAGCAGAACTCCAGGATACAAAACCTATCCCCTATCCTGAGGATAGGAGATAAGTATCAGATCGTGGGGGTCCGACTTCTGGGACCCCTCGCGATCTCCTGTATGGGGCACAGGTCCTCTTGAATGAAGCTTGTCGTCCACCACATGAAGTGGCGGCTAACACGCCCCTCAATGCAGCTATATGGGAGAGGCGGAGCAATGGACTCGGCAATTTCTGGCTCTCCCATAGAGCAGCATTAAGGGGGTGTGTCAGCCAGGGCCAGCCCTACCATGGGACCCGGTGGGGCCATTGTTGCAGGCGGCACTTTTCAAGGGCAGCACTTTTCTGGCCCCCAAGATTTTTTTTATTTATTACCACATCATGGTCCCAGACCATGTGGTAATAATCTGAAGAAAAAATTGGTCCCATGACTCCCACCGGGACCCACGCATAGGGCCGGTCCTGAGCACAAGAATGGCCGCAGCGTCTTCCGAACAGTAAGAGCCTGCGGTGGGTCGGCTCTGGATGACGAGTGATGCACATGACGTTGCGCAGGGGGACGTCACTCGTCATCACAGAGCCCTCTGACGCAAAGAAGATAAGCAGCCGCCCCTGCCCTGAGAATCTGCAATCTGAGTCGGGACCAGACCTAGGCAGGTGAGAAGGCAGTGGAGGGGGGTGGGTTAATGAAATGGAGGAGGGGGGATGGGGGTTAATTAAATGGCACAGGGAGAAATAGGAGGGATGAGGGGTTAATAAATTGGCACAGGGGAAGGAGGGGGGTGGGGCGGGTTTTATGAAATGGCACGGGGGGGAGGAGGGGGAGTTAATGAAATGACACAGGGGGGAGGAGGGGGTAATTCACATGGCACAGGAGTATCAGAGGGGCCACCTCAATTCCTCTTCCCCTCTGATCCCCCTGTGCCATTTCAATTCCTCCCTCCCCTCTGATCCCCTGTGCCACATCATCCCCTCCCCCTATCAGAAGGGGGGGGGGGGGGGGATTGAAATGGCACAGAAGGTATCAGAGTGGGGGGATTGAATTGGTACAGAAGTGGGGGGGGGGGGTTGGGAATTGAAATGTCAAAGGGGGGATCGGCAATGGAGGTCACTGGAAAAAATGCAGAATCTAACATGTTATGTCCCGCAGATGCTGAAGAGATGGAAGTTTTGGCTGGAAGAAGACATCATGGCGGTCTGATCCGGATGAAGAAGAAAAGAAAAGAGGACAACGCTGATCAGAAAAGATGTATTTGTGAGTCCCTTAATGTAATTGTAATCACTTATATGGTATACAGATCTGTATACAGCTGGTATATACCTCTGTATGGTCCTGTATATAATCACTTACATGGCATACAGAACCTGTGTACAGCTAGTACATACCAATATATGGTCCTGTATATAATCACTTACATAGTATACAGAACCTGTACAGCTGGTACATACCAATATATGGTCCTGTATATAATCACTTACATGGCATACAGAACCTGTGTACAGCTGGTACATACCAATATATGGTCCTGTATATAATCACTTACATAGTATACAGAACCTGTGTACAGCTGGTACATACCATTATATGGTCCTGTATATAATCACTTATATGGTATACAGATCTTGTATACAGCCGGTATTTACCTCTATATGGTCACTGTATTTGGTGGGGGGGTAAGATAGTTGGGGAATCTTGGTTTGTATATAGTGGATTTTTAGTCACTTTGTGGTATAATGGTCCTTGTGTGGCGGTATTATGTGTCCCTTATATAGGTGAATAATTGGTGATAGGTAATATGTGTAAGTGCGCATGTGTGTTTGTGCTTTTTTGGGGGGGGGCAGCGTTTAATCCTTGGACCCAGGCAGCACAGTGTCTTGGGCCGGCCCTGGTGTCAGCTGCCGCTTCCTGCGGCGGTTCGACACGCCCCGTTCAGCGGTCGAACAACCCGCGATCTGACACTTTCTCCTTTTAAATAATTTGGCATGGCATGATAGTATTTTGGTATAAACATTCAGGTAAGTTATAATTATGTATTAGTGAATTAGCAAGTGGGTAGGGGCCCTGTTTGCTTGTTGCCTGGGGGCCCATTCTGTACAAATCCAACCCTCAGTATTCAATACTTAGTTCTATTGCTCATACATGAAGTAACCATCAGACCGACAAACCAGACAAGGTCATATATATCTTATATCAGAATATGTTGCTATGTTGACATGATGACACTGTTTTCCTGTGAAGTCCAATAGGACGTCATCTCCCAGATCATTTTGTCTAGTGATGGTGGAGAGGATACAGAGGTTGTAGTCATCCTCAGTGTCTGACATCGAAGACTCACTGTCTGTCGACTGAAATGCTCAGATCATACCTTGTGATTCATGTTTTTATATCTAGGTGTGAAATAAGAGAAGTCCTTGACTCAGAATGGAAATTCCATCAGATACAGAAACTACAAGATGTAATTCAAATCCTGTCTCTTGTTTAGCTGTCATTGTCAAAGCCCAAATGTGTCATAATTATTATTATTGTTAAAGAGGTTTTGCAAAAAGAACCCTGGGAACCCTAAGATTTAGCAAAAACAACTATGGGAACCCTAGGAATCTTACTCACCAACATTTAAAACTTAAAGTATAAACTCCATTACATAAAGAAAAAAGCACCCAGTGAGTTAAAATCACAATGCCGACGCGTTTCGGACCTTTAAGGTCCTTAGCCATGACTAAAGGACCATGTGCGACACTGCCAGCATTGCCTCTGAGCGCTCTCACCATGCGTCAACGCTGAGATCCAGCTACCCGTACCCCCGAAATGCAGTGACAAGTACCCTGCGGTGAGTGCACTTAAACATTTCTGTTGTCGATACTTCGCCTTGGTGTCACCACATTTATTGATCGCTGAGGCTGACCGCTGGTCCTACATAGGTGATTATTCCGTCTTGTGTGCCCTCCATATTCTGTCTTGCACTGGTATACACTAGGTGTTATACTTTCCTCTGCCAAATTGTGGGACCTTTAAAGGGGTACTCCCGTGGAAAACTTTTTTTTTTTTTTTTAATCAACTGTTGCCAGAAAGTTAAACAGATTTGTAAATTACTTCTATTAAAAAATCTTAATCCTTTCAGTACTTATTAGCTGCTGAATTCTACAGAGGAAATGGTTTTCTTTTTGGAACACTGAGCTCTCTGCTGCCATCATGACCACAGTGCTCTCTGCTGTCCATTTTAAGAACTGTCCAGAGTAGGAGAAAATCCCCATAGCAAACATATGCTGCTCTGGACAGTTCCTAAAATGGACAGAGATGTCAGCAGAGAGCACTGTGCTTGTGATGTCAGCAGAGAGCTCTGTGTTCCAAAAAGAAAACCATTTCCTCTGTAGTATTCAGCAGCTAATAACTACTGGAAGGATTAAAGGGGTTATCCAGGAAAAAAAACTTTTTTTATATATCAACTGGGTCCAGAAAGTTAAACAGATTTGTAAATGACTTCTATTAAAAAATCTTAATCCTTTCAGTACTTATGAGCTGATGAAGTTGAGTTGTTCTTTTCTGACTAAGTGCTCTCTGATGACATTTGTCTTGGGAACCGCCCAGTTTAGAAGCAAATCCCCATAGCAAACCTCTTCTACTCTGTGCAGTTCCCGAGACAAGCAGAGATGTCAGCAGAGAGCACTGTTGCCAGACAGAAAAGAACAACTTAACTTCAGCAGCTGATAATTATTGGAAGGATTAAGATTTTCTAATAGAAGTAATTTACAAATCTGTTTAAACTTCCGGCACCAGTTGATTTATAAAAAAAAGTTTTCCACGGGAGTACCACTTTAAAGCCCCTCCCTGTTCTAACTGTGAATGCCTACTTTATGCAAATCTGTATAAGCCCCGCCCCACCATGGTCCCATTTGTGAAAGCGGGATTGTTGGGAGGTATATTAGGTAAGAAATTACATGAAATTGCTTTGTTCTATCTGTTTTTGCATATTATTTAGAGAGCCTGTGGTGTGTGTAGTATGTGATTGGCATGTTGTAGCTTTTACTCTGTTATGACACTTGTGCTTTTTGCTGTATAAACGCTCTTCTTGTTGTGATCGGATCTGTTAGACCTTAATGTTTCAAACAACCTTGAGTCATTCTCTTCTGTCTCTCGGCGGGGTTCTTGTGCGCTATGTACCGGGTCACATCTGCTGGAAAGGAATGAATTTGCAGGCGTTATCTGAGTTGATTATAGTGCTTCATCCCAGCTCTGTGGTTTTGTTCATTCGCCTTGTTCTCTATTGTTTATTAAACTATTTATATCTACTAAATAACTTTTTTTTCTCTCAGAATTCCTCTTTATAAACTCTTCTCTTATTACATCAAAATAAATCATTTATGACTCAGCAGAGCGCGGTACACAGACGTCTGGGCCTATTGCCGTAAAGTTCCCTATAGGCGTTAGCCAAACCGCTTAAAGGGGTACTCCAGTGGAAAACTTTTTTTTTTTTTTTAAATCAACTGGTGCCAGAAAGTTAAACAGATTTGTAAATTACTTCTATTAAACAATCTTAATCCTTCCAGTACTTTTTAGGGGTGATATACTACAGAGGAAATGCTTTTCTTTTTAGATTTCTCTGATGTCATGACCACAGTGCTCTCTGCTGACCTCTGCTGTCCATTTTAGGAACTGTTCAGAGCAGCATATGTTTGCTGTGGGGATTTTCTACTGCTCTGGCCAGTTCCAAAAATGGACAGCAGAGGTCAGCAGAGAGCACGGTGGTCATGACATCAGATAAATCCAAAAAGAAAAGCATTTCTTCTGTAGTATACAGCCCCTAAAAAGTACCGGAAGGATTAAGATATTTTAATAGAAATAATTTAGAAATCTGCTTAACTTTCTGGCACCAGTTGATTAAAAAAAAAAAAAAAAAATTCCGCGGGAGTACCCCTTTAATTGTCTAAAATGGTAGCCTGCAGACTTATATCCGACAGATGATGTCGGGGGAAAGAAGGATCGGGCATGCCGATTCAACTACCGGATCCTCTTGTTCTCAGAGAGGTAATAGTCTGGCAGCAGCTTAACCCTCCTCTCTCCATTAAAGGGGTACTCTGGTGAAAAACTTTTTTTTTTTTTTTTTAAATCAACGGTGCCAGAAAGTTAAACAGATTTGTAAATCACTTCTATTAAAAAATCTTAATCCTTCCTGTACATATTAGCTGCTGAATACTACAGCGGAAATTATTTTCTTATTGAAACACAGAGCTCTCTGCTGACATCATGAGCACAGTGCTCTCTGCTGACATCACTGTCCAGAAAAGCATATGTTTGCTATGGGAAGGGAGATGTCAGCAGAGAGCACTGCACTCATGATGTCAGCAGACAGCTCTGTGTTTCAAATGGAAAATAATTTCCTCTGTAGTATTCAGCAGCTAATAAGTACAGGAAGGATTAAGATTTTTTAATAGAAGTAATTTACAAATCTGTTTAACTTTCTGGCACCAGTTGATTTAAAAAAAAAAAAAGTTTTTCACCGGAGTACCCCTTTAAATGCTATGCTATTTTATCTGATAAAATGTCGAACACCATGTCAGTCACCCATTGGACCCTATTAAAATCAATGGGGTCCGTCATGGGCTAATGGTGTATAATCAACCAGTTGTGTGTTTTTTTTTTTTTTTTGTGGTTCTGCTCCAAGAATGATGCAGAACGATAGAAACGAAAAACCAGACCAAGGGTACGTACATTCGAAATTGCGGTATTTCGCAAATAGAAGGACCAATATTCGTCCTATGTTGGCGAAATTCACATATTCGCTATGTTCGTTCTCTTTTTTTTTTTTTTCCCATGCGAAAATTCGTAATAAAATTTGCATAGTGCGCATGCGCAATTATATCTCACCTAAAAGAAGGGAGGGGTCAATGTCCAGTCTGGAAATGCTGAAATTTGCATAAATATTTGCATGAATATTTGCATAAATATTTGCATAAATTTGCATGTATAATTTTTTTTAAAACATTTAATTACGAATATATATCATTATATTCTAAATATCATTATATTCTAAATATTGGCGAAATTTGCATTTCGAATATTCGCGCTCAACACTACTCGGGACCTACCCTTTAATATTTGGCATCCATCTCCTGGCGCCCCCAACAACCAGCTGTTCGATGGAGTCGCGGTGCCCTTGCAAACATGCAGCCTCTTCAATGTTTACATCGGCTCGATAGCAATCACCATACTACAGAGCAAGGTCCTGTTGCGATGCCCTGTTCACTGTTGCAAAACTACAACTCCCAGCATGCCCGGACAGCCAACGGCTGTCCGGGCATGCTGGGAGTTGTAGTTTTGCAACAGCTGGAGGTCGCAGTTTAGAGACCTCTGTGCTACAGCCTTGTCCTACTCAAGTGAACAGGGCATCGCAACAGGATCTTTGACCAAAGTTGACGTTTTGCAACAGCTGGAGGGCCGCAGTTTGGAGACCACCGCTGTACTTTACACCGCCACTAAAATAGTGCAACAAGAACAGTTTTTTTTCTTCTGTTTGACAGTTCTGATCTATAAGGCGAAGTGATTGAGCTCAAGACTAGAGATGAGCGAACTTACAGTAAATTCGATTCGTCACGTACTTCTCAGCTCGGCAGTTGATGACTTATCCTGCCTAAATTAGTTCAGCTTTCCGGTGCTCCGGTGGGCTGGAAAAGGTGGATACAGTCCTAGGAGACTCTTTCCTAGGACTGTATCCACCTTTTCCAGCCCACCGGAGCACCGGAAAGCTGAACTAATTTATACAGGATTAGTCATCAACTGCCGAGCCGAGAAGTTCGTGACGAATTGAATTTACTGTAAGTTCGCTCATCTCTACTCAAGACGACCATTCCCCGATTCCCGTGTGTGTGTGTGTTAGGTTATTGTTTTTTTTATTTTTATTTTTTTTATTTTTTATTGTAATACATTTCATATCCCTCAATAACTCTTCAGTAATATCTGCTATGTTTAGAGATGAGCGCACTTACAGTAAATTCGATTCGTCACGAACTTCTCGGCTCGGCAGTTGATGACTTATCCTGCGTAAATTAGTTCAGCTTTCAGGTGCTCCGGTGGGCTGGAAAAGGTGGATACAGTCCTAGGAAAGAGTCTCCTAGGACTGTATCCACCTTTTCCAGCCCACCGGAAAGCTGAACTAATTTATGCAGGAAAAGTCATCAACTGCCGAGCCGAGAAGTTCGTGTCGAATCGAATTTACTGTAAATTCGCTCATCTCTAGCTATGTTCATTGCACTTTCACAGGTAACAGGAGGATTAATGATACCGGCGGTGACGTGAACCATTGCGCCGATTCACGGCTCCCATCACACCTTAGTTAAGCCCCATTTAAAGCCTCTGTTTCCTGTAAAAGTTTCATTGTCTGGATGGAGAGAATTTTATTCCCCGTTGTAGTAAAAGCGCCTTACAGGAGGGGGAGGAGTCAGAATACATTTTATAATATGCTTCCAGCATATCTTCTTAGCTGTTCCTCTGTTACTCTTCCTGGAAATGTATGTCTAAATTGACTACTTTGTGGGTACCGTAATTCTCTATGTTGGGCGGGGTTCTTTCTTGCATTGTATTTCTGTTGTTCTGCTTAGTGTTGAGCGGCATAGGCCATATTCGAATTTGTGATATTACGCGAATATAAGGACGAATATTCGTCATATATTCGCTACATTTGCATATTCGTAACATTCGCGTTTTATTTCCGCATATGCGAAAAATGGCATAGGCTAATTTTCGCATATGTGAAAATCAACATGTACGGAAATTCTCATATTCGAACATTAGTAATGCAAAGAAATGCGCGTATACGAACCTTCGCATATACGGAAATGAACATTCACAGAAACGCGCATATGCGAACATTCACACATGCGAAAATTACATACACAGAAATTCGCACATGCGAAAATTAACCTATGCAAACTTCACACATGCGAAAATCAGTCCATAAATAGGTTTGTTTATGCGAACATTCGCATAATCGAAAATTAGCATACACAACAATTCGCATATTCGAAAATTATCATACACAAATAATTCGTATGTTCGAAACATCATACACAAAATTTCGCATATTCGAAGATTGTCATGTACAGTAATTCGCATATTCGAAAATTAACATGCGCAAAATACATATGCGAAAATTCGTGTTTGCGAAAATCCGCACGCCAGTCTCACACAGTAGTATTAGAGCCTTCTTTACACCACACAAGCTGGAAGCAGAGAGGGGTGATCACTGTGATGTGTACTGCGAAAAACAAAAACAAAATAAAAAGAATATTCGTAATTATGAATATATAGTGCTAGATTCACGAATATTCGCAAATAAAATTTGCATTGCATTCGCGAGCAACACTAGTTCTGCTCTGACAATGGAGCAAAATGACATGTGCATGTACACAGAAATGCGCATATGCGAACATTCACATATGCGAAAATTGTGAATTGTTTACATGTTTTTATTTATAAAACTGGAAAAGGGGTGGAGGATTATTTCAATCTTTTTTTTTTTTTTTTTTTAAACCATTTTATTTATTACACATTTTTGTAGGTCCCCATATTTAAAGGGGTATTCCAAGCAAAAAAAAAAAATTTATATATCAACTGGCTCCGGAAAGTTAAACAGATTTGTAAATTACTTCTATTAAAAAAAATCTTAATCCTTCCAATAGTTATTAGCTTCTGAAGTTTTCTGTCTAACTGCTCAATGATGATGTCACGTCCCGGGAGCTTTGCATGATGGGAGAATATCCCCATAGGAGCTGGACAGCTCCCGGGACGTGAGTCATCAGAGAGCAGTTAGACAGAAAAAAACAACTCAACTTCAGAAGCTAATAACTATTGGAAGGATTAAGATTATTTAAAAGAAGTCATTTACAAATCTGTTTAACTTTCCGGAGCCAGTTGATATATAAAAAAAGTTTTGGCCTGGAATACCCCTTTAACCCCTTAAGGACCAAGGACGTACCGGTACGTCCTTGGTCCTGCTCTCCTGATATAACGCGGGGTTACACAGAGCTGAGCCGCGCGGCTAAAAGTGAAAGTTGCCGGCTAGCTCAGTCGGGCTGTTTGGGATAGCCGCGGCTAATCGCGGCATCCCGAACAGCTGACAGGACAGCGGGAGGGCCCCTTCCTGCCTCCTCGCTGTCCGATCGCCGAATGACTGCTCAGTGCCTGAGATCCAGGCATGAGCAGTCATGCGGCAGAATCGTTGATCACTGGTTTCTTATGAGAAACCAGTGATCAATGATGAAGATCAGTGTGTGCAGTGTTATAGGTCCCTATGGCATAACAATGATCAGTGTGTGCAGTGTTATAGCCCTATGGGATAACAATGATCAGTGTGTGCAGTGTTATAGGTCCCTATGGGTTAACAATGATCAGTGTGTGCAGTGTTATAGGTCCCTATGGGATAACAATGATCAGTGTGTGCAGTGTTATAGGTCCCTATGGGATAACACTGCAAAAAAAAAGTGAATAAAATCATTTAACCCCTTCCCTATTAAAAGTTTGAATCACCCCCCGTTTCCAATAAAAAAAAAAACACAGTGTAAATAAAAATAAACATATATTGTATCACCGCATGCGGTAATGTCCGAATTATAAAAATATATCATTAATTAAACCACTCGGTCAATGGCGTGCGCGCAAAAAAATTCCTAAGTCCAAAATAGTGCATTTTTGGTCACTTTTTATATCATTTAAAAATGAATAAAAAGCGATCAATAAGTCCTATCAATGCAAAAAAGATACCGTTAAAAAATTCAGATCACGGCGCAAAAAATGAGCCCTCATACCGCCCCATACACGGAAAAATAAAAAAGTTATGGGGGTCAGAAGATGACAATTTTAAACGTATTAATTTTCCTGCATGTAGTTATGATTTTTTCCAGAAGTACGACAAAATCAAACCTATATAAGTAGGGGATCATTTTAATTGTATGGACCTACAGAATAAAGATAAGGTGTCATTTTTACCGAAAAATGTACTACGTAGAAACGGAAGCCCCCAGAAGTTACAAAACAGCATTTTTTTTTCAATTTTGTCGCACAATGATTTTTTTTCCCATTTCACGTAGATTTTTGTGCAAAATTACTGACGTCATTACAAAGTAGAATTGGTGGCGCAAAAAATAAGCCATCATATGGATTTTTAGGTGCAAAATTGAAAGAGTTATGATTTTTTAAAGGCAAGGAGCAAAAAACGAAAATGCAAAAACGGAAACCCCCCCGGTCCTTAAGGGGTTAAATTTGGATTGCCATAGCATAGCATTGATCAGTGCTATTGGTGCTCTGCTTAGTCTGTCTGCAGTCTGTCCGGGCATGCTGGGAGTTGTAGTTTTGCAACATCTGGAGTTCCGCAGGTTGGAGACCACTGAGATAGACTGTATAAGCAGAGAGGATCTGAGCAGCATGGAGGGGGGGGGGGGGGGAGATCGCATAGCTAATTGGGACCCTGCTATTACGCTGCAGGGGTCCCGCTATATATATATATATATATATATATATATATCTAGTATCTATCTTATATCTATCTCATATCTATCTCATATCTATCTATCTATCTCATATCTATCTATCTCATATCTATCTATTATCTATCTATCTCATATCTATCTATCTATCTCATATCTATCTATCTATCTATCTATCTCATATCTATCTTATATCTATCTATCTCATATCTATCTATCTCATATCTATCTATCTATCTATCTATCTCATATCTATCTATCTCATATCTATCTATCTATCTCATATCTATCTATCTCATATCTATCTATCTGTCTATCTCATATCTATCTATCTCATATCTATCTATCTCATATCTATCTATCTCATATCTATCTCATATCCATCTATCTCATATCTATCCATCTATCTCATATCTATCTATCTCATATCTATCTATCTCATATCTATCTATCTCATATCTATCTCATATCTATCTCATATCTATCTCATATCTATCGATCTATCTATCTCATATCTATCTATCAATCTATCTATCTCATATCTATCTCATATCTATCTATCTCATATCTCTCTATCTCGTATCTATCTATCTGTCTTTCTCATGTCTATCTATCTATCTCATATCTATCTATCTATCTATCTATCTATCTCATATCTATATATCTATCTATCTCCTATCTATCTATCTATCTATCTGTCTGTCTGTCTATCTATCTATCTATCTCATATCTATCTATCTATCTATCTATCTCATATCTATCTATCTCATATCTATCTATCTATCTTATATCTATCTATCTCATTTCTATCTATCTATCTATCTCATATCTATCTATCTGTCTATCTATCTATCTCATATCTATCTCATATCTATCTATCTCATCTATCTATCTATCTATCTATCTCATATCTATCTATCTATCTGTCTATCTATCTATCTCATATCTATCTTTCTTTGGGACCCCCACCCATCAGGAGGGACTCCCACTATTCAGAAGACCAGTGCTCTGTCACTTCTTCATCCTTTATGGGACTTTATAACACCAGGGATGTTGACATAAGCCTTTATTGCACTAGACCACTAGGGAAGCTAACAATGAATAATGTAGTGGAATATAACTTATCCTGCAGATAGGAGATTAGTTATAGATCGCGGGGGGTCCGACTGCTTGGACCCCGCAATCTCCTTTACAGGGCCGCTGCAGTCCGCAGGAAGCATCGTGCCTTCCCAGCAGGAAGTCGTGGAAGACACGCCCCCTCCATGTATTGCTGTGGGATACATGAGGGGGCGTGTTGGCCGCCGCATCATGTGGGGGACGGAATGCCCCCTTTTTGTGGACTGCACGTCCCTGTATAGGAGATCGCAGGGTGGTCCAGTGATGGGACCCCCCACGATCTATAACTTATCCCCTATCCGAAGTTAAATTCCATTACAGTATTCCTTTAACCTCTTACTGCCCTAGACCATTAGTAAAGCTGACATTAACCTTTTTACCACACTAGACCACCAGGGATTGACCTTTTTTTTTTTTTTTTTTTTTTTAAATCTTACTAGACCATCAGGGATTTACCCTTCAATGCCCTAGACCACCAGGGATGTTACTATTAACCCTTTATGTACACTAGACCCCGGAGATATTAGATAATGAGGGCATGGAAGCCATAGCAACCACATGGGCCTTACAAGAATGCATTGCCTTGATATTCACGATTTGATAACTTGTACACGGGGGTAACAATATCCATTGGCAAAACTAGAAGAACACACCAACCCATTAATAAATCAAGATGCCGAGGCTAAAACCCAGCAGGAGGCTTTATCTGTAATGTGGATCGCGCCGTCTCTCTCTATCATATTTGTAGGATAATTGGTTGTGAAATCATACATGGAAAATCCTTATTGCTCATTTAATCTGCCTTGTGGGTCTCACACTGGGTTATGATCCTAGAAAATACCATAAAACAAGAAGTGTAATTTAAACTGCATTAACTTTATTAGGATTGTTTAGTGCATTTTCTGGCTTTTCTACCAAGAACATCTGGACATATCTTTAGATGAGTTTAAAAAGGATTGTCTAAAAGGAGACACTTCGGTTCCCCCTACTGCCTGGTTGGCATCTGACTGTATAAACTAAGGAATTCTCAGACTCATTACCATTGTGGAACCTCCAAAATGTCCACTCTTGGAAGCCCTTCACTTATTCCTGTCTTTTTGTACTATAAAAGTGACTGATCTAACCTCAGTTGTCTTCTCAGGAACCAACCCCTGACCACTTTTGAGGAACCCCCAGGATCGTACACGGCCCTGTTTGGGAAACCAGTTCTTCATACACTGCTCTAAAAAATAAAGGGAACACTAAGATAACACATCCTAGATCTGAATGAATGAACTAATCGTATGAAATACTTTCGTCTTTACATAGTTGAATGTGCGGACAACAAAATCACACAAAAATGATCAATGGAAATCAAATTTATCAACCCATGGAGGTCTGGATATGGAGTCACACTCAAAATCACAGTGGAAAACCACACTACAGGCTGATCCAACTTTATGTAATGTCCTTAAAACAAGTCACAATGAGGCTCAGTAGTGTGTGTGGCCTCCACGTACCCGTATGACCTCCCTACAATGCCTGGGCATGATCCTGATGAGGTGGCGGATGGTCTCCTGAGGTATGTCCTCCTAGACCTGGACTAAAGCATCCGCCAACTCCTGGACAGTCTGTGGTGGATGGAGCGAGACATGATGTCCCAGATGTGCTCAATCGGATTCAGGTCTGGGGAACGGGCGGTCAGTCCATAGCATCAATGCCTTCCTCTTGCAGGAACTGCTGACACACTCCAGCTACATGAGGTCTAGCATTGTCTTGCATTAGGAGGAACCCAGGGCCAACCGCACCAGCATATTGTCTCACAAGGGGTCTGAGGATCACATCTCAGTACCTAATGGCAGTCAGGCTACCTCAGGAAAGCACATGTGCGGCCCCCCAAAGAAATGCCACCCCACTCCCTTATGGACCCACCGCCAAACCGGTCATGCTGGAGGATGTTGCAGGCAGCAGAACGTTCTCCACAGCATCTCCAGACTCTGTCACATGTGCTCAGTGTGAACCTGCTTTCATCTGTGAAGAGCACAGGGCGCCAGTGGTGAATTTTCCAGTCTTGGTGTTCTCTGGCAAATGCCAAACGTCCTGCACAGTGTTGGGCTGTAAGCACAACCCCACCTGTGGACGTCAGGCCCTCATACCACCCTTCATGGAGTCTGTTTCTGACCATTTGAGTGGACAGATGCACATTTGTGGCCTGCTGGAGGCCATTTTGCAGGGCTCATGCAGTGCTCCTCCTTGCAAAAAGGTGGAGGTAGCGGTCCTGCTGCTTGGTTGTTGCCCTCCTACGTCCTCCTCCACGTCTCCTGATGTACTGACCTGTCTCCTGGTAGTGCCTCCATGCTCTGGAGACTACACTGACAGACACAGCAAACCTTCTTGCCACAGCTCGCATTGATGTGGCATCCTGGATGAGCTGCACTACCTCAGCCACTTGTGTGGGTTGTAAACTCCATCTCATGCTACCACTAGAGTGAAAGCACCGCCAGCATTCAAAAGTGACCAAAACATCAGCCAGGAAGCATAGGAACAGAGAAGTAGTCTGTGGTCACCACCTGCAGAACCACTCCTTTATTGGGCATGTCTTACTAATTGCCTATAATTTCCACCTGTTGTCTGTTCCATTTGCACAACATCATGTGAAATTGATTGTCAATCAGTGTTCTTCCTGAGTGGACAGTGGGATTTCACAGAAGTGTCATTGACTTGGAGTTACGTTGTGTTGTATAAGTGTTCCCTTTATTTTTTTGAGCAGTGTATTTCTTGTGTACAGCATATTTAGCCAGCGGGACATATGTTTTAAAGAAATAACAATGATAGAATCAGACATGATTCACTCGAAGACAAGTGAATTTGCTGATCTTTTAAGCAGTACATTGAAGAGTTTTACAATACAAACCTTTCAGACGTCACACAAATTCTTAGCAAATTACATTAATTCATTCTTACATCTGGAAGTTGGAAAAACTGGTTGGGTCACCTATTAGCCAGGAAAAGGAGTAAAGATCACCTTTCTACGTGGGTGAGGCTCAGTGTTAAATGCAAGACAAAGTGATCTGTGAAAGAAATGAAACACCTGTACAACAGTATTGTGGCGTCGGGGTGTGAGGTGCAGGGTAGATGTTATAACCCAAGCAGCAGATGTTATTAACCCCTTCTTGTTGTGACGCCAGGATGTGGTTTAACCTTAACCACCCGAAGGTAATACCGCTGCTCCTGGGCTAGGCACGGGGGCAATAAAGACACCGATGCCAAGTTACGGACAACGGTAGCTTTACTGAGGATAGACAGATGACACAGTCTATGCAGTACAGCCAATATCCCAAGGAGGTGACCAGTGATACAGGGGGACCTCGCAGGCTTGCCAGGACTTGCAGTAGTTAGACTGACTTTGGTGCAGGCCACGGTGATTAAACAGTAGACTTGACTTGATGACTGACAATTCGATGACTTTGAGCTTACTTGAGCTGACTTGTGGCTGTAGACTTTATGCTTGAGGCCTCCAATGCTCTGGACACACTCTGAGACGACTGCACTGGACCTCAGCAGGAGCAAGAATGCTGGAAGAGAGAGATTGTAGCTCCACCCCTGCTGTTATTGTGGTATCTAGCAAAGAGCCCATAGGTCACTTGGGGGGGGTCACCTGGTCACTAGGGCCTCCTGGGTAACAATCACATGGTAGAACAATTAAAGAAACAAAACATTATTAATATCACAACTTATAGACACAGGGGATAATATATAAAGGGGGCCTTGGGGACGTGGAGAGACTCTGCCTGACAGGGCAGGAGAAGTTCGGGGAAACACCATCCCATACTGTGCCACCACAGTACTACAAACACTGACTGACGGGGATGAACCAGCAACTACAGAGGATACAAGGGAGACTCTGGAAGAAGGCGGTGGTGACGTCCATGTCTGACGGAGCAGAAACATATACAGTACAATAGAACAAAATATCAGTGCAACCTTTTGACTATTTGCATCCTACATGGTCTACTTACTCTGTAGAGTAGGTGGTGACAGTGCCAACTAAGCTGAATAGGAAGGGGGGAGGGTAGGACTGAATGGCATTACCGTATTTTTCGCTCCATAAGACGCACTTTTTCTCCCCCAAAAGTGGGAAGGAAATGTCTGTACATCTTATGGAGCGAATGTGTGTGTGCTGAAGTGCAGGGAAGGCAGCAGAGGGGAGGCTGCTGAAGAGGTAAGCTTACCTGCCATGCCGCTGTCCCGTTCTGCCATGCCGCTATCCCGTTCTGACATGCCGCTCTCCCGTTCTGCCATGCCGCTGTCCCGTTCTGCCATGTCGCTGTCCCGTTCTGCCATGCCGCTGTCCCGTTCTGCCATGCCGCTGTCCCGTTCTGCCATGCCGCTGTCCCGTTCTGCCATGCCACTGCCCCGTTCTGCCATGCCGCTTTCCCGTTCTGCCATGCCGCTTTCCTGTTCTGCCATGCCGCTGTCCCGTTCTGCCATACCGCTATCCCGTTCTGCCATGCCGCTGTCCCGTATCGCCCGTCATTACGCACAGAGCGAACACGCTCTGTGCAGTAATGATAGCGGGGTGCCGCAGCGGCGATCCCCGGGGTCCCCAGCAGCGGGAACCGCGGCGATCTAACATCTTATCCCCTATCCTTTGGATAGGGAATAAGATGCCAGGGGCGGAGTACCCCTTTAATGGAGCTAAACAACAATATTAGAGACATTGCAATGCCAAGTGGAGGGCTTGGCAATTTTAACATTCCTTTGTGACAATTTTTCGTACCATCACTAGTGATGAGCGGCAGGGGCCATATTCGAATTTGCACTATTTCGCGAATATATGGACGAATATTCATCCTACATTCATCCTATGTTCACGATATTCGCTATGTTTGTTCTCTTTTTTTTTTCCCCATGCGAAAATTCGTAATTAAATTTGCATTGTGCGCATGCGCGATTATATCTTTCACCTAATAGAAGGAAGGGATCAGTGTCTGACTGGAAGTGCAGATATTCGCAAATATTTGCATATTCGCATATATTCGAAAAGAAAAAAAAAAAGAATATTCGTAATTACGAATATATATCACTATATTCCAGATATTATGAAAATTGCAAAGTGCCTATATTTGTGGTAAAAACTTGCATTACGAATATTCGCGCTCAACACTAACCATCACGTCTAATGAAAACTTTTCTTCATGACTTGGGGCAAGAAAACATAACATGAGTAGAAAAATACTATAAGTTTCCGATAGTTTACAGTGGTTTCCCACTTTGGCTCTCCGGTTGTTGCAAAACTTCTGCAACTTCCACCAACATAGAATCGGATTCTTTACTATAACAGCATTGAGACTATGGAATTCTTTGCGGGCAGACGTAATGGTGACTTGAAAATACACAAAGATAGACACACAAAAAAATAAAAGGCAGGTCAGCTTACCACCAGTCTAAAAAAAGATGTAGCCTGTGGCACAGGATGCAAGTTTCGGAAAAACACGGACAGCAGTAGGCCATTTTCCATGTGTATCGAAAAAAAAGTAGTGATATCCAGCAAACATATAAAAAGCAAGACATTCATGAAAAAAGTTAAAAACTCTAACACAACATATCACTAAAACAAGTGAGAAGCAGACGCATTTCAGGCTCTACACTAGCCCTTAATCATGTCCCTGATTAAGGGCTAGTGTACAACCCTTAATGCGTCAGTTTCACTTGTTCTCTACTTTTCTTATGTGGTAATGGGGTGTGAGATGCAGGGCAGATGGAATTACCCTAGGGGCAGGTGGCATTAACTCCTTGTGTTTGTGACATCAGGGTGTGGTTTATCCTCGATACCACCCGAAGGTATTCCGCTGAATCCTGGGCTGGGCACAGGGGCAATAATGTCCCCGACACCAAGTTACGGACAATGGTAGATTTACTGAGGGTAGACAGATGGTAAAGTCTATACAGTTCAGCCAGGGCCCACGGAGGTGACCAGTGGCACAGAGACATTAAGGGCTTGTTGGGACTTGAAGTAGGACTGGACAATTTAATGCAGGCCACGCTGACTTGACTGATGAATGACAAAGCTATAACTGTACTTACTTGCATTTGACTGTGGCTGCAGACTGGACTTGAGGCCTCCAATGACTCTGGACACGCACACTAGGACTCGACCTGACCTCAGAAAAGACTCAGGAACTAAGAGAGCGAGCGAGCTCCACCCAGGGCTTATATAGGGGAAACTAGCAGGGAGCCCATAGGTCACCCCTGGGATCACCTGGTCACTGGTACCTCCTGGGTAACAATCGCATGGTACATTTCTTAAAGTAACAACACATTATATATTATAATACATAGCAAAACATATGTACAGGGGGGAGACAGAAGGGAGGCTGCCTGACAGGACAGCAAGGGTACGAGGTAACACCTCCCATACTGGGCCACCACACTTTCTAGTTGAAAAGAAGCCTGGATGTTTTTACTAAGAGTAATAATACCACAAGTTATATTTAATAGATTATAGGAGTTGGACATTTATCCATGGACTTATTCCGATCGCCGCATTTGGATTGTACTGTTTTTACAACAGCTGGGGAGCAACCGTCTGGAGCCGGGGGCCACACTATGGAAAGATTTCTAACTGGACTTTGAATGTACAATAGCCATGACCTTACTGGTGGAAAATAACTTGATGAGACTCATTCCTACAGTGAGAAATTACATGATATGAATGCACTATATTTTTTATTTATTATGATTATTACATTTTTTTAAAGGGGTACTCCCATGGAAAACTTTTTTTTTTTAAATCAACTGGTTACCGAAGTTAAACAGATTTGTAAATCACTTCTATTAAAAAATCTTAATCCTTCCAGTACTTTTTAGGGGCTGTATACTAAAGAGAAATCCAACAAAGAAATGCATTTCTGTTAGGATTCGGCAGTCTGGTGGTGGATCCTCTGTGTCAGCTAGGGATTGGGGTGGACCGTACCGGTGGACCGGTTCTAAGTTGCTACTGGTATTCGCTAGAGCCCGCCGCAAAGTGGGATGGTTACATAGTTACATAGTTAGTACGGTCGAAAAAAAGACATATGTCCATCAAGTTCAACCAGGGAATTAAGGGGTAGGGGTGTGGCGCGATATTGGGGAAGGGATGGTATTTTATATTTCTTCATAAGCATTAATGTTATTTTGTTCCAGGAATGTATCTAATCCTGTTTTAAAGCTGTTAATTGTTCCTGCTGTGACCAGTTCCTGAGGTAGACCGTTCCATAAATTCACAGTCCTCAAGGTAAAGAAGGCGTGTCGCCCCTTGAGACTAAACTTTGTCTTCTCCAGACGGAGGCAGTGCCCCCTCGTCCTTTGGGGGGGTTTAACCTGTAACAGATTTTCTCCATATTTTTAGTATGGGCCATTAATATACTTATATACGTTTATCATATCCCCCCTTAAACGTCTCTTCTCAAGACTAAACAATGGTCCTGCTGCGGCGGTAGCAACCAGGTCGTGTCCACCGGTAGCGGCTCAACCTCACTGACTGCTGAGACTGGCGTGGGACAGAAGGACAAGGCAAGAGCAAGGTCGGACGTGGCAGAAGGTCAGGGCAGGCAGCAAGGGTCGTAGTCAGGGGCAACAGCAGAAGGTCTGGAACACAGGCTAGGAACATACACAAAACGCTTTCACTGGCACAATGGCAACAAGATCCGGCAATACTGGGAAGGGGAAGTGAGGTTATAAAGGCATGGAGCAGATGGGAGCAATACACTGATTGGGCCAGGCACCAATTAGTGGTGCACTGGGCCTTTAAATCTTAGAGAGCCGGCACGCGCGCGCCCTAGAGAGCGGAGCCGCGCGCGCCAGGACGTAACAGCAGGGGAATGGGACAGGTGAGTAGATTGGGATGCGACCCGCGAGCGGGCGCGTCCCGCTATGCGGATCGCATCCTTGCCGGCAGTGTCAGTGCAGCGCTCCCGGTCAGCGGGTCTGACCGGGGCGCTGCAGAGAGGAGAACGCCGCAAGCGCTCCGGGGAGGAGCAGGGACCCGGAGCGCTTGGCGTAACAATTTCCTCGGATGTCATGACCACAGTGCTCTCTGCTGACCTCTGCTGTCCATTTTAGGAACTGTCCAGAGGAGCATATGTTTGCTATGGGGATTTTCTCCTGCTCTGTAGAGTTCCTAAAATGGCCAGCAGAGGTCAGCAGAGAGCACTGTGGTCAGGACATCAGAGGAAATGCATTTCTTTTTTGTATTTCTCTTTAGTATACAGCCCCTAAAAAGTACTGGAAGGATTAAGATTTTTTTAATAGAAGTGATTTACAAATCTGTTTAACTTTTGGGTACCAGTTGGTTAACAAAAAAAAAAAAAAAAGTTTTCCACGGGAGTACCCCTTTAAGGATTATTTCCATTGAAGTGCAACCTGCAGCTTTGTGACATAAAGTCACAGCCGGATCTTTATTTTTAGATTATTTTTTAGTGCGTCTTGGCACAATTCTGAAAACACACCTAATGAATCATGAAAAATACTCCCACTAATGGCTGACATGAAAGGGGCTATGAAGTGTCACTTGTAACATGAAACATGGGTGACCGTGTGCTGAGACTCCGACTATTTTTAAGCCTCGGTGGATGGAAAATTGTTTATATTCTGCATAATTGTTGGAAATCCTTTTGTTCACTGAAGGGAACTGTATATACGTTGTTGACGACCAGCACTCTTCAGCATGCTTCTTATTCAATCTTTTATTATAGTAAATTAAAATTCATCCAGGGAGTCCATTCCAAACGTCACAACAAGCTTATATACAGTGGTCCCTCAAGTTACAATATTAATTGGTTCTGGGACGACCATTGTATGTTGAAACCATTGTATGTTGAGACCAGAACTCTATGGAAACCTGGTAATTGGTTCTGAAGCCCCCAAAATGTCATCCGAAAATAGGAAAAAGTGAGGATTAAAGAGAAATAAGTAGATAACTAATATAGATAAAGCAAATTCCTTACATATAAAAGTAATAAAGGTCTGCTGGGAGCTGTAATCACTGTCTGTGTCAGTGTTTCCCAAGCAGGGAGCCTCCAGCTGTTGCAAAACTACAACTCCCAGCATGCCCGGACAGCCAAAGGCTGTCCGGGCATGCTGGGAGTTGTAGTTTTGCAACAGCTGGGGGCACCCTGCTTGGGAAACACTGGTCTATGTAGAGGACAGGAGCTTCTTCGGGGTCCTGTACAGTACAGGCAATGTCCTAAAAAAGCAATGGAGTCGCCCTCACCTGGTGTGCAAAGGAGCAGCTTACCCTGGTACAGGTAAAGAGTACAGAACATGTAATTCCTCCCTGTACTGTAGGGGGCACTACCAGACACCAGTCAGTGCATATGCTTCAGTAATACAGGTAAAGAGTACAGAACATGTAATACCTCCCCGTACTGTAGGGGCGCTACCAGACATCAGTCAGTGCATATGCTTCAGTAATACAGGTAAAGAGTACAGAACATGTAATACCTCCCTGTACTGTAGGGGGTGCTACCAGACACCAGTCAGTGCATACGCTTCAGTAATACAGGTAAAGAGTACAGAACATGTAATACCTCCCTGTACTGTAGGGGGCGCTATCAGACACCAGTCAGTGCATGCACTTCAGTAATACAGGTAAAGAGTACAGAACATGTAATACCTCCCTGTACTGTAGGGGGCGCTACCAGACATCAGTTAGTGCATACTCTTCAGTAATACAGGTAAAGAGTACAGAACATGTAATACCTCCCTGTACTGGAGGGGGCGCTATCAGACACCAGTCAGTGCATGCACTTCAGTAATACAGGTAAAGAGTACAGAACATGTAATACCTCCCTGTACTGTAGGGGGCGCTACCAGACATCACTTAGTGCATACTCTTCAGTAATACAGGTAAAGAGTACAGAACATGTAATACCTCCCTGTACTGTAGGGGGCGCTACCAGACATCACTTAGTGCATACTCTTCAGTAATACAGGTAAAGAGTACAGAACATGTAATACCTCCCTGTACTGTAGGGGGCGCTACCAGACACCAGTCAGTGCATACATTTCAGTAATACAGGGGTTTTTACCAGTGAATGCCCATTCTGATTGGTCGATTCTTCCTGCCATTGACACATTTCCCAGATCTGGACTGTCTGTATCATTGTATGTTGAGTCTGGTTTCAAGTTACAATGGTCCAGAAAAGACCATTGTATGTTGAAACTATTGTATGTTGAGGCCATTGTAAGTTGAGGGATCACTGTACCAATATGTTTAAAATGGTTAAACAGGTTAGGAGCTAACGCATTTTGAGCCATTATAACTTAGATGCCATAAATAAGAGCTATAGCAGCTCAAAGCATATTGAAGGTGATTTATCAAAAACAATCCAGAGGAAAAGTTGCTGAGTTGCCCATAGCAACCAATCAGATTGCGTCTTTCATTTTTGAAAAGTCCTCTGAAAAATGAAAGAAGTGATCTGATTGGTTGCTATAGGCAACTCAGCAACTTTTCCTCTCGACAGGTTTTGATAAATCTCCCCATTATTTCTAACCTTATCCTGTTCAGCTCATATGTCATGAACAATAGTGTTGCTCGCGAATATTCGCAATGCGAATTTTATTCATGAATATCGCATATATAGCGAATATAGCACTATATATTCGTTATTACGAATATTCGTTTTTTTTTGTTTTTTTTTTCTTCACAGTACACATCACAGTGATCACCCCTCTCTGCTTCCAGCTTGTGTGGTGTAAAGAAGGCTTTTGCGAATTTTCGCTTACGCTAATTATTGCATATGCTAATTTTCGCATTTGCGAATTTCCGCTTACTCTAATTTTCACATGTGCTAATTTTCGTATTTGCAAATTTTTCGCATATGCTAATTTTCGCATACGTTTACTTTTAGCATACGCTAATTTTCGCATATGTAAATGTTCGCATATACGAAAATAAAACGCGAATATTACAAATATGTGAATTTAGCAAATATATGACGAATATTTGTCCATATAATATAATAACATAAGAATATGGATTATGCCGCTCAACAACATATTCGAATTCGCGAATATATGGACGAATATTCGTCATATATTTGCTAAATTCACATATTTGTAATATCCGCGTATGGGAAAACATTCGCATATATGAAAAGTAGCATATACATATTTACGCATATGCGAAATTTCGCACACCAGTCTCACACAGTAGTATTAGAGCCTTCTTTATACCACACAATCTGGAAGCAGAGAGGGATGATCACTGTGATGTGTACTGTGAAAAAGAAAAAAAAAAAACAAAAAAAAATGAATATTCGTAATTACGAATATATAGCGCTGTATTCGCGAATATTCGCGAATATGTGGTATTCGCGAATAAAATTTGCATTGTGAATATTCGCGAGCAACACTACTCAACACTAGTAAAGAAGGTTTTTGCGAATTTTCGCTTACGCTGATTATTGCATATGCGCATTTGCGCATTTTCGCATCTGCAAATTTTCGCTTATCCTAATTTCCGCGTATACTAATTTTCGCATTTGCGAATGTTTGCTTACCCTAATTTTCGTTTATGGTAATTTTCGTATATGCTAATTTTAGCTCATGCTAATTTTTGCATATGCTAATTTTCGTATTGGTTAATTTTCGCATTTGTTAATTTTCGCATATGCTAATTTTTGCATTTACGAATTTTCGCTTACACAAATTTTCGCATACGTTAATTTTAGCATACGCTAATTTTCGCATATGAGAATGTTCGCATATATGAAAATAAAACGCGAATATTACTAATATGCGAATTTAGGAAATATATGACGAATATTCGTAAATATATTCGCGAAATATCGCAAATTCGAATATGGCCTATGCCGCTCAACACTAATGAACAAGAGCTAAAGCAGCTCAAAATGCGTTTGGTTTCTAACCTTTTTTCATCCTGATTAGTTCATATGCCATGAATAAGAGCTATAGCAGCTTGAAATGTATTGGTCCTAACACTTCTTTTTTATCCAGTTCAGCTCATGTGCCATGAATAAGAGCTAGAGCAGTGGTGGCCAACCTGCGGACCTCCATATGTTGCAAAACTACAACTCCCAGCATGCCCGGACAGCCTTTGGCTGTCCGGGCATGCTGGGAGTGGTAGTTTTGCAACAGCTGGAGGTCCGCAGGTTGGACACCACTGAGCTAGAGCATCTTTTAATGTGGTTAATCCTAACCTTTGTCCAACCTTTCCAGCTCATATGCCATGAAAAGGGGCTATAGCAGCTCTAGACGCATTAGTCCTAAACTTTTTTTCATTCCTGTTTAGCTCTTATACCATGAATAAGAGCTATAGTAGCTCAAAACCTGTTAGTTCTTGGCTTTTTCCATTATATACTGTATATCCTGTTTAGCTTATATACCATGAATAAGAGCTAGAGCATCTTGAAACACGTTGGTTCCTAATCTTTTTATATCTTGAAACACGTTGGTTCCTAATCTTTTTACATCCTGTTCAGCTCATATGTCATGAATAAGACCTAGAGTATGTCGAAACACGTCGGATCCTAATCTTTTTCGTCTTGAACATGTCAGTATACCTTTCTGTAAAGTTCGGAATCTACTTCATGGATGGATTTATCTGGTCTTCAACATTTATTCACCTGTTTGTCAGGGGATTTTAAAAGGGTACTCCTGTGAAAACCTTTTTTCTTTTAAATCAACTGGTATCAACTGGTGGCAGAAAGTTAAACATATTTGTAAATTACTTCTATTAAAAAATCTTAATCCATCCTGTACTTATTAGCTGCTGAATACTACAGAGGAAATTCTTTTCTTTTTGGAATGCTCTCTGATGACTACACGATCACAATTCTCTCTGCTGACATTATTATAATAATAACACTTTATTTATTGTTGTCCTTAGTGGGATTTGAACCCAAGGCCCCAGCACTGCAAGGCAGCAGTGCTAACCACTGAGCCACCATGCTGCCCTTAGCATGCATCTGCTATGCATCTGCTATGCATGGTTGCTAAAATGGACAGAGATGTCAGCAGAGAGCACTGTGCTCGTGGTGTCATCAGTGTTCCAAAAAGAAAGGAATTTCCTCTGTAGCTTTCAGCAGCTAATAAGTACTGGAAGGATTAAGAATTTTTTAATATAAGTAATTTACAAATATGTTTAACTTTCTGCCACCAGTTGATTTAAAAGAAAAAAGGTTTTCACCGGAGTACCCCTTTAAGGACTGTGCATTAGGTGTGTAGCTGGATTCACTACTTTAAACTGCTTCATGGCTAAAGGGGTAGTCCAGTTTCTACAGGACTTCCGATAATAACCAAGCATGAAGCCCAGCTATCTTCAGACATCCTATACCGAGTGAATGAAGCTGCCCCTGAGCATGTGTGCTATCCTCTCTATTCACTCAGGGGACAGCTGGCCTTCATTCTTGCCATTGGTAGGAATCCAAAAGGTCGGACCCCCTACCAATCAGATCCTATGGATAGGTGATCAGTTATACCCTTGGGCTAGGTTTTCATGTAATGAGTGTAATGCAATATACTTTCTATATCAGTGCTTCTTTTTTTTATTTTTTATTTTTTTTTATTTTTTTTTAATGAACTGGTGCCAGAAAGTTAAACAGATTTGTAAATTACTTCTATTAAAAAATCTTTACCCTTCCAGTACTTTTTAGCAGCTTTACGCTACAGAGGAAATTCTTTTCACTTTGAATTTCTTTTTTGTCTTGTCCACAGTGCTCTCTGCTGACACTCTTTTTTATTATAAAAGTACAAAACACAAAACAAGTTCATTTCACTGTAACAAAATTAACAAAACTGAACATAAAAACAAACTATCCGTCTCAAAATAACAACTTAAACCTTCCTAACCGGCCAGCCCAGATAAACCAAAAATAAATGAATAAATAAATCATTACCTACTATATTCCAACACACACACACACACACACATACCTAATGAACATAAATAAAGTTTTCCTCGCTTGGATCAAAAACTAAAAATATCCAAACTAGGAAACATAACCACACTCCCCCCCCCCCCCTAAAAACAAAAATATGGCTAGCTGCCTTAACAAAAATAATATAATACTATAGTAACTGAAAACTGGTCCGACTGCCTTTCTCTCAAAATAATTATGACATTATATAAATAATAATAAAAATAAAAAAAAATAAAAAAAATAAAAAATGTAAATAAAAATACAAAAAAATTCCCACTATACATAAAACCATACAGAATATACATACCAAAAAAAAAAAAAAAAAAAAAAAAAAAAAAATACATTTATAACACAGAAAAACAACCTATACTAAACTATCCCACCACCCCCTCTGGACATGGGTCAGAGTCCATAGGTCACAGTTTTTGTCCACAACTGACCCATACCAGACCCCCAAAATAGTACCCACTGCAACAGTCCAGTCCTGGGTACACACCACCACCACCCCCCCCAAAAAAAAGAAACCCCACCCAACCTAAAATACACCCCTACCCACCTAATGTAAACAGAACAATATATACAAAACAATATATACATAGTCTACAACAAAGCAATATTAACAGTACAATACACCAAAACCACAAGGCCCAAGTTTGGTTGCCTGCAAGCCCTTTACAATCCATCCATAGAAAACAAAACAAAAGGCTAAGGTGACATGCATAGCCCCCCACCAGGAAGAAGGATGGCAATCCTGATAAAATTAAATTTAAATTCCTCTCCCTATCAACCTCTAACCCTATCACTATCCCTTCATGAAACTGACCCTATACTCACCCTAAGATATATACACTATCCCTGGCCAAAATAAGGTACTTCACCTTAAGGGCCTAGTACCTAGGGCACATCAAAAGAAAAACCTCTCCATAGGAGAGAAGCCCTACTGGTACCAAGACTGCCATACTCCAAAGACCTGATCTTCCCGAGGTCACCAGTGATGTTCCTACAGACCTCCACCTCGGAGAGGACTTTCTGTTGGGTCGATACTAAGCACCGTGCATTCCATGTGTAGTACCTAACCACTAAACTAACTAAGAATAAAGTGCCCCGGTCTCGGCCACCCAGGGACCTGAATGCCCCATAAGCCCACTCCGGATAGGTAAGGCCGGCAAGTTGACTCCAGTTGATGGAAGCGCCCACCCGGTTGTAAACCCCTATATTAAAGGGACAATGAAGCAGGAAGTGGTCCATGCTTTCCAGCGTGTCCCCGCACTCTTCTCGGGGACATCCCCGGTCATCAGAGTTCCTACACTTCAGGTTGTCCCTTACATATAGCTTCCCCTGAAAGCAGCGCCAGGCCAAGTCCCAAAACTTCTGGGGGATCCTTTTCATGTTCAAAAGATACAACCCCACCCTCAGATCCCGACCTGGGCAGTCCCTGAGCGCCAGAGGCTTCTGGAAGTGGGTCAACAGAACCCGTTTGTCAAGGAACTGCCTTGACTGGGTCCTGATCTCCCACACTCCCAGACCCCACCGGCGTATCGCCTTCAGAGTCGGGGTAGCGTAAGCCGGAAGATATCCATGGGGTGTACGGAGGTCCTTCACTCGCCCTCCTCTCTCCCATTCCTGGAAGAAAGGCCGAAACCATTCCCTGCAGGAGAGTACCCACGGAGAAGCCCTCTCTGACCAGAGGTTTGCGATGTTAGCTTTCAAGAAGGTGTTCGTAAAGAACACCACAGGGTTTACCATAGATAAACCCCCTAGTCTCCTCGTGCGGTACGTAACCTCCCTCTTGACTAGGTTCATCCTGTTCCCCCATAACAGTTGGAAAAACAGGCTGTAGATCCTAGTGTAGTAAGCCTCTGGCAAGATACATACGCTGCCCAGATAGATAAACAAGGGGAGCAGGTACGATTTGATCAGGTGTACCCTTTCCCTGAGGGTCATAGACCAACCCTTCCACTGGTCCACCTTCTGAGCGGCATCCTGGAGCTTACCATCCCAGTTTTTGGTGGGATAATCATCTTGGCCGAATGTGATGCCTAAGACTTTTGCTGACTCTTGGGGCCCTGGAAGGGTGTCCGGGAGATCAAACGTGGGGTCTCCCCCTCCCAGCCAGAGACTCTCACACTTATCCCGGTTGATCTTAGACCCGGATGCCTCCGAGTAGCGGTCCACCTCCGACATCACCACATCGACCTCCTCTCTTGAGGAGACGAAAATAGTGACATCGTCAGCGTACGCCACCACTCTCTGGGCGACATCCAGCTCCGCCAGACTCATCCCGACTCCCGCCAACGGCCCACAATCTACCCTCCGGACGAAGGGATCGATTGCGAACACGTATAAAAGCGGGCTAAGAGGACAACCCTGACGGACTCTGGAACCCACCACAAAAGAGCGGCCAGACCACCCGTTCACCAGCGGGAAACTCTCTGCCCCTGCATACAAGATCTTAAGCCAATTAACAAAAGTAGTTGGTAAGCCATATCTCAGGAGGACGGACCATAGGTACTCGTGGTTCACCCGATCAAATGCTTTGGCCTGATCCAAGGACAGCAAGTACCCCTTCCAGAGACCTGCACTACTCCGCTCCACTGCCTCCCTGACACTAAGGACAGCACTTAAGGTGCTTCGGCCTGGAAAAGAGCAGTGCTGAGCCCCCGAAAGGAGCCGGGGTGCAAACTTCACCAGCCGATTAAACAATATCTTAGCCAGAAGCTTCCTGTCCGTATTGAGAAGAGCTATGGGTCTCCAATTCTCAATCCGGCTAGGATCTTTACCCTTTGACAGAAGAATCAGGGCTGACCTCCTCATTGACTTTGGCAGAGTGCCCGAGGAGAGACACTCATTGAATACCTCAGTCAAGAGGGGAGCTAAAGACTCCTTAAAGGTCCTGTACCACTCGGATGTTAAGCCATCCGGACCTGGCGACTTCTTAGGGGCAAGCCCCTCGATCGCCATTCTCACTTCCTCTTCCCTGATTTCTTCTGCCAAAACATCAAGAGAGGGGTCTACCCCTGGCTCAGGAATGGTTTCAGTCAGGAAAACCGACATCCTGTCTCGATCTAGATCCTTCCTTCCCAAGAGGTGCGAGTAGAAGGATCTGACAACCTCCAAGATCCCTGATCTGGACCGATTCAGAGATCCTGTACTATCAATCAGTCCTGAAATGACTTTACTACTCACTGACATCTTACAGTTTCTGTAAGGGTCGGGCGAGCGGTACTTCCCGAAATCCCTCTCAAAAACCAAAGATGTGTGCCTATCGTACTGACACCTCATCAGCAAGGACTTCACTCTGGAGATATCCTCTCGGCTACCTCCAGTCGAGACGAGAAGCTCGAGTTTCCTCCTCAGACCCTGATACAGGCGGTACCTGTTCAGGGACCTGAGGCTCGAGAGCTGGCGGAAGAACCCCGCAACCCGCTTCTTGAATATCTCCCACCACTCTGACTTACTACTACATAGGCCCAGTAAAGGTACCTGGCTCTGAAGAAAATCCTCAAAGGACTGTCTTACTTCCGCTTCCTCCAGGAGGGACGAATTCAGCTTCCAATAACCTTTTCCCATCCGGGGGGTCTCTGAAACATTCAGGGAAAACAAAATCATACAGTGATCGGAGAACTCCACCTCAACCACGGACACTACGGAAGAGACAGCTTCCTCCTTTAAATAAAACCTATCTATCCTAGACCTGCGACTACCTTGATGATAGGTGAAACCCGTGTGGCCTGAGGGGCTCCGGATGTGGGCGTCCTCTAGGCGAGCTTCTCTAGCTATGCTAATCAGTGCCACACTATCGCAAGTCAGCGGACCATTGGAGCCTCTCCTATCTTGGGACCTCGTGACATTATTGAAGTCCCCTCCAAAGATCACTTGCCGACTCGTAAAAAGAAAGGGCTTAATCCTCATAAAGAGATCTTTACGGCCCCGCTTAGTTTGCGGGGCGTAGATGTTAATGAGCCGGAGCTCTTGTCCCTTCATGAAGACATCTAAGATCAGGCACCTCCCCATTTCTAATTCAATAACCCGTCGGCATTCAACAGGAGCGGTAAAAAGGACCGCCACCCCACTATACGGCTCAGCCGCAAGAGACCAGTGGGAGGGACCGCGCCTCCACTCTCTTCTGGCTTTTACCAGAGAGGCTAGATCTGACAACCTGGTCTCCTGTAAAAGGAAAATGTCGGCTTCAACACGGCCGAGAAAATCAAAGGCTGCGAATCTAGCCGTATCTGACTTTATACTGGCACAGTTAATAGATGCCAGCGTCAATGGGGTGAGTGCCGCCATACAGGGTGATTAAATTAGACGGCCACACCCTTTACTTTCTCTTTCCCTTCTTTTTTGCCCCCTCATCCCCCGAAGAAGACGAGAGGGCAGGACCACTCTTGGATCTTTTTTTACACTCCGATTGATCCATATGGTCCCCGTCTCTGTCCGGCTCCGGTCTAGCCCTGCCCTCTGAGGAAGGTGCCTCAACAGGACAGGGCCCAGTTCCCCCCAGAGGCTCCTTCTCCCTAGGCACCCCGTCCTCACCTTCCCCCTCCAAGGAGGGGGAGGAGATGGTATCGAGGACGAGGTATCGGTTTGACAGGTCAATCAGAGGGGGGGCAGTCAGGCTTCCGTTTTGGACCTGGCCCGTAGTACAAGGAACTTCAGAGGGCTCTGACCTCTTCTTTCTCCCTTTCCTTTTGCCCTTATCTTTCTTTTTGGGCCTCACCCCACTTTCCTCATCCACACTTTCATAGTGGGAGGAATCGGAAGGGTCGGCCATATTGCCTTTCTCTCTGTGAAGTCTCCTGATCTCCTCATCCAGCACGTTCTCTTCTAGGGCTTCAGCGGTTACAGGGCCAGCTTCAGGAGCAGGGGCTAAAGCTGCCCCCGTCACCTGGGCACTCTCCAGCTCCCTACTCCTTCTACGATTTTCCTCCCGCCTTAGTTTGGCGGGGCCCTTTTTCCTCCTCACTAGCCCTGTTGCGCCCCCATCCCTGCCCGTACCCTCCCCAGCCGAGGCAACTTCGCAGCTCTCCTCAGCCGGAGCGGCCGCCGCACGGGCGAAGGCGCTAGGACAACGGCTAAAAGGGTGCCCGAGGACACCACACAGGTGGCACCGGATCTGCCTACAGGATGCGGCCAGATGACCCACCCCACCACACAAAGCGCAGACCTGCACAGTACAGGCTGCGCTAAAGTGGGTGGGGCTGCCACACCTGTGACAGACCTTGGGTTGCCCCTGGTAGAAGACCTGGATCCTATCGCGTCCAAGGAAGGCGGCTGACGGAATGTGGGCAACTGTACTCCCTGAACGCTTGAGTTTGACGGAAAACGTCCAGGCCCCGGACCAGATCCCGTGCTCATCCAAGTTTTTCTTGGGCATATCCGTCACATCCCCATACCGACCAAGCCAGGTCATAATGTCATAACAAGAAAGTGACTCGTTACGGGTCAAAACGGTAACTTTCTTGACAGAGTTCTGACGGGAAATCGCCTTGACGGCAAAATCCCGCCAGCCGGGCTCGTTCTTTGCCACTTCGTAGTTTGACCAGAAGAGTTCGAGACCCTCTGGCCGTACGAAACTGACATCAAACTCGGATGAACCGTAGGGGTGAATGAGGGCAAAGATGTCACTTGCCCTGAATTCCATCTGAAGGAGGAGCTCAACCACTTTAGAGCGAGGTGGGCACGCATCCTCGCCCCTCCAAATCAGACGGACCACATTCCTACGGTTACTGTCCTGCCCGGTTGTCGGGAGGGACCAGACCACCTCCCCATTCCGCTCTCGGAAAGCCCCCAAACCGTGCCTCTCTATCCAGAAAGACAGGTCGACCTCACCCCTTCCCTCTACCTGGATCGACCTGTCGCCCCTGCGTAAAGCCTCCAGGAGGCGCTGTTGCAAGTGGCCTCCAGAGCCGGACAGAGATGGGGACCCCCCTGAACCCCCGGCAGTGACATTGGCATAGCTCCTAGAAGCAGCCACTACCGGGGGGGCAGCCAGACCAGACCCAGACCCAGAACCGTCAGTACAGCCACTCACACCACTACTCCCATCTTTATTCCCATTCATACCCGACTTTCCACTCTTACCACTACTAGTCCCACCATCATTCACTCCACTTACACTCCCACATGCACTCCTCTCATCCACAACACTACTACACTCAGCATTCTCACATCCTCCACTCATTACCTGCCTAACAGATTCTGGGCTGGCTGGGACTTGTAGTATAGCTGGTTTAATAATGTTCTTTGCTTTCTTAGCTGTTGCTGGGGTTGACGCCAAGGGCTCCTCCTCCATGGGCGATGTCCCTTCTGGAGTCTGGAGCTGCCCCCCCGGGCGCACCCCAGCTCCGCCCACACTCTCTGACACGCAGGGAATCCCCACCGTGCCAGCTGTGCCCGTCCGCACGGGCTCTGCAGCAGACTCTGACGCCCGGACACTCCCCTCCCTCACAGAGGAGTGTACCGCAGCGCCCACAGAACATATAGTACTCGGAGGACCGCCCCCTGAGCACCTGGACCCACCATTCTCTGCCAACGGCGCCTGGACACTCCCCCCCCTCACAGGGGAGTGCCCCGCAGCGCCGGTAATGCCCACAGCACTCGGGGAACCGCCCCCCGAGCACGCGGCGGCATAGCTTGCCTCGCCACTTCCCACCATGAGCCCATCCTGCCCCTCCCTACCGGCAGGATGGGTGGGCTTCACATCTATTGCGCCTACAGCCTTTTCAGACGCCATGCTGTACCCCCCTTGCTGGCCCCGGTCCATGACAGGAACGGGGTCTGGCAGTTTGGGGGGCCCAGCAGCCTGAACCAACTTCACAGCTGGCCCAGACTGCTTGAATGAATGAAAAACAAAAGATACCGTTTCCTGAACTTTCTGCTTCTTCCTTTTTTTCACTACATCATTCTTGCCAAGATCTTCACCAAAGGCAAAATCCTCAAAGCGGGTAGGTGACTCCTGCTGCACAATAGCTCTCAGCAAACCCCCACTAGCTGCGTCCTCTTCACAGCTATCCTCCATCTCCCCATCACTGGAAGGTAACGCCACTTGATAGGGCTCTGGGTAGCTATCTTGGGGGGGCTGGGGGTCACATGCACCAGGGGCAGCATCCCCCTCACTCTCCACAGCTTCACCTGACTCTCCATCACCTTCCTCCTCTCCATCTTCCTCCTCACTGCTGTCCTCATGGCTGTCTGCACATGCATGCGGGTTTTTAAATCTTTCATTGTTAGTAAGTTTTTCCTTAAAGAACCCTGCATCCTCAGCAATGTTCCTTCTGGCCTCCTCCACCTCAGCCACCTTTGCCTTAAGAGCCCGCACCTGAGCAGTAAACTTCTGCCTCTTACCTGCAGAGGCATTGTCAGCCTGGTAGCGTGAAAACTTCAGGTCTTCCCTCAGGCTCCTAAGTTTTCTTCCCAACTCTTCATACTCCGCCATCTTGGATTGGATCCGTGACCCATACATCTCCAGAGACTCCCTTGGACCCCGTACCCCCCATTGCTGGGGTTCAGGGGTAGCAGAAGGTCCGCTGTTCTTGGCTGTAGCCTTGCGTCCTTCGGGTTTGGACGGGGGAGCGGGCTCCGCATTTCTGCGGGCCCTGCTGGAACGCCTCACCCCGACCTTGGAACCGGCTGTAGATGCTATCTTCCCCCCTCTCGCCAGCCGGGAACGAGAGGTAGAAGCCCGAGACTCCCTTGGCTCCATGCAGGAAAGCTCTCCCCAGGGGCCTGCCACACCCCTGGGAAGGCAGGTGAAAAACGCTGCTTCTCTCTGTGTGGAAGTCTGGAGCTCAAAGGAGACACACCCGACAACTTCACACACTGAAACTGCTGTGTTCAGAGGATGTGCTCTGTGCTGACACCTCTGTCCATGTCAGGAACTGTCCAAAGCAGCATAGGTTTGCTATGGGGATTTTCTCCTGCTCTGGACACTTCCTGATACGGGCATCAGGTGTCAGCAGAGAGCACTGTGGTCAAGACAAAAAAGAAATTCAAAAAGAAAAAAATTTCCTCTGTAGCATACAGCTGCTAATAAGTACTGGAAGGGTAAAGTTTTTTTTAATAGAAGTAATTTACAAATCTGTTTAACTTTCTGGCACCAGTTGATTAAAAAAAAAACAATAATTTTTCCACCGGAGGGAGTATCCCTTTAAGCATGTCAAATTCTATCAAACAGCTTTCACGCCCCCTCCCTTAGATATGAATGGAGGGGTGTGGCGTGACGTCATGAGGGGGAGGGGGCTGGGTCGTGACATCACGTCTCCGTCTTGGAGGTAGCGTCTGGCACAGAATGCCGGGGGCTGCACCGAAATTGTGGTTCTTAACCCCTGTGATCATATATCTTATCCCCTATCCTTTGGATAGGGGATAAGATGTATAATGCCAGAATACCCCTTTAGGGTACGTTCACACAGGCGGCTTACCTGCAGAATTTCCGCAGCGTATTTGCTGCGGAAAATCCGCAGCGGATTTTGCTACCATAACCTTCAATGGGTCTGAAGAAAAATCAGCAAATCTGCCTCTATAACGGATTTTCTGCTGACACATTGAAGTCAATGGTAGCAAAATCCGCTGCAGATTTTACGCAGCGGAAAATCCGCAGGTAATCCGCCCGTGTGAATGTACCCTTAAAGTGAATGGAACCAAGTTGTAATACTACCCACAACCTGGGGACAGACGTGGAGCTGTTTTTGAAAGAACTTAGCTCTGTTTTTTTCCCTGGATAACCCTTTTAAGCATGTCCACGCTTAGGGGGAGATTTATCCAAACCTGTCCAGAGGAAAAGTCGCTGAGTTGCCCATAGCAACCAATCAGATCGCTTCTTTCATTTTTCAGAGGCTTTTTCAAAAATGAAAGAAGCGATCTGATTGGTTGCTATGGGCAACTGTACCACTCTTCCCCCTACACAGGTTTCGATAAATCTCCTCCATTGTTGTTTATATTGACAGGCTGACAACTCCATATCTGTCACACAACAGACAAAAGGACAGTGGTCTCCAAACTGTGGACCTCCAGCTGTTGCAAAACTACAACTCCCAGCATGCCCGGACAGCCGTTGGCTGTCCGGGCATGTTGGGAGTTGTAGTTTTGCAACAGCTGGAGGTCCACAGTTTGGAGACCACTGCACTAGGAGCCCCAGACGAATTTGACTTATTGGGGCTCCTTTGTGTTGCACGTTATGCTTTTCTTCATATATGATGGAATATCCAATGAACAGAGCCTTACACTTCTGAGATTTTGCTACAATTACATCCAGTCTACAGCAGTAGTGCATATGTCCGTCCTGTGCTGTCATTTTCCTACAGTGTCCCCTCAGGCCATGTTCACACGGCAGAATTTCCCTGCAGAATTCCGAAGAAGAATTCCGCCGTAATTTACTGCCTATTGATTTCAATGGGATTCTGCAGTCCCATTCTGCCGCAGAAATTCTGCATTCCACAAAAATATGAGACCAGTCTTATAGTTTACGGAATTCTGTGGTCGAAATCCCATTGAAGTCAATGGGGCTTGAATTTCGAGGGACTTATTGTGTTCTGAGAAATTCAAGCTTTGCTGAGCGGAATCTGTGCGGAATTGCGGAAATTCCGCCGTGTTAACATACCCTTATAAGTAAATTGTATCAGGTGTTTAGGTTGGGTGTTTGGCTATGTCAAATACACCGGTCACGAGGGTCATACAGTGGGGGTCTAGCAGCTGTGACTACAATTCATTCACACTACGAAACCCCCTCCGGCATCGACGGTCCCCATAGACGGCAATGTATTCCGCGTGATATTCCAGAGGTAGCTGGAAATCTGTCACATGATCACTCCCGCACTAACCACAGGTACTGACGGATAGTGCGGGGGACGCTGATTCATATGATCCCTACATTGCCCGGATCCGTCCAGCCGTTCGCCCGCAATCTTAGTTTTTCTATATATGCAAATGTGGCTGTAACTGGCACGGGCGGGGTTTTCAGGAGCCTAGTGGCACTGTGACGTCAGCACCACCTGTACACAGCGCCGCTCACTTATGAATATTCATCCCCCCTCTCTCCGGCTCTTCCCGCCGCTTCTAACTGGTCTTCACTGCGCATGTGCCGCTTCCTGACATGCGAAGTGATGACCAGTTAGGAGGGGGGATGAATATTCATAAGTGGGCGGTGCTGTGGACGAGCGGCGCTGATGTCACAGTGCCACTAGGCTCCTGGAAACCCCGCCCGTGCCAGTTACAGCCATATTTGCATATATAGAAAAACTAAGATTGCGGGCGAACGGCCGGACGGATTCGGGCAAGGTAGGGATCATATGAATCAGCGTCCCCCGCACTATCCGTCAGTACCTGTGGTTAGTGCGGGAGTGATCATGTGACAGTTTTCCTTGAAATTCCCTTGTGTGCACTGGAATCCAATTGACTGCAATGGGGAGCTGCTGCACCGGAATTTCCTTGTGAAAATCTGTAGTGTGAACCTGGCCTTATGAAAACCCATGAGCTGACTCTTTCATGCCCTGTACTAATGGAACCCAAATAATGCGTCTAATACAACCAACTCCAATCTGTAGTTTGGGGGTAGGTAGGTAGGCGCACCGGCAGACATACCATATGAGGCTTGTTGGGTAAAGGGATCGCAGCTTTATAGAGTCCATTAGATTAAAATTTACCGGAGCTAATACAGTCCATGACTTACAGTGATTGGGGAATTTTTCGGCATATTGGGGGTCTTCAATGATGAGCTACTGGAGAGGAAGGGCCCCTTTGGCACTGATTGGGCACAACTGGTGCCCACATCATCACCTAAATAAAAGCACTTAGGCTATGTTCACGAGACAGAATTTACTAGGGGAATTCGGCAGAAAAATTCAGTTCGGAAATTCGCATTGCTTACGATAGGATTTTGCTGCACTGTGCACATGGTGGAATTTCTGCAGCGGAACATCTGCGGAAGAAATCCTGATTCTGGCCTGGACTTATTTGCGGGTTTCCCGCTGCGTATATGAAAGACTTTCCGCTGCGCAATTTCCACTGCGGAAAATCCAACGCAGACCCTACTGACTTCAATGGGGCTTGCGGCAGATTTTCTGCAGCAGAAATTACGCAGTGGAAAATCTGCTGCGGACAGACGAGAAGAGCCCGCCCCCTTTCAAATACGCGACTCAATGGGAAGTGACATCACACAATGATGCAAGTTGCAAGATTTTGAGTATTCTTTGTAAACATTGTCCTGTCTCCATATCTGCAGACTATTGCACCTTGTTACACGTGGCGAATTGACCAGTGCCATGTCATTGGCTCCTGTGTTTGGAGTTTAGTAGTTCCTGGCAGCAGGTTATGGATTTGGTCCATGCCGGATTTTACAGGTTATCCGATTGTTGGTGTGGCTGTTGCTTCCCTATACTTCAGTGTTTCCCAACCAGGGTGCCTCCAGGTGTTGCAAAACTACAACTCCCAGCATGCTCGGCTGTCTGGGCATGCTGGGAGTTGTAGTTTTTGCAACACCTGGAGGCACCCTGGTTGGGAAACACTGCTATACTGTGTTAGGGTACGGTCACACGGGCGGATTTATTTGCGGATCTCCCGCTGTGTATTTGAAAGGGGACGGGCTCTTCTCAGCTGTCCGCAGCAGATTCCGCTGCGGAAAATCTGCCGCAGACCCTACTGACTTCAATGGGGCTTTTTCCACAGCGTAAATTCCGCTGCTGAAAATCTGTTGCGGACAGCCGAGAAGAGCCTGCCCCCTTTCAACTTCGCAGCGGGAAACCCGCAAATAAATCCGCCCGTGTGAGCATACCCTTAAAAGGAATCTGTCAGCTGCGTTAGAGCTGTAGACCCCATTGGAAAGGTGTTAGGGTATAGAAGAAAACTGCACCTTTCCTGGCGCTCAGGGTGGTTACCAAACTTATAAAATCACCTTTTTATTTCTCAGCCAAGTGTCATATAGGTGGAGCTAAGCTGCTCAAGTGCCACAGCCTGGCATGCCTTCTCGTCCCCCCTCATCTCCCAGCCCCTTGCTGACTGATATAAAGAACCCTGTATGTCAGTCAAAGATGGGCTAGGAGACGTTCCAGACTGTAGCACTTGAGAAGCTTGGCCCCACCTCCTTGACACTTGGCTAAAAAAAAAAAAAAAAAGATGATTTAATAAGTTTGGCAACCACCGTCAGCTCCGGGAAAGTTACAGTTTGCTTTTATACTTTAATTCAGTGTTTCCCAACCAGGGTGCCTCCAGCTGTTGCAAAACTACAACTCCCAGCATGCTCAGACAGCCAAAGGTATGCTTGGAGTTTTAGTTTTGCAACAGCTGGAGGCACACTGGTTGGGAAACACTGGCCTAACAACTAAACTCTTTGAAGCAAATAGAACTGACATATTGTCATTGCTCAGACATCACTGCACTGTTTGGGGGTGTAGCCTGCACCTGTCTCTTCGGTCTGAGTGTTCTGTACGTTTGTATTCGCCTACAAATGTCCTGCCTGTATGTGGTTTATATGTAACAGTAACAGCAAATGTCTGCTGCGTCCACCAGGGGCACCACTGTCACATGCATCTGCATTCTTTAGAGAAATTTAGGTGTGTGGGAGTACTGTAAGAGGCAACATTTGGGGGCATCATTACTTAGAGGGGAACATTGGGTCAGCAACACTGAGATAGGGGCACTAAGTGGGCAATAAGGGGGCACCAGTACTGGGGGGGCATCAGTGCTGAGAGGGGCAATGAGGGGGCACCAGTTTTAAGAGGGGTATTAAGGGAACAGCAGTACTGAGAGGGAAGGCAAAAGTACGGAGAGGGGGCCATTCAGGGGAAATCAGTACTGAGAGTGGGCAATAACGGGACACCAGTACTCAAAGGGCAGGGGGCATTAAGGTGGCAGCAGTACTGAGAGTGGGCAGTAAGAGGCCACTAGTATTGAGGGGGGCATCAGTGCTGAGAGGGGGAAATAAGGGGGCACCAGTATTGGGGGGGGGGGGGGCATCAGTGCTGAGAGGGGCAATGAGGGGGCACCAGTTTTGAGAAGGGGGCATTAAGGGGACATCAGTACTGGGGGGGGGGGACCAAGGAGGCAGAAGTACTGAGAGGGGAACATTGGGGCAACAATACTGAGATGGGGGCACTAGGTGGCCAATTAGGGGGACACCAGTACTAAGTGGGGGGGGCATCAGTGCGGAGAGGGGCAATAAGGAGGCACCAGTTTTAAGAGGGGCATTATGATTACAGCAGTACTGAGAGGGGAGGCACTAAGGCAAAAGTACAGAGAGGGGGCTGTTCAGGGGAAATCAGTACCGAGAGTAGGCAATAACGAGACCCCAGTTCTTAAAGGGCGGGGGGCATTAAGGTGGCAGCAGTACTCAGAGGGGGTACTGAGAGGGGGCAATAAGAGGGCACTATTATTGAGGGGGGCATCAGTGCTGAGAGGGGGTAATAACGGGACAGCAGTACTGAGAGGGGGCACTAAAGAAGCAATAGTACTCAATGGGAGGAATAAGGGAGCACCAATGCCTAGAGGTGACATAAGGGAACAGCAGTACTAAGAGGGGGCAATAAGGGGACATCAGTATTGAGCGGGGGCATTAAGGAGGCAGCAATACTGAGATAGAGGGCAATAAGGGGCACTAGTATTGGGGAAGGGGGCTTCAGTGCTGAGAGGGGGCAATAAGGTGGCACCAGTACTAATAGGGGGCATTAAGGAGACAGCAGTACTGAGTGGGGGGCACTAAGGGGACAATAGTACTGAGAGGGAGCATTAAGGAGGCACAAGCACTGAGAGGGGGGCATTAAGGGGAAAGCAGTAAAGAAATGAGGACACTAAGGAGGCAAACGTACTGAGAGCAGGTATTAAGGGGGAAGCTAAACAGATGCCCTGGGGCTAATGCCTCTGATGTTTTTAGATCCAAGCAAAGCCACCCTATTGAAATCTGCAACTACTCTCATTCTGCTGCAGCCCTCCCGGGGAGTAGTTCCTCACTATTTCTGCTTTCCTTGTGCGATTACTGGTGGGTCTTCCATTAAGATCTGGGGGCATCGGAGTACAGGCAGCCATTAGTCGGACCCTGGTATAGCTGAAGACGAGTCCTGCAGCCTAGAGACCCACCAGTGCCATTACACACCTGCAACAGGTTGCAGCCTGATATTATTCTAGATATGATTGAGGACAATGCCTGCGTTCTCGTCACGCTGCCCCGTAGACAGCCCCGGAACCTGCATTGTCATGTAAGAAGGCGAGAATGAGAAGAATTCAATCTAATTCCTCCATCTATTGACAAGTCTCTCCCTTACTACCAGGCTGACATTCCAACTCCTGTCACTCGCCCTGTACTGCTCATTCTTCTGCCTCGCTATTGGCCAATGGCGTCTCCCCGTCGGCCTGGGCCCGCCCCGTCACTTGAGCCCAGTCTCTGTGTGTCTACAGCTCGCTTCTTGCTATGATGCAGTGCAGGGCTCAGTGCTGGCTGCAAAGACGCTGGGATAAATAGCAAACCATCACCATCGGACTTTTCAGTGCGTTTCGCCTTTTTCTCGGAGGGAGAAGAATCTTGAGGCTCATCCGTTCCTTGAAGGGGTTAGTCGTCCCTGCGAGTGAGACCCGGAGATAAATATCTGCAGCAGTTGCTCCTTTTTTTTCCCTCCCTTTAGTTTTACTGGTGCAGTATGAAGTGCAGTTATGGCAAGAAGAGGTAAGACAGCTGTGAGGACACTGGAAGATTTGACCCTGGATTCTGGTTATGGTGGCGCTGCTGATTCCATCAGGTCTTCCAACTTGTCCCTGTGTTCCGATTCTCACCCGGTAGCTTATCCCCATGGAGGAAACTGCTGGCTTCTAACTGACTCCATGCACAGTAGACACAACAGCTTTGACACGGTCAATACTGTCCTGGCTGAAGACTCCGAGGTCCTGGACTGCTCAGGACAGTGCTCCAGGCTGCCTGACCTTGAGGAAGTCCCCTGGAGCCTTGAGGAGGTAGATGCTCTTCTGAAGAAAGAGCAGATACTGACTGGTGCCAGCAGAGATGTCCTCTCCAAGCTGTCCACCCTGGTCAGCAGGTCGCTGGTTCGGATTGCCAAAGAGGCTCAGAGACTGAGCCTACGGTTTGCCAAATGCACCAAATACGAGATCCAAAGTGCCATGGAGATAGTATTGGCATGGTCACTATCTTCCAGTTGCACTGCCTCAGCCCTCAGCGCCCTGTCCCTCTACAACATGAGCACCGGGGACCGGCTCAGCCGGGGCAAATCCGTGCGCTGTGGCCTGACTTTTTCCGTCGGAAAGTTCTACCGGTGGATGGTGGACAGCAGGGTGGCCCTCAGGATCCACGAACACTCCGCCATCTACCTGACCGCCTGCATGGAGGCCCTTTTCAAGGAAATCTACAAGAGGGTCCTGGCCATGCCTCGCCCCGAGAAGGAAAACGAGGCACCAAACTTTACGCCGGAATCCCTGGAACAAGCGCTTAACAACGATTCCGAGCTATGGGGTTTACTTCAACCTTTCCAGCACCTTATATGCGGTAAAAATGCTAGTGGTGAGTAGTAGCCAAACCAACTTATGTAACAGCACTAAAATAAGAGTAGCCACCTCATTGATATTCAAGGTGGTCATCCAATGCTTCGCTATAGTGTTCTTCAAGCCAAGCGCAGCATCGGATCTTTTTTTTTGCTATCTTGTATAGGGAACGTTTGGTTACCGGTGATGTGTGCCATTGCTTTTTATTGCCACAACCCAATGGGTGCTCAGATATGATAGAGTGAGACCTTTTTATGCACAGTAGGATCTTTGCTCCCCTCCCACCCATAGGAAAGGATGCCAGAATCCTCCACATCTGCATTGATAACAGGCCACGTCTATGGTGCCAAATACCTGACCTTGGTTGCGTCAATGGACATATGGGTCTAACACCTCCAGTATGTCCCCCAGGTTGGATATATATATATATATACATATTCAGTATTTTTATATTTTTACCCAGTTACACCTGTATAGAGAATCACCCCCCCCCCCCCCCCCCCATGTCCACTAGACTGGTCCCTGGCTTATTGTTTTCTATGGCATTGTCAATGTTCGATCGATGCTGCGTTTTCCTGATCTCTCCTCGGGCTCGCTCACTGGTTTGGACTGGTGGTCTGTGTGGTTGCAGCAGCTCCGGGCTGTTCATTCATACTCAGATGGTAATGCTTTCCCAGCTTGTTTACTCACATTGGCACAGGGAATCCATGCTGCATCAAGGTTCCTCCATCCCTGATGAGCATTGGCGTGCGCCAAGCCTGGTATCTAGACCCGAGCCTGTATTCTGCACACATTCATAGGTGTGTGTCACGTATACAGGGGATGAATGGCATTCTTTATCCAGATGTACTGTACAGCTCTGCTCGGTGTGTTGTCGCCGCTGCTGCTGTGTGTCGCTGGTGTTTGTAATGTTGTTCGATGTGGAACTTGTAGGTGAAGGCATAATGTATTCTGAACACATAGGCACATGTACAGGCTGTAGGGATGGAATGGAGACAGATGTACTAATACACCCAATAGGCATACTGTACATGCAATGGGCATGCACCCCCATACCATGCCTACCTATACACAGGCACAGACTGATGGACACTATATGTCAGTGTTTCCCAACCAGTGTGCCTTCAGCTGTTGCAAAACTACAACTCCCAGCATGCTGGGAGTTGTAGTTTTGCAACTGCTGGAGGCACACTGGTTGGGAAACACTGCTATATGTACACACACACATACTATCTATGTAGAAATACACTCTGTGCACATACAAACATACACTTTATATACACAATCTATACAAACACATGCATATACACATAGACTTACAGTATACCATATATACATACATACATACGCTTCATACACATATGTACACTCTATACACATACATACGCTCTATACACATACATACGCTCTATACACATACGTACACTCTATACACATACATACACTCTATACACATACATACGCTCTATACACATATGTACACTCTATACACATACACTCTATACACATACATACACTCTATACACATACATGCACTCTATACACATACATACACTCGATACACATACATACACTCGATACACATACATACACTCTATACACATACATACGCTTCATACACATACGTACACTCTATACACATACATACACTCTATACACATATGTACACTCTATACACATACATACACTCTATACACATATGTACACTCTATACACATACATACACTCTATACACATATGTACACTCTATACACATACATACGCTTCATACACATACGTACACTCTATACACATACATACACTCTATACACATACATACACTCTATACACATACGTACACTCTTTACACATACATACACTCTATACACATACATACACTCTATACACATATGTACACTCTATACACATACATACACTCTATACACATACATACACTCTATACACATATGTACACTCTATACACATACATACACTCTATACACATATGTACACTCTATACACATACATACGCTTCATACACATACGTACACTCTATACACATACGTACACTCTATACACATACGTACACTCTATACACATACATACACTCTATACACATACATACACTCTATACACATACGTACACTCTATACACATACATACACTCTATACACATACATACACTCTATACACATAAGTACACTCTATACACATACATACACTCTATACACATACATACACTCTATACACATACATACGCTTTATACACATACATACACTCTATACACATACATACACTCTATACACATACATACACTCTATACACATATGTACACTCTATACACAAACATACGCTCTATACACATACATACGCTTTATACACATACATACACTCTATACACATAGATACACTACACATAAGTACACTCTATACACATACATACACTCTATACACATACATACACTCTATACACATATGTACACTCTATACACATACATACACTCTATACACATATGTACACTCTATACACATATGTACACTCTATACACATACGTACACTCTATACACATAAGTACACTCTATACACATACATACACTCTATACACATACATACGCTTTATACACATACATACACTCTATACACATACATACACTCTACACATAAGTACACTCTATACACATACATACACTCTATACACATACGTACACTCTATACACATATGTACACTCTATACACATACATACACTCTATACACATACATACACTCTATACACATATGTACACTCTATACACATACATACACTCTATACACATACATACGCTCTATACACATACATACGCTCTATACACATAAGTACACTCTATACACATACATACGCTTTATACACATACATACACTCGATACACATACATACACTCTATACACATTCATACGCTTCATACACATACGTACACTCTATACACATACATACACTCTATACACATATGTACACTCTATACACATACATACACTCTATACACATACATACACTCTATACACATATGTACACTCTATACACATACATACACTCTATACACATATGTACACTCTATACACATACATACGCTTCATACACATACGTACACTCTATACACATACGTACACTCTATACACATACGTACACTCTATACACATACGTACACTCTATACACATAGATACACTCTACACATAAGTACACTCTATACACATACATACACTCTATACACATACATACACTCTATACACATACATACACTCTATACACATACATACACTCTACACATAAGTACACTCTATACACATACATACACTCTATACACATACATACACTCTATACACATACATACACTCTATACACATACATACACTTTATACACATACATACACTCTATACACATAGATACACTCTACACATAAGTACACTCTATACACATACATACACTCTATACACATACATACACTCTATACACATATGTACACTCTATACACATACATACACTCTATACACATACATACACTCTATACACATATGTACACTCTATACACATATGTACACTCTATACACATACGTACACTCTATACACATAAGTACACTCTATACACATACATACACTCTATACACATACATACGCTTTATACACATACATACACTCTATACACATACATACACTCTACACATAAGTACACTCTATACACATACATACACTCTATACACATATGTACACTCTATACACATACATACACTCTTTACACATACATACACTCTATACACATATGTACACTCTATACACATACATACACTCTATACACATACATACACTCTATACACATACATACGCTCTATACACATACATACGCTCTATACACATAAGTACACTCTATACACATACATACACTCTATACACATACGTACGCTTTATACACTTACATACACTTTATACACATACATACACTTTATATGCACAATCTATACAAACACTTACATGTACACACAGACCTACAGTATACCATGTACACACACACATACACTCTATACACATACATACACTTTATATACACACACTATATACGCACATACACTTTACATACACAATCTATGCACAGACATACATATACACATACACACAGACATACTTTATACCATATATATATACACACACATACACTCTATACTGTACACATGCACATACACACTGTACCATATGTACACACATACACTACACATGCATTTACTATACACACAGACATACACTCTATGCACACACATACATATGAACAGGCGTATGCTATATGCACACACATACACTATGTAGATGTAAACTCTGTATACACTTATGCACGTACACACGTTATACACACTCACATACATACATACACTCTATACACAAACAAACTATATGCACACACACAAATATGCTTTACGTAGATATATACTCTTTGTACATATGCAAAAATACTTATGTATATATGTGTATGTACAGATTATGTATATATGCACACTCTATACATACCCACACACACATGCACATGCAAACAGACATACACTATACCATATATACACACATACATATACTGTACACACAGACACACACTATATGCACACACATACACTCTATATAGATATACATGCACACACACACACACACACATTATACACACTTATACACATACACTCTATACAAACATAGGCATACACTATATTCCTACGCATACATGTAGATAAATACTCTCTACACATAAACATATACGCACATGCATACACAATATGCACCATATGTGTATATATATATACTCTGTGTAGATCCATGCAGACATATCCTCTACACACATACAATCTATACACACATACATAATGCACATACCCACTGACACACACTATATGCGCAAGCAGTTATTAGATATACTGTATATACTAACAGAGTGACAACAATGACATGTACACACCGCTAACCTCTAACACACAACTACACAATGCAAAACTAAATCGGCAACAATAAACCAATCCATCAGCGCAAATAAGTGTTACTTAAATGTAACGAGCAGCACAAAGTCTTATTGATTTGCAGTTGTGTAGCGGCACACACACATAGTCGCTGCAGAACGTGTCCCCATCCGTCACAGCACTGTACTCCGACAACAGCAGACGGTCACGGTACATATAGGCACAGAGCTGTGTGTCATGTCCTTTGCACTGATATATGATATGTGACACATGTATTGATGCTCAGAGCTGTTCTGCGGTGTTGGATTGCAGCGTTCACCGTATGTCATGCTTCTCCACGCCGGGGTGTGCATTGGGCTTCCTTTGCCGCCATATTTAATGACATCATCAGGGGGATGATATCGGGAACCGCAGCTCTAGGAAGAGTATTGTGTATATAGACCAGGTCATCGGAAGGGATGTGGTCAAACTGGTCAAGATGTTATCGCAGGTGTCCATTATGGGATTCAGATCGATCTGTTTTTTGCATAGTAACATATACCACCCTTGTTTTATACTGTACCCTCTTGGGTTACCTACACTGGAATGATTGTGCAAACCCAACAGGGTGGCCATTTATAAGCTGGCCATACACATTAGATGAGAGTAGACCTTATTGATTTTGGTGGCATCAGCCTGCAGACCTCCAATGGCAATGGCAGGCATGGATGGAGGAAAAGGGTTGGGCATGTTTGGCATCAGCATATACTGGAAGAAGACTAAATGGAAGACGCACTCACCGGGCAACTTGCTGAAACGAATAATTTATTTATTCACAGCGTTCTGTACAGGTTAGAGAGACAGGTGCACAGGGAGCTTGAGATCGTAACAGGCAGGGGGCGGCAACTAGTTTCACGTTCGTGGGCACTTCCTCTGGCTCGCGCGCGAGCCAGAGGAAGCGCCCACGTGCGCAAAACTAGTTGCCGCCCCCTCGCACACCCCCTGCCTGTTACCATCTCAAGCTCCCTGTGCACCTGTCTCTCTAACCTGTGCAGAACGCTGTGAATAAATAAATTGTTCGTCTCAGCAAGTTGCTCGGTGAGTGCGTCTTCCATTTCGTCTTCTTCCAGTATATGCTTATGTTGCTTTGGTCTACGGATTACTGCACCACCTTATGAGGAATACCATAGCGCCACTACAGGTGTACACAGTATTTGCCAACATCCAGTCCACCGTTCTTTGCCTTCAGGACTAGCGTTGCTGGACAACATCTTTTTCTTTCCCATTGGGGATCATGTTGGGCATCAACTTTGTCAATTTTTAGTTCCCTTCAGGAGACAGAAGTGTATTTCTACTTCCTATGGTGGATCCAGGTCAGGAAGCCCACTGTTCTTGACAGGGTTACGGTAGAGGGAGGCGAAAGCTTTTTAGATTTTCCACTATTTAGACCCTTCATCTAGGACCCAACAAGTGGTGTGCATAGAAAAAAGGGGCCCCATCGATTTCCTATGGGGTCTCCATTTTCAATATACACCACCGGGTCCATCTTAGATGGAGGAGTAAGATCTCCATAGTTGTCTCCATTAATATGGGCCTCTTATTATCACGTCATGACAGAAGGGTCTTGGGTTTATTTCCCCTTCTTTTCCCTGATTTACCATTGGTCAATATCTCCCCCATTAATATACTGACAATGCAGTTCCCTGGAGAGAGGCGTTCTTTCATAGTTTCATACCAATATTAAAAGGTATGGGACCAACTAGAGCGGGGCCCCCTCTCTCCAAGGGCCCCAAAGGAGCTGCGTGGTCTGCCACTATGATACGGAAGCCCTTGACCCAACGCCAGTTCTACAAGGATGTATGGTTTCACTGGTGGTGTTGTAGATGGAGTTCTTTTAAAGGGGTACTCCATTGGAAAATAATTTTTTTTTTCTTTAAATCAACTAGTGGCAGAAAGTTAAACGGATTTGTAACTTACTTTTATTTAAAAATCTTAATCCTTCCAGTACATATCAGCTGCTGAATGCTTCACAGGAAGTTATTTTCTTTTTGAATTTCATTTCTCCCTGACCACAGTGCTCTCTGCTGACACCTCTGTCCATTTCAGGAAGTGTCCAGAGCAGGATAGGTTTGGTCAGTTCCTGACACAGACAGAGGTGTCAGCAGAGAGCACTGTGGTCAGACTGGAAAGAACTATACAACTTCCTCTGGAGTATACAGCAGCTGATAAGTACTGCAAGGATTAATATTTTTAAATAGAAGTTATTTAAAAATCTGTTTAACTTTCTGGCACCAGTTGATTAAAAAAAAAAAAAAAAAAAAAATGGTTTTCCACTAGAGTACCCCTTTAAACTACCCTAAGGAAAGCTTTTGTTTCAACAGAACCAAATATTAAGGTATAATTTTTGTGGGTTAGGGTTGGGGATAGAGATGAGCGAACTTACAGTGAATTCGATTCGTCACAAACTTCTCGGCTCGGCAGTTGATGACTTATCCTGCATAAATTAGTTCAGCTTTCAGGTGCTCCCGTGGGCTGGAAAAGGTGGATACAGTCCTAGGAGAATCTTTCCTAGGACTGTATCCACCTTTTCCAGCCCATTGAACTAATTTATGCAGGATAAGTCATCAACTGCCGAGCCGAGAAGTTTGTGACGAATCGAATTTACTGTAAGTTCGCTCATCTCTAGTTGGGGACTGTAATACATACTAATCGTTATATTGTTAGGAAAATGTTATCACTAACCCTTGTTTATGGTGCCCCCTTTACCCAACACCTGCTACACCAACCTTTACACTATATAGTTGTATTATTATAAATGTTATCCACCTTACATTGTGGCCTTGTGGTTACTGAAACATATTTAAAGGGGTACTCCAGTGGAAAACAAATGTTTTCACATTTACAGGTGCCAGAAAGTTAAACAGATTTGCAAATAACTTCTATTTAAAAATGTTAATCCTTCCAGTACTTATCAGCTGCCGTATACTACAGAGAAAGGTGTGTAGTTCTTTCCAGTCTGACCACAGTGCTCTCTGCTGCCACCTCTGTCCATATCAGGAACTTTTCAGAGTTTGAGCAAATCTCAACAGCAAACCTCTCCTGCTCCGGACAATTCTTTAAACATGGACAGAGGTGTCAGCTGAGAGCACTGTGGTCAGACTGGAAAGAACCACACAACTTCCTCAAGAACATATAGCAGCTGATAAGTACTGGAAGGATTCATATATATATATATTTTTTTAATAGAAGTGATTTACAAATCTGTTTCACTTTCTGGCACCAGTAAATTAAAAAATGTATTTTCCACCGGAGTACCCCTTTAATGTACTGCATGTACCTCCCACCGACTCGTGTTTGCAGCTAATCTGTATTCAGCATACGTTCGCAGTGTTGTTTCTATATGTCTAACACTACGGGTACTGTACACTTTGCTAATTTGCGGAGGCGAGATATCATACATCATTCAATTACTGGTATACTGTGTTGATGCCTCCTTCGCAGGTTGTCACTATATAGTGCAGGATAAGTCTTCGAGTAACGCCCCTACTTCTTGTCAACCTGCGTTGCTATTATTTACTATACATCGCTATTGTAGGACGTGCCAGAAAGTTAAACAGATTTGTAAATGACTTCTATTAAAAAAATATTTGTCCTTCCAGTACTTATTAGCAGCTGTAGGCTACAAAGGAAATTCTTTTCTTTTTGATATTTCTTTTTTGTCTTGTCCACAGTGCTCTCTGCTGACACTTGATGCCCGTATCAGGAACTGTCCAGAGCAGGAGAAAATCCCCATAGAAAACCTTAGCTGCTCTGGACAGTTCCTGACATGGACAGTGGTGTCAGCAGAGAGCACTGTGGACAAGACAAAAAAGAAATTCAAAAAGAAAATAATTTTCTCTGTAGTATACAGCTGCTAATAAGTACTAGAAGGATTAAGATTTTTAAATAGAAGTCATTTACTAATCTGTTGAACTTACTGGCACCAGTGGTAACTCTTTAAAGGGGTACTCCGGTGCAAAACATCTTATCCCCTATTAAAAGGATAGGGGATAAGATGTTAGATTGCGGGGGTCCCCGTGTTCGTGACGCCACGCCACGCCCCATCCATTCAGGTCTATGGGAGGGGGCGTGATGGCTAGTACGTAGCTGTCACGCCTCCTCCCATAGACCTGAATGGAGGGAGCATGTCGGCTGTATTCGCCAGTCATCCAGCATGGAGCAGAGTTCTCTTCGTGCACAGATGACCGGGGTGCCGCGCCGCCGATCGCGGGGGTCCCCAGTGGCGGGATCCCCGCGATCTAACATCTTATCCCCTATCCATTTGATAGGGGATAAGAAGTTTTGCGCCGGAGTACCCCTTTAATTTGAAGTAGAATTCAGCCATGTGAATAGACCCTAAGCGTGATGTTACTTTCTCGTCCAACCTCGCCCAGATTTCCAGATCTTCGGGACATCATAAGTTTTTAAGCCATTTTGAGCTACAGAATTATAAAACTCAGAGGTCAACTTGAGCTATTGTGGTATGGTCCATTTCTAAAAGGTTCCTGAAAGGTTTTTAGGTCTTATAAACAAGTTATACCTGCCCTCCTCGTCCTCCTGTTTGTTGCGGCCGCCAGAGCTGACACTCTATACCAGTGGTCTTCAGCCTCCAGATGTTGCAAAACTACAACTCCCAGCATGCCCGGACAGCCGTTGGCTGTCCGGGCATGCTGGAAGTTGTAGTTTTGCAACATCTGGAGGTCCGCAGGTTGAAGACCACTGCTCTGTACCGTATCCCTATGCCCGGGCTGCAAAAGGTAAACAAAATAAACTTTAACTCACCTTCCCCCGTCGGTCCGGACCTGCTTCCTAGGGAATGGAATCTTGGAAAGCCGTCAGCCTATCACCGGCCGCAACGATGTTCCGCCTCGGCCGGTGATAGGCTGAGCCCACTGTCATGTAAGGAGCCGGCTTCTTACATGACAGTGCGCTCAGCCTATCACCGGCCGAGGCGGGACATCGCTGCGGCTTGTGCTAGGCTGACGGCTGTCCAACGTTCACGTCCCCAGGAAGAGCGTAAGGCCGACGTAGCAACCTGCGTTAAAGTTTATTTTTGTTTACCTTTAGGGATACAGTATAGAGTTCCAGCACCGGCGGCCGCAACAAACAGGAGGACGAGGAGGGCAGCGCTTTATGTGAGTATTTACTCCAATGGGGACTGATAATTAATTTGGGGGGGGGGGGAGGATACCGTTATATACCGTGGAACCACAATAAGTTACAAAAATACCAAGATACACCTATTTGGCCCTACCGCCCAGCCCTATGTGTGGGTGGTATATATATATATATATATATATATATATATATATATATATATATAACTATGATAAGCCTGTACTGTCCTGACATTTGAGTAGTCATGAGGGATATTTGGGGGTTTTAATGAAAATAAAAAAATCAGCTGAAAAAAAAAAAAAAAAGAAAAAAAAAAGTCCATTAGAACAAATAGAAGGAAAGTCCCATAACATCAATGAAAGCAGTCTAGTAGGTACCCCGTGTTCACACGTCCCCGCTGACCCGTGTTGAATGACACATGGGGCCTTCAAGCTGAGGTTGAGTCAGAACACCGGTGTAGGCCGCAGCAGGGTCACTGGTACGTGTGTGGGCGTTCCTGCGTTCACTTTATGACTAGACTTATTTGGAAACACCCAATAAAATATGTAACAACTTCCTTTTTTACTGTTGTAAGGAAGTCATTCTGATAGATTCCGAGTTCCGAGTCAGTAAAAAAAAAACAAAAAAAAATACTGGTTCTGAGCCATCGGCGGTCATGAATAAACAAGGGCTGAGATTTCACTATGGACTCTCTGCTAGAGAAAAACTGAATTCCAGCTTAATTATGTGATCAGAGTAATGAGCCCGGGACCCCGGCTACAGACATACAGGGAAGCATGTGGCCCCTGGCACCAGACCCTGCAAATGTAAACATTTTACCTCACCTTTAATCCCCCCCCCCCCCCCCCCCCCCCCCAATGCCCCAGGGCCTGCAGAGTGAGTGCAGTGAATGACTGCCAGGAAAACATTCACCAGTCTATAGATGGCATTCACTGGGCCGGGAGAGGGTGTCTGGACCCGGAGCGAAGAATCATTTATTATTGTGTGTGCAATGTATTGTGTAAGGTTTGTTAGTATGAGATAAATCTATCCCTATCTCATATCTATCTATCTATCTCATATCTATCTATCTATCTATCTATCTATCTGTCTATATATCTATCTCATATCTATCTATTTATCTCATATCTATCTATTTGTCTCATATCTATCTCTTATCTATCTATCTATCTCATATCTATCTCATATCTATCTGTCTATATATCTATCTCATATCTATCTATTTATCTCATATCTATCTATTTGTCTCATATCTATCTCTTATCTATCTATCTCATATCTATCTATCTCATATCTATCTGTCTATATATCTATCTCATATCTATCTATCTGTCTCATATCTATCTATCATCTATCTCATATCTATCTATCTCATATCTATCTATCTCATATCTATCTATCTGTCTCATATCTATCTCATATCTATCTATCATCTATCTCATATCTATTTATCTCATATCTATCTATCTATCTCATATCTATCTATCTGTCTCATATCTATCTCATATCTATCTATCATCTATCTCATATCTATCTCATATCTATCTATCTCATATCTATCTGTCTATATATCTATCTCATATCTATCTATCTGTCTCATATCTATCTCATATCTATCTATCATCTATCTCATATCTATCTATCTCATATCTATCTATCATCTATCTCATATCTATCTATCTCTTATCTATCTATCTATCTATCTCATATCTATCTATCTATCTCATGTCTATCTATCTATCTCATATATCTATCTATCTCATATCTATCTTATATCTATCTATCTCATATCTATCTATCTATCTATCTCATATCTATCTATCTATCTATCTATCTCATGTCTATCTATCTCATATCTATCTATCTATCTCATATCTATCTATATATCTATCTATCTTATATCTATCTATCTCATATCTATTTATCTATCTAATATCTATCTATCTATCTCATATCTATCTATCTTATATCTATCTATCTCATCTCTATCTATCTATCTCATATCTATCTCTCTATCATCTCATATCTATCTATTTCTGTCTTTAAATATCTTTCTTTCCCTATCTCATATCTATCTATCTATCTCTTATCTATCTATCTCATATCTATCTCACATCTATCTCCTATCTATCTGTCTATCTATCTATCTCATATCTATCTATCTATCTCATATCTATCTATCTATCTATCTCATATCTATCTATCTATCTCATATCTATCTATCTCATATCTATCTCATATCTATCTATCTCATATCTATCTATCTCATATCTATCTATCTATCTATCTCATATCTATCTATCTATCTATCTATCTATCTCATATCTATCTATCTATCTCATATCTATCTATCTATCTCATATCTATCTATCTCATATCTATCTATCTCATATCTATCTATCTATCTCCTATCTATCTATCTCATATCTATCTATCTATCTATCTCATATCTATCTATCTCCTATCTATCTATCTCATATCTATCTATCTATCTCCTATCTATCTATCTCATATCTATCTATCTCCTATCTATCTATCTCATATCTATCTATCTATCTCCTATCTATCTATCTCATATCTACCCTTCCTTCCCACCGTATGTCCCACATATGAACTATATACGTTGCTTATATGGTTCTAATACATAATGTCTCCTCTTCTTGATGTTTCCGCCCTCCTGTGTCCTCCCACGCTCTGATAACATACTAGGGCTAATTGGCTTCCATGTGTGTCTGAGATTGGGGAAATGATCATGTGAGGCCCATAGGGATGTGGGATCTATCTGTCAGGAGGACCCCAGGACGTGTAGACACCATAGATAGATAATAGGTATTTGTAGCATGGTAATGAGCAGATTCTGGTTAGCACATTCCTCATTATGCTAAACTAAGAAGGTTTCATTACAATGATAATAAACACCAAACTGCTTAAAGAAAAGAAATACAGACGTAGACTCCCCTTCTAACTGCATGTGGTGTCCTGCAGATATACACGCATGTAGATATCACTGACAAAATACCAGAATTATTTCCTGAATACTTACTGTAATGTAAGACCAGTGTTTTCCAACCAGGGTGCCTCCAGCTGTTGCAAAACTACAACTTCCAGCATGCCCGGACAGCCGTTGGCTGTCCGGGCATGCTGGGAGTTGTAGTTTTGCAACAGCTGAAGCCACCATGGTTGGGAAATACTGTGTTGGACCAAAACAAGATACTATGTAGGTCATTTAGATCAAGCACAGGCAAATGTTAGTAACTCATCAGGAGCAAACATAGCTCAATGCGTATGATCTGCTAATTCATCCTAAATAAAGAAAATTTGGCTTAAAGGGGTTATCCAGGAAAAAACTTTTTATATATATCAACTGGCTCCAGAAAGTTAAACAGATTTGTAAATTACTTCTATTAAAAAATCTTAATCCTTTCAGTACTCATGAGCTTCTGAAGTTAAGGTTGTTCTTTTCTGTCTAAGTGCTCTCTAATGACACGTGTCTCGGGAACCGCCCAGTTTAGAAGCAAATCCCAATAGCAAACCTCTTCTAAACTGGAGACAGGTGTCATCAGAGAGCACTTAGACGGAAAAGAGCAACCTTAACTTGAGAAGCTCATAAGTACTGAAAGGATTAAGATTTTTTTAATAGAAGTAATTTACAAATCTGTTTAACTTTCTGTAGACAGTTGATATATAAAAAAAAAAAAGTTTTTTCCTGGATAACCCCTTTAAATAAGATTCCACCCCCCCCCCCCCAAAAAAAAAAAAAAAAGTTCAAGTGAATGATTAAATCCAATGGGCTGAGGTTACAGAAGGATTATTCCATTTAAAGGGGTATTCTCATGATTGAAAGTTAGCCCCTGGTCAAAGGATAGGGATAACTGGCGGATCAGGGGGGGTCCGATTCCTGGGACTCTATAGATCATAAGAATGGAGGACATAGGCCTGTCATATACCTAGTTATGACCTAGCATGGTACACAGCTATATATAATTCTCACCATTTGAGAGGGCAGGACTAGAGCTGGGCTGTTTGCCAGCAGTTCTCACACAGGTACTTCCTTTCCTTTATTTCTCTGGCCAATCACAAGGGAGCAAATGCTTCCTTCTGCTATTCCATGACATAGTGCTGGTTAATGTGCATAGGCTGTGTAAGACTCACCTCAGACGGCAGGTACCCAGGGAGTAGTAGATCCGTGGTAGTCTGGAGCGGGTGATGTAGTGGATCCCCTGGACCTGTGTGGCAGATGACGCGGGTCGTGCCAGGGAGCGGAGTCTAAGGTGCGGCTGGTTTTCACCAGATCCCGCTGCAAAGCGGGTTGGACTTGCTGCGGCAGGCGACACCCAGGTCGCTACCCCTGGCACGACTCGACCACACAGGCATGAGGTGATGCGTGGCACCGAAGGAATAGGCCGGACGTAGCGTAGTAAGTAGGGTAGCAGAAGGTCAATAGGCTGGTGGCTAGAAACACGGTCGGGTCACGGAATACAAAGGTCTGGTACGCGGCAAGGAAACACTAGGACTGCTTTCTCTAAGGCGCAAGGCAAACAAAGATCCGGCAGGGGTACTAGGGAGGTGCTAAAATTTATAATAATGGTGCAGGTGTTAATACTAATTACGGGCGCACTGGCTCTTTAAATTTCAAAGCTCCGGCACGCGGGCACGCTAGGAGGCGGGAGCGCGCGCTTCGGAGCTGAGAGACAGAGGCCCGGGACAGAGGTGAGTGACGGGCTGGGACTCGCATCCGAGCACGTCCCGCATGGCGAATCCCAGCCCCACCGGGAGCCAACATACGGAGAGAGATGCGCTCACGGCAGGTATGTCCGGCCGGAGCGCTGTTTATTACAGGCCGCCACTGTGCTGGAGGATGATTTACTCAGTACACTACTAAAGATGGCATGTGGAGGGAGGGTTATCGAATATGCGCTTTTTCACCGGACCTAAAACTGTGGTCAACCACGGTTTTTAGGTCCGGTTGTAAAAGCGCATACGGCGCAAAAATGAGCCGACTGGGCCAAACGTTTCACTGCCGTCGGCTCATTGAAATGAATTACATACGGGAGCGCATGCGAAGGCATACCGGAGCGCAAGGTTTCAGCTCCCCCTTCCGTATGCGGGAGAAAACGTAGTGGGAACCCAGCCTGAGACAGAATTCCCCTAACAACAGCCCGTGGATAGCAGTTTGCATTAAAGTAAGATACCAAGTGTCCAAGATTTAAGAGCTCTTTTTTTTCTGGGGCACCGGGTCATTTTTGGTAAATGGAATAGTATAGAAATATGTCAGGAAACACACATGGAGGGCAATTGTTTGGACTATCATGGTACAACCATAGCACCCACTTACAGCTTTGCTGTCTTCTAAACTTGCCGGACCATTGTGGGCCCCCAGGTATAGGGGTCAGTTTGTTATCTTTACAGTGCTGTATATATATATATATATATATATATATATATATATATATATATATTGTACCTTATCCTCTGCTCAATACATTTAATGTGATACGTAACATACCGTTCTTTTCTTATCTCCTCTCGCTTGCTACCGACTGAGCGACTATGTTAACAGACCCTAATTCCTTATAATTCCTATATGGATAATAATTCTCTTCCCTCAGGCAGGCAACAGTATGACTTCCGAGCTCCCCTGACAAAGATTTCATTTTTCTCACATTTTAATTTGGCCCCTATGGGTTTTGTAATAACTCCAGTACTGGCAAAATTTCAACACAATATTGTTCCCAGAACATGATCTTTCACATTGTTTCAGCTCTGAAACCACTCATGTGATCACTTTTCCCAGCGGAAATGGTTAGCTACCGTATTTTTCGCCCTATAGGACGCACCGGCGTATAAGACGCACCCAATTTATAGGTGCAAAATCAAATAAAAAAATTAAGATTTTGAACCCAATAGTGATTTAAGATTTTTTAATAGAAGTTATTTACAAATCTGTTTAACTTTCTGGAGCCAGTTGATATGGAAATTTTTTTTTTTCATGGAATACCCCTTTAAGTGGACAAATCAAGACCTTAGAGCATTGTTTCCCAACTAGTCTGCCTCCAGCTGTAGCAAAACTACAACTCCCAGCATGCCCGGACAGCCGTTGGCTGTCCGGGCATGCTGGGAGTTGTAGTTTTGCAACAGCTGGAGGCACATTGGTTGTGAAACACCCCCTTAGAGCGTCTTTCTTTCCTGTTTTACGGTACGTTTAATAGGAGCTGCAGCATGACAACGGAGCAGAACTCCGTTTCATTGAAGTATTTCCATGGCGCGGGTCAGCCGCCGCGCTAATTTGGATTTTAATAAGCAATCTCCGTATCCTTCTCTGCCGTCAGCTAACGCTGGACCGTGAAAAGCATTCGGTATCCATGGCATTGCGGAGCGCGGGTTAAAGCATTGCAAACAATTAGATGGTTTTTACAGACTGTTATCTATTCTCCCTAAAATACACACACATTATAAAGCATTAGGGACACTCCGCAGCCAGCGAGTAAATTAAAGTGTATTTAATGCCTCGCACACAACCGAAATCACCCCCTTGTGTTTTATTAAAAAATAAAGGGTATATTGGGAATATTATTTCATATGCCGAGGCCTAGTTAATTGTTAATAAATGGGTTTCTATGGGTGGTGGTGATTACGGGCAGAGTAGATAGAGGGTTTTTCATGCGGAAGGGTTGATTTGGGGGATTTATCGCACAATATGTCCTATAAGGCAAGGGGGTCCCCCTTATATGCTTCTCTCTTTGTGCGGTCACAGCAGGGTATACAATGTGACAAAAAAAAAGCTATATGTGCTGTATGTTTGCAATTTAGACTTTACAATGGGTTTACAGAATAGTCCATAAATCGGTAGGGGGTCCATAAATCGGTAGGGTTTGTTGTAGAGTCAGTTTGAATTTTACAACAAAAAAAAAAAAAAAAATATATATATATATATATATATATATATATATATATATATAAAAAAAAATAATTAAAACTTTTTGTTATTCGGTTCGGATTCATTTCATGTCTGCTCCTTTGCACTGAGCATCCCATAAGTAAGCGGTTGTCAGGATCCGGACTGGTATGCAGCGAGGACACTGGAGGTGGATGTGGGGTGATGGCGTGGGCCGTACCAGGGGAACGGAATCTAAGGGGTTACTGGTTTTCACCAGAGCCCGCCGCAAAGCGGGATGGACTTGCAGCGGCAGGTAACCCCCAGGTCGTTCCACCCGATAGCGACTCAACCCCAGCTGACAGCTGAGACAGGCGCGGTACACAGGGACAAGGCAAGAGCAAGGTCGGATGTAGCAGAAGGCGGCAGGCAGCAAGGGTCGTAGTCAGGGGCAACAGCAGAAGGTCTGGGTACACAGGCTTGGGAACACACTAAACGCTTTCTCAAGGCACAAGGCAACAAGATCCGGCAAGAACAGGAAGGGGAAGTGGGTTTATATATACATGGATCAGATGGAAGCTCATTAGGGTGATTGGGCCAGGCACCAATTAGTGGTGTGCTGGCCCTTTAAATCTGAGAGCCCCGGCGCGCGTGCGCCCTAGAGAGCTGGACCCAGGAGGAGATCGGGACAGGTGAGTGGGACGGGATGCGATCCGCGAGAGGACACGTCCCGCTAGGCGGATCGCATCCCCGCCGGGCACAGCAGAGCAGCGTCTCCGGTCAGCGCTGCCGACCGGAGCGCTGCAGGGCAGAAGACGCTGCGAGCGCTCCGGAGGAGGAGCCGGAGCGCTCGTCGTAACAGCGGTGATGCTGTATACATTGCAGCTTCTACTGTAGGAGTCTTCCCCATACAGCTGTAGACACCATGGTGCTTGTTGGAGAGCCACAACTAGAGATGAGCAAATCGGTTTAAATTTCACAAAAAAGATTCATTTCGTGCCTGCTCCTCTGCCCCATAGGAAAGCGGCGATGCTGTATGCATTACAGCTTCCAATTACTACATTTGTTTAGCCACGTGCTCTGCATCCAGCCAAGCCACTTGGTGTACCTACCTTAGACAGTATTGTCTGCTTCTGTACATACCTTGCATGGGAAATCCCATGGCAATCGGGGTGCTCACGAATCCAAATTGGGAAACAAATCCAAAGTAATCTAATGGTCAGATTAGCCGAATAAGACCCGAAGTGAACGCCTGGACAGCCAAATGAACATTTATGAGAATGGATCTAAATTAGCGTAGTCATAGCGATATTGTAAATAAAAATAAAAAATTTAAAAGAGGGGACAATATGATGCCTCATGGAGCTACTAGACAACAGAACCCGGTGTGCCGGTGACTTTACACAAGATGAGATTTGTGCTTCTGTTGCGTTTATACAAATAGTGGACTGGACTGTTACAGAGAGTATGTTCAGGTCACCACCGCAATATGTCCCATGACTGAAAGAGGAATCTATGTTCGGAGAGCAGGGCATGCGTATCCCGGGCTTGAATAATGAAGAGGGCAAAATGCAGGGGCCTCCAGCTGCTCCAAAGCTAAAATGATAAAAACGTCACTTTTATTCCAATGTGCATAAAAAACAAACAAGCAAAGGCTATCCAGCAAATGTTAAAGCAAGAAACACCGACGCGTTTTGAGCTGAATGTGTCTCTTAGTCATGTCCACTAAGAGCTGAATGTGACTAAGAGCCACATTCAGCTCGAAACGCGTCGGTGTTTCTTGTTTTAACATTTTCTGGATAGCCTTTGTTTGTTTGTTTTTTATGCACATTGGAATAAAAGTGACGTTTTATCATTTTTGCTTTGGAGCAGCTGGAGGCCCCTGCATTTTTGCCCTCTTCATTAGACTGTTGCAGTGCAGCTGCGTGAACAACGGATCCGGTTTTCAGCTTCGGGATGCCATCAGTCTGCTGAAAGTGTATCCCTATATACCAGTGTTTCCCAACCAGTGTGCCTGCAGCTGTTGCAAAACTACAACTCCCGGCATGCCTGGATAGCCAAATGTACATATAGGAGTATGGATCCAGATTAGGCAGATATAGTAATATTGTATATCAAAGAAAAATGTAAAAATTGCACCAATATAATAATATATATAACCGTGTTTCCCAACCAGTGCGCCTCCAGCTGTGGCAAAACTAAAACTTCCAGTATGCTAGGCATGCTGGGAGTTGTAGTTTTGCCACAGTTGGAGGCCCACTGGTTGGGAAAAACTGCTGTATACAATTATTTGTACATCTGAAACGTGTTTCTATGCAGGTTGTACAAAAATATGTACCCCCCCCCCACCCCTTCATGTAAGGGCTATAAATCATCCCAGCCTGGGCCTATCATCGCTGCCATAATGCACAAACGCAGAGCGGCAGACCTCGCACACGTCTGAAGATATATTGGCTGTAGTAAAAGCGCCTACTTAGATTTCAGCAGTGTTAAAACAGTTTGTGCAACGAAGAAAAAAAAGGTTCCGTGTTGTGTTACGGTGGCTGGCACGGCGCCAGGGGTATCAGCGTGGCACCAATTGTGCACCACCATTGCTGTTTTAGATTAGTGGACCTGTGGACGAGGTGTTTGGTGCGATTACAACTCTCATTCTCCTGGAGAATGGATCCTGCACGTTTTGTTGTCTGCGATTGCCGTCTGGGTGTAACTTGACCCGTGCAGGATGGTTTTCGGCATAGAGTTGGCGTTCACCATCTGGTGCAGAGATGAAAACATGGGCAGGGAGATGATCTCCGAAAGAAATGATCCCAAATGTGATTCGCCCTGCTGTGGCAGGTCTATACCTTTGTGACATTTGTAAAGGGGGATTTAAAGGGGTACTCCGCTGCTCAGCGTTTGGAACAAACTGGAGCCGGCGCCGGGAGCTCGTGACGTCATAGCCCCGTCTCCTCTTGACGTCACGCCCCGCCCCCTCAATGCAAGTCTATGGGAGGGGGCGTGACAGCCGTCACGCCCCCTCCCATAGACTTACATTGATGGGGCAGGGCGTGACGTTATGAGGGGACGGAACTATGACGTCACGAGCTTCCGGCTCCAGCGTTCGGAACAGTTTGTTCCAAACACTGACCAGCGGAGTACCCGTTTAAGAAAGGCGTGTTCGGCAGGGATCCTAGCAGATCAGCAGAAGTGAAGAAAGCAGTTGTTGGAGAGCCACAACCTTGACACACAACACCACTTCCTAACATGTGGTCATGTTTGGTACTGCATTTCTTCCCAAGCTCAGTTCCATTAACTTGACCGGGCCTTAGCTGCAGTATCAGACATTGCCACTAGGATGCATGTTGCATTGCAGAGGTTCCTCAACCCTGTCCTCAAGGCCCACCAACAGGCCAGGATTTCAATGGAGGGACAAAAAAAAAAAATCCTGGGCCTGAAAGGGGTACTCCGCTGCTCAGCCATTTTGAACAGTGTTCCGAACGCTGGAGCCGATGCCGGGAGTTCGTGACATCATAGCCCCACCCACTCATGATGTCACACCCCGTCCCCTCAATGCAAGTATTGCTTTCCCTCATCTCTATCACAGTCCTCCCATCCTGCCTACTTCCTCCCCACATCACTCGTACCAGTTCCTCTGCCCAGAGCTGCTACAGAACATTTCAGTGCACCTGCTGCATTCACTTCTTGTCTGCTTCTCTGCCTGTAACATTGTTCAGCACAAGGCAGCATGCTGTAAACACTCATCATGGTTCACTACATTTCCCAGGGAAGTTGTATATGTCTCTGTATATGACAGGGAGATGGTGACATAGGCTGGAGGGGCCAGTCAGAGGTGATGACATCACTCAGGGGCGGGGCTAAAGACAAGATCCAGCCATGCCCCCTTAGACAGCAGAGGATGATGCATTGTCTTAGGGAGAGAGGGACGAGCCGGGAGCTGCTGAGGAAACAGCATACTGACAATGAGATGACTACAGAATTTCTTGTCAGGAGAGAGGGAGGAGCCAGGGAGCTGCTGAGACAACACCATATTGAAGATGAAAAGACAACACAACTTCCTGTCTGTGTTTTTTTTTTTTTTTCCCCACACAAAAACATGCTAAATCCAGTACAGTCTGTGATAAAACTATGTTAGTGAATTATATATCTTGGGGGGGTAGTTTTGTTTAAAAAAAAAAATTCTGATACCAGAGTTCTTCTTTAGGGTTTATTACCTTAGAAGAATAGAAAAGCAGCCTGACTCTCATACTAAAGGGGTTGTCTGATCAGACAGGGCCCCCACTATTTAGGAAAAATATGTAATGCCAATGATATAATAGGAGCTGCTGCAGCTTGTAATAAGATAAGGCGTATGAGTGGGGAGGGTTACCCTTTAATTCATCAGATTAGTAAAAAAATAAAGGATGTTCTCCTGTCGGCTATATCTGTAGATTTCTGAGATGAAATATCCGCTCTTATCATTCATCAAACGCGCTCGCATATTAACAGAAGTGATTAGCGCTCAGCAGTTCTCACGGTAAACATTTCTCAACTACAAAGTGCTTTGTGAGCCGCGGCACGTGACGCTACTTTTATATGAGCTTAATTCTCCTGTTATTATAGGTGAGAGGATCAGACAAGGCTTGAAGAGATGAAGGAATAAAAAGAAAAAATGATAGCTCCTGTTGCAAAACTACAACATGTAGTTTTGCAACAGCGGGAGGCACACTTTATACGGCATTTTCACCAGTTTTGCCCTCTGCAGGCTCCATCTGATCTAGTGAGTGGAGACAAGCTGCTAAGATGTCTTCCATACACTGCACACACAGAGGAGGGGATTCTTCTCCCTTTCATCTTTATAGCACATTGTCAGGAACAACAGCAGTTTTGGATTTACAGCTTGCACTGCTCAGTATTACTCTATAATGTAGTGCTGCTGTTTCTTACAGTGGGCAATTAAGTTATAAGGGATTAGGATTCTCTCCTTTATGTGTATGGTATATGGAAGACATCATAGCAGCTAGTCTCATATACTTACAATACTAGTACTACTTACTTGAGCTCTTAGCAGCTTGGCAGCTTTGTGTCTCTTAATGCCCCTGCTCACTGTGATGATCCTCTCTATAGATTTCTGCAGCCAACATGCAAGCTGATTCCTTAGTAAACTGATAGTCTTAGGCTGTCCGGGCATGCTGGGAGTTGCTATTTTGCAACAGCTGGAGGCACACTGGTTGGAAAACACTGTATTAGAAGATTGTCTGGTCCAGCAGAAACTATCACAGCTGCAGTACATCTTTATGGCATACTGTCAGAAGCAGCAGCAGTACATTATAGATCAGTAATGAGAAGTGTGAGGGGTTAATCCAGCACTGGAGTGAGATATATAGATCTCACCCCAGTGCTGGATTTACAGCTTACATTGCTTATTACTACTCTATAATGTACTGCTGTTGCTTTTAATGGTGTGCTGTAAAGACGTTGTGGTGCTGAATCCCCTCCTGTGTGTATGTGTGCAGTGTATGGAAGATTTCATAGCAACTAGTCTCATTATACTAAGTAAGGCGGAGCCTGTAAAGGGAAAAACTGGTGAAAATGCCATATACAAGTTATGTAATGACCAGAAATAATACTGCTCCACATGTACACACACAACAGCTTATCCTTGGTTAGTGACTATTAATTTTAGTAACCAAGTATTTTCCAACCAGTGTGCCTGATGCAAAACTACAACTCCCAGCATGCCCGGACAGATGTTGGCTGTCTGGACATGCTGGGAGTTGTAGTTTTGTAATAGTAGCTATTTTTTTGTTACAAAAAATGTCAATAAATTATTATTATTATTAATAATAATAATAATAATTTAAAAAGAATTACAATAAAATAAAAATATAAATATAAAATAATAATATTATTATTATGATTAATAATAATAATAATAAATACAATAAAATATTTTAAAAATTTTAACTGAATTACAATAAAAATTATAATATTGTTATTTTATTGTAATTCTATTCACATACGGTATTTTATTTTATTCACTGTTATTATTATTAATAATAATGATAATAATATAATAAAATAACAATACTAATAATAATTTAAAAATGTATATAATAAAATAATAATAGTAAAATAAATAAAAATAAATATAGAGAGGGTTAAGGACAGAATTGTGCCCCTACGGTACATCCTGCATGTCAGAAAGCTCTTTATAGTAATTCCCGTGCGAGCTGAGAATAGCCCCTTTATACGGATAAGAATTTCGCCTTTGTACTGTAAACATGGAGCATATAGGGCTTGTGGTGGAAGGACGCCTGAATGCCGGCAATGCCCCTCCGGTGGGGGAATGGGGCCTTATAGGGGAAAGTGTATCCTGCCTGGAAGCAATGTAAGTCATTCAGCACTTTGTAAGTATTAGAACCCCCCCCCCCCCCCCATTTCAGCAAATGTTTTATACATTGTCATGAGATCGAGTGTCGTCCATAAAATATTTACCCACTAGTGACGCCGTATGGAGAAGCTGCGGTTTCTTAAAGGGCTCCCATCCCCAATGTAGGAACTCATCTAACACTTGAGTTTTCACCCTACTTTCCCAGGCTTCTGAATGGTAATGCAGCATAATATTCCACCATATTGCTAAGTAGATATGGAATCATGGTATGGAGCTGTATCGGTTGTCACCCAGTTTTTCTCTACTTCTAAATGGTAGCCCTGTCTAGTTGCGCTGAAAAACATGCCCCTATATAGCGGTTTTATTCTCTGCCAGCAAAGCTGGGTGGCAGGCTATGTGTCAGCTATCACAGCTCCTCAGCTTTCTTATGCTTCTGAATGGTAGTTCTGCCCAATTCCACACGGTTTTATGTTGGCATTATAACTATGTAAATTGTCTCTTCTGAAAAAGTAAGTGACGACCTTTCTGGGAGCTGATGACCTTATGGGTTTTCACCTAGCTTTCCTATCACTCTGAATGGCACCTCTCCTACATTGCCACGATACTTTGTAGATTTTCTATTCTGTAAAAGCTAAGTGATAATCTCTATTGGCAGCTGCGATGGTAGCAGCCATAAGGTTGTCATCCAGCTTTCTACCACTCCTGAATGGCAGCACTGATAGAAAATTATGTTCCTATATTGCTACTCAATATATAGACTTTCTTTTAGGGGAC